>NW_027468630.1:24533964-24563964 GCF_046254945.1 Alosa pseudoharengus | reverse complement strand
TACACCCTGACCTCGCTACACTGAAGATCCAATGTGATGAGGTAGAAACCCCAATAGCGACTAGCTGCGTATGTGGCCCAGATCCAATGTGATGAGGTAGAAACCCCAATAGCGACTAGCTGCGTATGTGGCCCAGATTGGCGCCTGAGCGGAACCAGATCTGCCCCAGCCAGGTGCGACAGCAAAAAGACTACTAGCATTTCTCAGGCAGTGCAGACCTTTGAGACTCATGTCGCTAACTGGGAATCTGTCCACATTAATAGTGCGTACTGACCACAGAAATGCATAATCTTTCACCATGACACAAGATGAACTCAGATGCTGGAATCAGTGGCTCTCCAGGTCATTCCAGTCAGTGGACATCCACCTTGTAAATGGTCCTCTCAGGGTTCTCCAGCATTTGTCTCTGTTTCCTTAGAATGTCTCCTCCCCATTCCTCATCTGAGACTTGTGCTCTCAGCGAGGGCTCTCGGAGAATAGGCTAGCCTCAGGTTTAGCCTTACTAGTATAGAGGCAACTTTATTTTTTTTAATTTAAAAATCCTTTTCAGTCAAGGCATATTTGTAAATGGAGATACTTATGTTCACAATCTAATGAGGCAAACATTGCCAGAGAGGTCTGTAAGGAAATTAAGAAATGTCGGGACTCTTTAAGGACAAGTCTTGATATTTAAGAAGTGCTTTGGTTTTCCACAAATGAGCCCAATCTTAAATTGTACAGAAACTGCACAATTTTGTCATGACTAGATTTAAGGTCAGACAGATAAGAAGATTTTATGAATGTTCTATCCTGAACCACCATTGTTTGATCTCCACAATGTGCGCCTACAACAACATCATCTAGATAAGGCATTAGGCCGACGCCATTTGTTTGACATCCATTGTAATATTGCCTGTAGTGCATTCCATTTTTTTTAAAGCAATTACACAAAATCGGGGCATGGTGAGGGAAAAACAAAGGATGGTGCATGGATATCAGTGGCAAGGGAGGGAGTGTGTGCGGGGTTTATTACGTCTAATATGCCTCCATTCACAGCGAGTGTGCCGAGGAGCACAGAGACATAATTGTATCCCCTCTCAGTGCCGTCCGCCTGAGTTAGCGTCTCCTCTAGTTCACTGGCTGCGACAGAGACAAATGAGGGAGTTTTTCGAGTGGACCCCTCTCATCCGTTACTGCCAGTTCCGTGTGATAGATCGTCTGCGTTAAACGCAGGCAATAGATCACGGCGTAAAGGAGACTCGAGAGCGAAGCCCAGCGGAGCCAGTTTACAGATCAGCGCTTGCCTAATGCACATGTGGGTAAGAGTCAGGTCCCGTTAGCTGCGTTCTCGTCACCTCAACAAGCCCCCCAGTAAATGGCCACAGAAAAGAGCCAACCCTCAGGTACATTTGCCTCACAATCACCAAGCTACTTTGCCCCAGTAAAGGACTGAATGTTTGAGGTGAAAGGGGGAAGAAAAAAAAAACAGCTGAGACTAGTATTTTCAGTCTGCATTATGTGTGGTCACTTAAGCGTCGGTCTGCTATGAATTAATCAAATGAGAGTGTCATTGTGGCATGTGGTTTGTGCTGTATGAGAATGAGAACATGTGCTTTCAGTTAAGCGCTTTCCCCTGATTAACACCACCAATGCTGTAACAGCTTTGTGTAGCATTGTCTTTGTGCTTTGTTTGTTTGTTAATTGGTGGCAGGAAGAAGACATCTCTAAATAGCATTTCTCTCTCTCTCTCTCTCTCTCTCTCATTCCCTCTGCAGTGCTATTAGTAACACAGTGAATTAGCAGTGCTGCAAGCATTCAAGATTTCAATTAATTCTGATGAACACAGATGTTGCAGCCAGCTTCTCAGGCACCAGCTAATTTTTATGCAAATTCAAGTAAGGAGACAGACAAACAATAACAACGAATCTGTCGGAGAAAGGCAGACAGAAACAGTCGACGGAACATATTCACAGCAAACACCTCAGCCCTAAATCAGCACATTTAGCTGTGCTCCCACCGGTAAACCTTTGCACAGATAGGAAAGAGGAAAAAAGCACAAACCCTTCTGGGGGTCATGATCTTGTCACGGTAAAACTCGAGGCACTCAATTGGCGCCTCTCGCACTACAGGCGTAACAGGAGCTTGCGCTGCATCCTATCTGTGAGGGGCACCGGCCAATGACATCCTTTCCTGTGTGACCCCCCCCCCACCCCCATCCACCCTTCCCACCCCTCCTCCAACCCCCTGCCTTGGCCGTCCAAACAAACCAATAAATATCTGCAATAATCAAAGGCAAGGATGTGCAGAAGTGATAGATGGGGGTAAGACATGAGACACCAGCTGTGCCCATCACCCTCGCCTCCTGACATTGCCCCCCACCCCTCACCCCCCGACAGGAACCCACTGAGATTATGGAGGTTTGAGTGCCATCCCCACCACCACCACCACCACCACCAACGTCATCCCCCCGTCCACACACAAACACACACTCCTCTCAGACAGGAAGCGGTTATCGTATTAGGATGAGGAGAAATAAACAGACTGCTGCCATTGACTGAGGGGCCTGTGTCAGACGAGGCACAAGACACTTGTTTTTTTTTGTTTTTTTGGTCCGTAGTGTGGGAACCAAGGTTACTGAGAGTGGCGCTGGCATTATGAAGTCACTCCATTGTTTACATAGCTGTATTGTTTTATTGATGAGCCATTGTTTGGGCTGGTCTTTTACGTGGCACAGACGTGTGCATCCTTATCGATCTCGGGAGTATTTTCACTCAGACGTATGAATGACACGCTCCTGACAGGACAGACATAACAGTTTACCTTTGGGAAACGTCAGCACAAACAAGCCAAACTGTACATTTACAAATGCTATCTGAGCATTGAGAAACAATTCAACCTATTACATGACAATCCACAATGCATGTTCAGATGTGTGTGTGTGTGTGTGTGTGTGTGCATTGATATGCTATATGATATGATATCACCATATATACTATATGATATGATATCACCAAGTAAACGCAGTTTATCCACCACTTTATTCACCAAATATTCACCAAAATCACACTGTATTATCTACATTCACAATATGTACACTCATGATTGCTCATAACCTCCACCATCATCAAACATTTTCTGCATGCCTTTTTTAAAATAATTCTACCACTACGCCCCTGATGCCCACATATGTATTGTATATGAACAGGTAAATGCAGTTACATCTTCCATGTGCATATGCAAATTAATTGTTGCATTAATGTATGTCTATTCTGTTTATATTGTTTATATTACATAGGCATACTCATACTCTGTAGTTTTGAGCATTCTTTTATTGATAAGATATCCGTCCAAAAATGGTCCAATCTAATTCTGCCTCCTCTCTGTTTTCCTTGAGTGAGCCAGTGGCCTCAGCACTACCTTGACTGTAGGCAACGAGATTCGGCACAACAGGTGTCGGGGGCAATCCCCAGGTCACAGCTTTCACATTTGGCTTGCTAAAGACTGGCAAGAAGAAACCAAGGCTGGGGAAAGTATCCAGGATATTACGCCCTGTGATTTATTGCCACTGTCAAAGATCTGACAGTGCAGTATAAACTATTGGGGAGAAAACATGAAAGGAGAAACGAACACGTTAATAAAGTCATCAGACGTTGATTTAGTTACGCCTGTGTCTCTAGAAAGGCTTATCTAAATACCCTTGATATGTTATCACTTTTGGAATTTATTTAGCCGCCTGTGGTTTATTTTTAGTTTTCTCAAAAGCCATTTAAACTGGTTTAAAAATGACACAATAGGGAAAAATGAGCAATGACAAATAGTTATGAAAAACAACCATCCACCACTGAGTGGCCATTAAATCACTCTTTCACACACACACACACACACACACACACACACACACACACTTGTTTTACACACACACCCACAAGCACATGTTATACACACAAACACACACACACACACACACACACACACACACACACACACACACACACACACACACAGTAGTTAATTTGTATATCAGTTAGGACTTAAGTAATGCAACAGGTATTTCCTGTATTTAAGCATCCTCTGCCATGTTGTTGGAGGTGATGATAATGTGCTGCTCCTGCAGATGATCATGATGACTATGATAAAGACAGAGAGACTGAGATAGAAAATGTCAATTTTGTCACTGACATTTGGAGTATACGGATGACAATCTGACACTCTCATTACGATGATCCTCACGTTATAAAACACACATCCCTGAGTGACCAAGCTGCCATCAGCCCTGCATTGCTGAGGGGAATGTGGTTTAATCAGTGGTGTGTGTGTGTGTGTGTGTGTGTGTGTGTGTGTGTGTGTGTGTGTGTGTGTGTTTGTGTGTGTGTGAGAGAGAGAGTGCCACAGTCCCATCGGATTCAGGGTTTGAAGCAGCCCAAGCTGATGATTGAATGGCACAATGACGCCTGGTGCCATCCCACAATCCCTTGCTCATTGTGGTCCAGACAGCCTCCCAGAGAGTGTCACACAGACCCCGGGAAGCTCATCCCCCTACGTTAAAATGATGGCATCTCAGCGGCAGATTGACGTTGAGAGATTAATTTGTAACAAGGTTTTTTTCCCTCTTTTTTTTCTTTTGGCTACTGATGCTTACTAACATCCCCCACAAGTCCTCCCTATTGCCCAAAACATTGTACAAATACGCACACACACACACACACACACACAAACACACACACACACACACAGCGCCCCAGGTGTCGGTCCACATTGTGTGTCCTCCCATCAGCCGATGGGGGCCCAAGGAACAGCCAACTGGCCCCCTCTGAGCATCGCCATCGTCTCCGCACCCTCCGAAGCGGCGGCATACGGCTGTCAGCTCCCAAAACGAGATGTCATGTCAGAGCAGGAAAATTACACAATAACGAGGCCCACTTGAGATTAGGCTAATGAGAAAATCAAAACACAATTTAATTCTTGTCAGCAGCGAAGCATCTTTAAATTACCTCTCCCCCGCATGCTGATTACCAGCGGCCTGCCATTCAGCCGCCGTACTCCTATAAATAGCCCCAGGGCTTTCTGGACGACAGGTCACTTTGAGAGAGAGCGAGGGAGAGAGAGAGGGAGACAGATTAAGAGAGAGCGAGTGAATGAGAGAGAGATGTTAGAGGAGGAGGAGGAGAAGAAGAAATCTAATCAGAGGGAGAGAGGGAGAACTAGATTGAGAGCGAGTGATCAGAAAAGACAGAGCGATAGTCAGAGAGAAGAGATAATCTAATCACTCTTTTTTTTATTCTTATTTTAGGTTGATCTTATATCCACATGTGCTTGTACAATGGCTTTTTTGCTCTCTTACAAGGTTACTCAGTGAAATGCAATGCAATGTAGAGAAGGAAGCCAAGTATTTAGGCATTGATTAATGCTAGCATGGTGCTTATCAGCAGTTTCTATCTTTTCCTCTCAACACTGAGGAAGCCAAAAACCGTATATCCTTATTTAAGTACAAACTGTAGGCTGTAGAACACAGCAATGAAGCCTATTCTTTGAGAATGAACATGTGAGGTAGGCCTCCAGCCAGGCCAGCGGTTTTTGTTTTTTTCTCGGAGGGTAATCTCTGGAGCTCTGTGCCCTTGGCGTTTGCAGTCAGCTCCCGGTATCGATGTCACACTGGTAATTAACTGGCAAAATGTAAGCTACAATGAGACCACATTGCGCCTCGGTCCCTATTCCCATACTGCCGACAAGCATATGGCACCAAATGTTACATTTTCCTAATAGCCCACGAGAGTTCCTAAGCTGCCATAAACCAGGGGCTAAAGCTGCGCATGTACCTGTTTGTGTGGAGTGCCAATTGAATTTCTGTTCCAGATGTCAAGTTTAAGCACATTTCTATGGGCAGCCTGTGTGGGCTCAGAGAGGGCAGAGAATCTTACAAGTCGTCAACATTGGCTCGCGGTCAGGTAAAACTAACGACAGAACGACATCACTAGCATCGAGATAAAAAGTTCCTGGCCTTTAACTATGGGCTGTCTGTGCAAGTTCAGAGAGAATAGAGAATCCAACAAGACATTAGCATTGGCACATAGTCAGCTACTTAGAGAACAGCATCGCTACCATATATAGATAAACATCCAGTTTCCCATACATGCATTAAGCCTTGTCCTAGACTAAAGGGCCGTTCACACCTAGCCTGGCTACGCCCATCTTGATCTCCTTTCAGAGAGATATTATTTTGGAACACCATAATTCACTGTTCCCATCAGACCCCAAAATGGGCCAGGCAATCAGCGACGAGAGGGGATGATGTTATAGTTTATAGGAATTGAAAGTGGCTGTGGTAAACGGTAGAAGCAATGCCTGCAAACATCACAAATTGCAGTTGGAAGAATGTGTACATTTATTGACAGCAAAGGTAGGCCTACATACATTGTTTCCTGACTGCTGATGCTGTTTATTGTCAGTTTATAAAGTTTAGGCGAAGTAGGAAGTAACATTAGAAATCCCTGACCAATGTGATTGGTTAGGCTGGACCAATGATTTCAAAGTCTACACCCGTCACTATGGTAGTGTTGGAAACATTTCCCAATCGTGAGTCCCCAGATTCTTTTCAAAAAGTGAATGAGTCTAGTTCACACCAGGAACGATAACAACAAACAAAAACGGCAAAAATGTATCACTCTGGCTAATATGAATGTCAACGTCCACACATAAACTATAACAATAACAACATGAAGAACGATGTTGTTTGGGATCACTTTCAGAGCAATAAAAACCTGACAGCCAATCACAATCCTTCAAATTTTAGACATCACATTCATCAATATGAGGAGAGACTTTCTGTGTTGTTATACGCTTTTATCGTTATAGTTATCTTGGTAACACTTTACAATAATGGTACACTATTTAGCATTAGTTTAGTATTAGTTAAGCATTAACAGTATAATTCATATGAGCAAGTAGTAAATGAATACATCATTCCTAATACATACATACTCAACTAATGATGAATTAATTATTAACTCATGATGAATTCATTAGGTGCAAGCAGTAAACTAATTCTGTTGAGCTCAGTTATGTCCATAATGATATGATCTGGTATAACGTTAGTTATAATGCATTAAAGCAACAGTTCATAATGCATTATGAATATTGCTATGAAGCCTCATGTTTGTTTGTAAACTATTATGAATATTTCTTTGTGAAAGAACTTGCAGGAACATGCTTTATCATTAGGTAATTATGAACTCCAATTGAAAAAATGCTTATTACTAGTGAAGTTACGTTACAAATGAGTATCAGCATGTGACTACTTTAGGGTACACATTAGTAATTATGTATTAATTTACTACTTGCACATATTGATCATACCATTAGTAATATACATATAACTATTTAGGAAATGGGAAATTCATCATTTATAACAAAGGAAAACACACTGATAACACTTAGTAAATAAGACTATTAATGAGGAAAAGCACATTTGTTAGTCCTTAATAATGATTAATTAAGTGTTTTGTTAATGCTTAACTAATACTTAACTAATGTTAAATAGTGTACTGTTATTGTAAAGTCTTACCCTTATCTTTACAGTTAGCGTTCCCGGTGTCAATGGGGATTTTTTTCTTAGTCTAGGATTAGCCATGTATGGGAGACTAGTGTAAGGAGTGTTAGGGTAGGACAGTGGTCACATGTTCTGCTGTCCCAATGTCTTACCCAGATGCATTAGCTCTATAACGTGTTCCAGGAGACCCTGGGATGAGTGATGTGTGGGCGTAGAAAGATGAGCTACGATGGCGAACTGTTCCACCACAGCAGAAGCATCTGTGCTTCTCTCCTGCAAGCCAACACACCTCAGATTCTGGGCTCACCTCTACACGCATGCACATACAAATGAACACACAAACACACCTCGGGCCCTCAGCTAACCACCTCACACAATCACACACACACACACACACACACACACACATACATGCACATACAAACGAACACACACACACACACACACACACACACACACACACACACAGATACACCTCGGGCCCTCAACTAACCACCTCACACAAACACATACACACACATACACACACACACACACACACACACACACACACAAACATGAAGGCTAATGTGCGTGACATACAGAGTGAACTATACTTGTGTGTGAAATGGTTTAGAGCAGATGCCCTGAAATGGTGCAGAGAAGATGTGAATAAACACACACACACATGTACACACACACACTCACACACCTCAGGGCCTCAGCAAACCTCCTCACAAACACACACACACACAGACACAAACACCTGCCCATCCTCCCCCAAATCTGCTTTGTTGTGTTTTACGAGACGTTTTCGGGGCGGAAGGAAGACCCCGGTGGGCAAGCAGGTCAAATGGTTTTTCCATCGCGTCTGCACCCGCCGCCGCCACCAGCCTTCCCCCGAACCCCTGGCCCTGAGCGACCAAGTGTCCGACCCTGGAGCCTTCAGCACCACTCACATCTCTCCACAGCCCCACGGTATCAACGCTTTGATAGCCAGCCCCGCGCAGTCAAGCGCGTAACGGCGTTTCCACCTCTTTTATTTTGCTCCGGTGCTCCGGCGCAGCCATATGGCTCCAGGACACCCTCCTCATTTTTCAGATAACTTCTCAAGCGAGAGGACAGCAGGGCAGGCGACCAAAAAAATTATAATCGAGAGATAAATTAATAAATAATAAGAAATTAGTTTCACATTTGTAATTGCCTTGTGTGCTCTGGAATGTGTGCAGTTCAATATTAGCAGCTCATAACTCGCCCATGATTAGGGTCAAAGACAACTCTGGACATTGGAGTGTATTTTGAGGACACAATTTTTGGTTGTGCAGCAGCACAGTGCGTGACTAATGCATCATCAAGATACTCTGACGCCTCATGGGGATGTCTAATAAATATTTGAGTTTATCTTCTTCTAGGCATACTTCCAGACAATCTGGAGAGACATTTGTAAACACGTTTGTTGAGTGGAATTAACTGCGAAGAACATTTGTAATCTGCTAAGCTGCTGATATATCTCTCTGGAATGTTTAAAGTCACATGCCAGCCCTCATGCCAGTCTCCTTCTGCGGGCGTTCAGAGACACGTTAGCTGGGCACAAGAGCATTCCCATCTTCCTCTGCCACAGAAAGAGTTAACATGGTTTTACCTGATGTTGGCCACGCATGACAGCACCAGTTGACAGCATATGAACGTATGACAGATGACAGTGGAGGTGGCGGCAACTTGGGAAGGGAGATAATTATGAAGATGTGGGGTGGCACAGGACACCCACACCCCAACTCTCTCTCCCTCTCTCCCTCTCTCTCTCTCACACACCCTCTCTCTCTCTCTTTCTCTCTTTCCCTCCTCCCAGGCATCTTCCCATCTCTTTGACACAGTAATTACAGCACACGCTGATTCCAGTGATGGATGAAGTCCCGGGCTGGGATGAACAGTGTCCCCTCATCCTTCTCCTTCCACACACACACACACACACACACACACACACACACACACACACACACACACACACACACACACACACACAAACATAAACCTTTGTTATCTAGTTTCTCTATTTTTCTTTCCAGCTCTCACTATGCATACTGTGTTCTTCCAATATTTATATTGTGTTTACGCATGGGAAACTGCTAATCGGACAAACTTAACAAAGCTTGTTCTAAAATGAGTCATTTTGGGAAAGGTTTTTTTCCTCATGGTGAGTGGTCAGAAAACGTCTCGAGAAACAAAACAAAAGCACAAAGCATCTCATTATTTAAAGTTGCCCAAAAGTTGGCTGGGAGGCGTATTGATGTACCTGGACCAAAACTAGATCTACAAGCAAACAAAGAATAGAGAGAAGAAAGAAAGACAAAAAAACACAGACAGAGAGAGGGGAGCAGAAAGAGAGAGGGAGACGTAAGCAGTAGAAAAAACAGATAGAAAGAGAGACAGAGGGAGACGTAGGCAGTGGAGGAGCAGATGCTGGCTTGCGTTTAATTGAGTTGTTAATGCCGCACAAAAGGAGCGAGCGATTCAATTTGGCTCCCCTCTCCTCCTCTCCGCGTCTCCTCCTCTCGCTGGCCTTTATGTTTCATTAAGGGGAGCCAGAACACCTGGTGAGAGCTCGGGGACACGGGAAAAGGTGATGGAGCGCCACACGCGTGACAGGGATGGCAGGAGAGGAGGAACAAGAGTTAGAGAGAGGGAGGAGAGGAGAGAGCGTGTAGCCTGCGGCAAAGAGAATGGGGGAGGGGAGGGGGCAAAACGAGAAAGAGGTACACAGAGAAACAGAGGAGGAGAGATGAGGAAAGGGGTGAATAGAAAGAGAGAAAGAGGAGGAAGGGAAAGAGAAGGGGTGATGAAGAGTGAAAGAGAGAGGGAGGGGGGGGTACTGGCGGCCCCTGATGCAAGTATCACCGGGGAGGGGGACAAACAGTGGAGTGGTGGGGTGGAGGTGGGGACAAAACAGGACCCAGGAGGCCACGTCAGCTGGGTGTCTGACCTTCTCAATGCCTGCCCCTGTCTTTTGCTTTGGGGTGTGTTGGTGTCCGTTTGTGTGTGTGTGTGTGTGTGTGTGTGTGGAGGGCTGTGACTGGGGCAACTGTGAGTAAGTGACAGGCTCAGGGAAACATCTTTATTAATATGGAGGAGGTTATTTAAATGCATCAGGGATGTAACTAAAGGGACAATTGAATATGTTAGAGGAAGCTTAGCGCTGGGAGGGTGCAAAGGGTGCCTTTCCATTTTAGCCCTATCCAGCACTCAGGATGGTAAATGCCACACAATTCAGATTTTTCTTAGCTCAAGGCATATATATATGTGTGTGTGTGTGTGTGTGTGTGTGTGTGTGTGTGTGTGTGCTATTTACAATAACAATTTACAATAATTTCTTAGCTCAAGGCATATATATATGTGTGTGTGTGTGTGTGTGTGTGTGTGTGTGTGTGTGTGTGTGTGTGTG
Organism: Alosa pseudoharengus; assembly: GCF_046254945.1. Classification (NCBI taxonomy): domain Eukaryota; kingdom Metazoa; phylum Chordata; class Actinopteri; order Clupeiformes; family Clupeidae; genus Alosa; species Alosa pseudoharengus. Next base: position 24,553,021 of record NW_027468630.1, on the reverse strand, counting down.
TGTGTGTGTGTGTGTGTTGTATATTTATTGTAAATAGCACAAAAAACAAATGGACTCACAAATTGTTATTTTGACGCCACTGAAAATGAAAATGCCACTGACCAAGAAAAATCTGATCTAAAGTGAAAGATGCATGTTCTACACAGCTATTTTGAAAGCACACTGTCACAAAATATAACAACTGGCAAGACCTTAGCAGCAACGAGTCCTAGGCAACACAACTGTGCTGGTGTACTTGGATGAATGTCCTTTGTATTTTTATTTAGTCATTCGAACATTATTGGGATAATGTTTTTTCAGGATATGTTTTCGATTGTAACCCCTTATCAGCCAGTAGTGAAGGTAAATAACTAAGTGTAAGTGTAAGTAACTTTCTTTAGTCTTTGCCTACAAGTTAAAGTACTAGTAGGCAAGTCATGCTTTGTTAATTGCCCACATATTCTTAAGATTTCTGCAACACTCGTGTTAGAAATGTGTATGGTTCAGTCCAACCTTTTACACAAGATTTAAATTCCTTCCCTTACAAATAAAGTTTTTGTTATTAGCTATTTCTTATCAAGGGTTTCCGCAATACCATTGAGAACTTACATCTGTGCCCATCTCCGTTGACATTAGCTGTGACATTTTAATAGGCTAGGTGAATGTAAAGTTTCCCACTCATGTAAAACACTCCTTTTTCACACATGAACCGTGCTACTGTTTCGAGTAAAAAAAATAATGCATCAACTAGTGCCCCAGGATGTTGAATCAGCCAGAGAATTCAAGCACTCACGCGGGTCTTTAACAATTGTGGGTTGAACACAATACTGTGGCTGTAGCGCGTTCAGGTACTACACTCAATCCGTTCTCAAGGCATTGTGGACAGGACGTCAGACGTCTCCTCCGAGACCCATCTCTGGGGGTCTTTACAGAAGCCATAAAGCGCGCCGAGTCCTGAAGGCTCTCACGAAGGTGCTCACCGAAGCCCACACTTCAATGGGCCCTGTTTCCGCTGACAAACACACAGACATGTGCTGTGGGGCTTCGAGCAGAGGAAGAGATGGGAAAGGTGCCACTTCCAGGGAGGAAGTGGGTGCAGGGATGCGGGCACTCGCTTGGCCTTGGTCGGTTTTAATAGAATGTTTGTCACAGGGCTTTGGGAGATTTTTGGACTGCTAGGGGGGTGGTTAGGAGTCTGAGGGGTGTGTAAGTGAGTGTGTGTGTGTGTGTGTGTGTGTGTGTATGTGTGTGTATGTGTGTGTGTGCGTGTGTGTGTGTGAGTGAGTGTATGTGTGTGTGTGTGTGTGTGTGAGTGAGTGTATGTGTGTGTGTGTGTGTGTGTGAGTGAGTGTATGTGTGTGTGTGTGTGTGTGTGTGTGTGTGTGTGTTGAGGGGTGTGGGGAGCCACTCCGCCCTGCGGGCTTCCTGTCCCCCTGGCACGGGACGTGTGGAACCCTCGTGGGGGGACCAAGGGGACGCCGGGCTCATGAAAAAAGCTCCACGCCACCGAGAGAGTTGACTGTTTTGTCCCAGCGTGACGTCAGGCTCACCTCTGGCTTCCTCTGCTGTGTTGAGCTCCAGACTATTTCTCTCTAACTCTCTCTCCCTGCATCTCTCTCTCTCTCTCTCTTTCTCTCTCACATTCTCCCTACATCTCTCTCTTTTTTCTCTCTGTCGTTCTCTCTCTCTCACTCTATTCCTCTGCCTCTCACTCACCGACTCCCTCTCTTGGCTCCATCTCTCCCTCCCTCGCCCTCCCTCTCTCTCTCTCTCTCTCTCTCTCTCTCTCTCTCTCTCTCTCTCTCCGTTTGGCCCTCTTCCTCTCTTGTGACTCAGCAGCAGGGGCTGTTTATAGTGGCAGGCATGTGAAACTCTTTAGCCTGTCACTGCCTTTCCGTCCAGATCTGAGAAAAGCGGAGACTCGGCGGGCAGGAAGATCGCAGTTTACAGCCGCGAATCGCTGCCAAGTACATGCCAAGCGGCCTATGAAGATGTGCACGAACACTGAGAATTAAACAAATTTGACATTGGACGTTGACAGCGGAATATCTGACTGGTGTTGTTACAAGGTTTGGACAATTTGTCTGTTTTCAACCATATTGTGCGCACATTTCGAGTTGAATTAAAAACCTCTGATATTGCAAATATAATCTTTGTTGAACCAAATGTGCAAAATCACCAAATCTGGATACACAGCAATAGTTGTTCTGGCCTCTATATCTACTGATCCTTCATCATGGTTAATGGGTATGTACCTGCATCAGGGCATGAAACTCTTTCCGTGCCTTTGCAGGGAGCAGTGGAATGTCCAGGGCATCTCTCTAGCATACTTATATGATGAATAAAGCAGCTTCTGCTATCTTTAACTCACAGCCACATATCTCTGAGCCACTAATCTACAGACCTGTCTCCCATCACACCTCTGAAGCAGAGCAGCCTTGCTTTTCTTTCAGAATTATCTGTGTGTGTGTGTGTGTGTGTGTGTGTGTGTGTGTGTGTGTGTGTGTGTGTGTGTGTGTGTGTGTGTGTGTGTTTGCATGTGTGTGTGTGTGTGTGTGTGTGTGTGTGTGTGTGTGTGTGTTTTATTCACATCTGCTCTGCACCATTTCAGGGCATCTGCTGTAAACCATTTTAAATAACACACAAGTATAGTTCACTCTGTGTGTCACTCACATTAGCCTTAATGTGGTCTTATTGCCCATCTCCTATTAACGACTTTGACCATGTTTCTCAACCTGCTGTTGAGGACACCATCAAACTCATCAAGAGGGGGTGGACCAGGCCTTTATCTCATGTACGTTTTGTTATACTACCATTGTCTGTTCAATGAATCACTCAACGGAAGCGTCTGAAGGAGCATTCTTATGAGAGCTTTAATCCGCTGCACATACGCAGCCAGTGTGCTCATACAGGCCCTGGGAGACCCGTGGCCTATCAGGAAATGGCGGTGCCCAAGCAGAGCTGAGATTATTTGTGAAAGTACGGATGCTGCCATCATCACATCTTTTGGCATGCGAAAGTGAGAGATGACACTCTAAATGAAGCTGAGGAGTTTTAGGGGGGAGGAAGGGACTTTTAGAGAGGGAATATTAATAGTTTTCATCTCTGCACTCAAGATATTTTGCATGGTAATGTTATTTAATTTATACCATTCATTCATTTTAATGGTGAAAGCATATGTGAGTGAATATGAGTGAATATTTGTGAAGGGGCACAAGTCCATCTGTGTTTTATCTTATGAGTTGCCTCATATGCAGACATTTATAGAACAGGGAGCAACACATTTTATTGAGCTGTTTACCCTGTTGTTAACATCTGAGATTTAAATCTTCTCTGGTTGGGCCATTTTAATGTAAAAAAGATAATTAATAAATGTAAATATATATTTTCCATCAGAGGCAACAGGAACTCTGTCTGGAGCAGTATACATTCAAACTGCTTTTTTTGAGTGGTGCTTTAGTTCAACTTATTCTTCTACATGGCCAGCCTTTGAAAACACTAATAGCAAAAAAATGCCGGACAATCCGTCTTTTGCCATGACGAACGTGTCTGTTTTTCTTTCTCTGAAGCACCTTGAAGTGGACGGCTGTTTTGTCCGCTTCTGTCCGCTTCTGAAGCTCCAAGAGTTTCTGTTATCTCCTCTCGGGCTGCGTGGGAGTGAGAGAGTGACTGAGCGACTGAATGACTGAGTGAGGGGGCTCCACGCTCTGTCAATCAGCACAAAAGGGTTTCAGATGGCAGAGCGTGTCTGCTGCAGCGTGGCTCGGCCTGCTCATCCAGGGGTCACCTTCTCACTCCACACCCGTTACACGCCAGGCAGCTCCACGGCCAGGGACCTCCAGATTCTCTGTTTGTCTGCCATGTCTATGGAGGAAACATCTTTTAGTTTAAAAATACAAAGCATTACAACACTCTCCTGGAAAAAAAAAGAGACATCTAAATGCAAATGGTACGCAGATATTTATTTTAGAGATTTAATGATGGAAATTAAATGTTATTATAAAAGTATGTTTGAAGTTATTAGAGTTATTTAAATCATATCTATGTATGTATGTATGTATGTATGTATGTATGTATGTATGTATGTATGTATGTATCTATCTATCTATCTATCTATCTGTGTATCTGTCTGACTCTATTGTACAGTATGTTCACTACCAGTCAAAGATTGGAGACACTTAGAAATGTCCAAATACACTCCATTATAGACACCATATGGGATCATTTACACTGTTTTTTTTTTAATCAGGGCAGCAATTTTCAGATTGCATTATGTGCTTACATAATTGCAAAAGGGTTCTCGATTGCCTCGACTTTAATGCAATATCTACATTGCCCATTATCAGCAAACATTCATCCAATGTTGCAAAAGCACATTCTGTTTACTAATCTGATATAATTTTAAAAGGCTAACTGAGAAAACACTGGAGAACCCCTTTGCGATTATGTAAGCACATAATGTAATCTGAAAACTGCTGCCCTGAGTAAAAAAACAATGCAAATGATCTCAGCTGGTATTCTGTCTATAATGGAGTGGAATGTACATTTTTAAGTGTCTCCAAACTTTTGACTGATAGTGTATGTATGTATGTATATAATGCACATAAAATATGTAGGTATGTAATATGTACAATACAAAATATGTATGCAATATGTACTATGTAATATGTTTATTCAATTATGTTATAACACAGTAAATACACTGCAAATTAATGTTTTTTTCTCCAAATGATTGTATTACTACTATTTTATAACAATCAAAACATTAATATGAATATATTATATTAATATATAAATGTCTTTATTTTTGTCCAAATAAATGTTACAAATTGTATTTTATTTTTCCATTTAGTTTTGTTTACATTTTGCATCATTTCAAATTTGCCAGACTTCATCAGCACTGAGAGGAAGACATTTTCTGCCTGTCTGCATCCTCGTCATTCATCACGTTGGCATGACCCTCATTGTTGTGTTGGACAGAGCGCAGCTCTTTGATGTGTTAAGTGATTTAGAGTAAAAGTTGACATAAACAAATGGCTCATACAGGAGTTGGACAGGAAGTCCCTCTGACTTCAAACGGAGCTCTGCAAAACAATAGTCTGGGACAGACGTTGGTGCGGCACAACTGTACTTAGACCTTTTTGTCCGGCATGGTTTAGACCCCGTGATAAAAATGGCACCAAATAACCTGGAAGCAATTAGTCATTTCAGTGTATGACAATATGTCCCCAAGACAATGTTAATGTGTTATTTCAGATGCCGATTTTCTCAGAGAGTTCTTGAGCACACACTTCCTCTTTTCATATGCTGAATGCTGGACATTCAATTCCCCAGCTTGCACAATACGGCACCTCTGAGAGAGACCACAAATGATATAACGACTGTTGACAACAAGAATAAATTGAGGTGGCTTTTTCCAGCTACAAAAGGGGCATTGTGTGTTACTGTGTGGTGTTTATTTGGATGTGTGTGAGTCCATGTTTGTTTGTTTGTGTGTCTTTGAAAGTGTGCATACACCCCTCTATGGTGATGATGATGTGTTTGTGTGTGTGTGTGTGTGTGTGTGTGTGTGTGTGTGTGTGTGTGTGTGTGTGTGTGTGTGTGTGCGTGTGTGTTTGTGTACAATGTGTACATGATTATGTATGTGTTTTTATGTGCTCTCACAGGGTGTGCATGTGTGATCTCATCTACGCAGCTACGCAAATGTACAGTATATGTATCTGTGATCTCATGGGTGTGTGTATGCACGTGTGTGTGTGTGTGAGAGAGAGAGACACACAACTCCCTGCAGCATGGCGTGCCTGGCCCTTGCGCCAGCCCTGGCTGTGTCGCTCCTGTGGTCCAGGCAGGGATCTCCACACCCCGACCCCTCCTGGCCTCTCTTCCTCAGGCTGGGCCGGCCTCCCAGGCCCCATCCTGTCCACGCCACCAGCGGCTGCCCAGTTCCTCTTCCTCTCGACCGACTTTCCACCCAGCCGCATGGGGCACCTCGCTCTCAGGCCACTGATAAGATTATCACAATAAAAACATATACATGATACGGGATAACTTTTATTCTGTGTTAGCACAACTAAAGTGTGCAACCTAACACACATTCAGAAAGGCATTTAGATGATAAGAGGATATCTGGTAAGCATTGAAGGTAAAGTTTTATTTATCCTGTGATACACAACTAAAATGAACACCCTCACACATTTAAAATGTCAATTATCATATATTTATATTTAAATATTATATATAATACAGTATTTACACAAGCGGATTGTAAGCATGCCTCACATTCAAAAAGGGCATTTAGTTATTATTACATGGTGTGGGAAAACTAGAACATTGTCATTGATAGTGGGATTTTGGTGGAATTTGGTGGAAAGCTATATGATTACCGCAAGCTTAGCTTCATTAATCTGTATCAGTTGCGGCTGCTGGTCTTTTGGCCTCATTTGTGCTTGTCACGGCCCCCCACCACATGCTCCGTGTGCGTCCGTGGGGACGGGGCCCGGGGTCCCACGGGGGCCCCCACTTCCAGCCGGGCTACAAAGTGAGAAATAATCATTCATTAGCCTCTGACCTGGCTGGGCTGTTGGATCGACTGGCGGCGCAGAGAAAGCTCCATTGTTCCCGGTCCCCGCTGCAGCTGGGTCAAGCCAATTGACGACTCCCATAATGATCTTAAATGGATTAAGTGGCCAAACACGCCCGAGAGCTTCCTTTTCAATTACGGCTGCAGTCATTTACATGAGCCGGCGCTGAAGGCCAATAAGTAAACCGGCTACACACTCACACACTCACACCTCCCCAGGGATAACACTGCTGTAGAAAGTACCGACATAATAATGTCAGGCACATACAACACTTAAGTGTTGTGTTGTATGTGCCTGACATTATTATGTGGTACTTTCTCTTGTGATAGTGTGCCTGTGTGTGTGTGTGTGTGAGTGTGTGCGTGTGTGTGTGTGCGCGTGCGCGCACGTATGCATAGAGTGAGTTTGTGTGCATGTATGTGTAGTATATGGGTGTATGTTTAGTGTCTGCATAAGTGTGTTCATGCATATGTGCATGTGTGTGTGTGTTCATACTATGTACGTGTGCATATGTGTGTGTGTGTGTGTGTGTGTGTGTGTGTGTGTGTGTGTGTGTGTGTGTGTGTGTGTGTGTTTGTCTGACATGTCATCTCTCAGTCCGTTCCCTGAGGTATGGAGTTTTATTGTCAGTGAGCTGAAGCTGACACACAAGTTAATCAATCTGGCAATTTGCTGCAGCTGTTCTGTGGGCTCTTTTTGGGGGCTTTCCCTTGGTCCAGCACAGCGTGGGGGTGTCACGCCAACACGTCTGTTTTACACACTCATGTGGCTGATCACATTTTCAACACCACCCAAAAAAAAAAGAAAACATGGATAACAGGAAGATTTAGTCCAAAGACTAAAGATTTAGTCCTGAAAAAAAGAATGCTTACATTAAAACATTGTCGATTATTGTCTGTTATGAATAAAGAGTCTATATTAGATCACTGTTTGTCAGAAGTAATGCTGAAAGGATTACTTTTCATTAGCCCAAGGCTAATGGAAAGTAATGTTGTTTGAGTCAATGTATTGGTGATTTCATAAGGTATTGACATGATTATTTCAAGTGACAAATGCAATGAATCAATAAGAGGCTATTTACTGACAAAAATGTATCAAAACAAGTACACCCTCCGGGTCAGTATCGATATTTTCCCCTTGTTTGTTTATTCATTTCTTTATTATAATTGTATGTGTAATTTGTAATTTCGGAATAATACTAAATCATTATGCGGGTTGCATGAAATATCTCACTGGAACTATTTGAATCCTTGTGATCCTTATGTCTTATTTCAAACATGGAGATATTCGAAAATGGAAATGCATGTTGCATGTTATGTTTGTAACGTGTGAGTTCTGCATCCTATGAACCCAATGTACTTTTGTGCTCAGCAACAGAGAGAGCAGACGGTGGAGAGAGGAAAGGACACTCGGCAGAGGGGAAAAAATAGTCCCTGGAAGACACTGACCACAGCGTTTGACAAATTCCTCGGTAATGGAGGCTGGTGATAATTTGATAATGATGACCTATCAGGAGTGTTTCTGCCGAGGTAAGCACTGCTGTCACCTCAGCCCGGGACGGAGGTCAGGTAATAATGAAGTTAACTCCGATAGTGGAGAGAAGAGGGCCCGACAGGAATCGATGACCACCGCCTTTAACTTGGTAAGTCACCTTGACCAGTGCTGGAGAGGGGAGCGAGGTCTCTCGCTTTCCTTTGTTCTACTGGAACATGGGAAATAATGTCAGGTAGGATAGAGGGAAGCAATTCTGTCGAGGGAAAAAGCGTTTTTTTGTGCTCTGGTCGTTTTTTTTTTCCCTTTGCCACGAGACAAGCCACAGTGTTACAGTGTATTAAGCCAAAGCAAAACAAATGGGGGTTGGTTTGGCATTCAGAAATGTGTCAGTCTGTTTAGATAGCGAACGAGGCAAGGGAAAGCAGGACTCTAGCGTTTGTCTATTTTGACTGATACAGTACAACGAAGGACATGATTAGTGTTACTTTCACTTGAGTAAACCACAAGGCACCATGCTTACAGAGTTATGCCAACATGTAAACGGTTATACTCTGAATTATTGCTTGATGTATAAACACTGGTTATTTCTCCGTAATGACTGAATATACTGTGTCAACATTTTATCATTGAAAGTTTTGGATGTACATGCTGCAACATTTCATATCCTGTCATGTTGATGTTTGTGTGTGTATTTAAACAATGTGGAACCAACTGTTTAACACCATTGAAGCAAAAAAAGATTTAAAAAAACATACAAACAACCACTGTTCGTGCCAAGAAAAAGACAAGTGAAAAGTGAAATATGTTTAGCCTCATTCCTGAACATGGTGACATATTTGCTTGTCCAGAAATATTTGTCAGCATCATCCAAAAGGATTTAACAGTTGGATCATGTGAGCTAAATAAAATGTTCAGGACATCCAAGCCCCATTACTTAAGTCTTGACATGGAAACAAGACTTTGGAGTGTCAGCTGGAACTTGAACCTTTAATCCGAGGATCTGTGAAATTGAGAGACTTGCAGATTCCCTATCATTTACATTCCTTCTTGGAATTCTCACCATCCAAAAGTCATGGTCCGCAACCCCTTAGGAAAACTGCGACACCAGTATACTCTCAGTTGCTTAGCCATACAAGACAGGATCAGTAGTGTTAACGTTCAGTTTATTTCAAAGCGAACCCTGTTTTTCTGAAACGAAGAGTCCAACTTGTGCATTATGCCAGGAAATGCATACAATATTGCCACAGTAATCATAGAAGAATAAATGTTGATGATATTTGATTTGTTTTGAAAAATTGCTGTTGAAACCTTGGTTATGGTTGTGGTTTTAAAATGTATAAAGCTAAACTTGTTCTTGTCTATCCACAAAACATGTGTAAATTTACAATTTCCCTTCAAAACTCAATATCTATATCACAGCGCGTCTACGAATCGTGACAAAGGCAAAGGAAGAACAAGTGAAACAATGGAAAATGATGTCGACAGGTATCTCACAGCACCATTTCAGCCCTGTGCTGTGCATTCATTTGTGGAAAAAACGGACCCAAAACTATCAAGGGCTGAAATGCTATCTGCGTCTTGGAAGTGCTACATCAGGGTAATTCTATACATGGCAGCAGCTGTAGCATCACATAGATCATGTCCAAATGCTCCTTTTCCCACTGTCCTGATATAAAACCATTTACCCGAGGACCGCTGCTGCCGATAAACAACTGGTGAAAACGCATTTATTTTTCACGGTGACTCTTTGATAACAGACAACTTAATCTGGGGATCATAATGCAGTGACGGATGATTTCATCCAGACAAACTGGTTTGGACAGACACACAGCCAGTATGCTATGCTGTTTCATCAAGTTTTAAAAAGGCTTTAGCTTACTTAATAGACAAAAACATAAGTTGAAAGCTAGCTTTCTAAGTCAAAGTAGATCATAACTGTAAAACAAACAAACTAAATGTTTTCTGCAGTTCAATAGTTTGCCTGTACTGCACCAAAAGGAGACGTCAGACACTGCTTGAATGTTGCGTTAAGACATCAGATAGTTTTTTCCCCTCATGTTTGTCTGTGTGGATATTATTCATAAACATAAAAATGAGGCAGGTCTATGACGGTAAGACAAAAGAATGAACCTCCTGATGTTAGTATCTTCTCTCATAAAACACAATAGGCATTGCTCAGCAGTTGGTCAGTCACAGTTTATATATAGGACTTGCCCCGAGCAACACTTTGAGCCTGACGCTAACCACTCTGAATATAGAGCTGAGAAGGGAGAGGATAATGAAGAACAAATGCATTGACACCACTCATCAGGGTCAGTGGTGTCGAGTGGCCACAGACAGGCCATTCTGAAAGACAACGTTGTAAAATGGCCGCGGGGTTTGATTCTTATGGCCGAGCGAGCGGTTTGATTCTTATCGCCGCGAGGGGGGTGGGAAACAGATCATCTTGGAGCGAGATGGAGCACAAAACTTAAACGCAACCCAGCAGGGGTGCCCTAGGCCTCGGAAAAGAGATACATACCCAAAAGTAGTGGGATCAGTCGTGAGGGGAACCTAAAACCATAGATGACAAGCACAAGCCATCTTAAACAACAAGATGGATAGGCTCTTACTAGCATGGTTAGACATGGCTAAATGTTTGTCTCTCTTGATACAAGTTAGCATCCCAACAACTCCCATACCCTGCATTTAACTGTGTGACACTAAGGATTGGAGGGAGATGTACTGCCTTGCATTTCTTTAAATATGCAATATGTGTATATATGTGGCATGCACTTACATGGTACTAAATACATATGCATTGATTTTAGAGTGGTAGGCCTGTTTAGTTTCAGGCCAGCTCCAAAATGACCATTTACTAAAGTTCCATTATACATCCTGAGGTAGAATGTCCTAAGCAAGGATTTTATATGTATTATCTAATCTAAAGGATCAGTAGTATTCTCAAAGATTAAGCAAAAATAATATACAAATAATAATTAGTTAAGAATTTAAAAGGTTTTCATCAAAAGACACCACATCCCCAGTCCTCTTTACTGAATGTTTAAAAATGGAGCAAACAGCACTTAGGCCGGTTGTTGATCTTAGTGTACAAGCCTAATCCTTCACTATTAAAGCGTGTGACAACATCGACCTCACCTCGTTTGTAAGCGTTGGGAGGCAGCAGGTAAGGCCTTGCAATCCACACCACATATGGTGCGCATTAGGGTGGGAGAGGTCTGCAGCGGCCAGCAGGGCCTGGTGAGTGGCTCCCACTGACGACAGACACGTTCTGATTCCACATATGTTGAAATGTAGAAACCGTTACATGGCCTCTTTGATACTGTGTGATTTATTGGGTCTTGGCAGCAGTTGCGAATGTCTTCAGCGACAGAGAGGCTCGTCTGTGAAAGCGGATAGTGTCTATCAAATCGCAGGGCCGACAGCACAACAAATGCTACGCCGTTTCCACACATTTTTCAAGGCCTGCTGCACCTCGCTCTCGCTCTCACGGCTGTCGCTGTTATGTCATTCCTACTACCCCCCCCCCCCCCCCCGACCTATTTGGTGTGGTATGGTTGATCTAGATCCAAGAATAACAATAAACACAAAGGACATAGTTAAACCTGCACACTGTTATCTCAGTCAGCTAACTTAACTATTAGCAGAGTAATCAGGGTAGATATCAGATAGGCCACAGTCATCACTGATCACTTGAACAAACTTCAAACAAAGCCACAAAACTTTATAATTATCCTGAATGTCCATGTGATAAGTTACTGTCATTAAAGAAAGAATTCTGCCTTGGCCTCCACATGACATGGCGCACATGTGAATCCCACTCATAAACTACTTTGGGGTCAGTAGATTTTTAATGTGGTACTTTCAAATAAATGGTTGTTGAAGCCTCTGAAATGGTGCAATTGAATGCATTCTGATGCTGTAATCAGATTATGTGGCACAGACAGACATTTGAGTGTTGTTTGTCGATTGTAGTCACTCTAAGTACAAGACGGAATGTGGGTAGTAAGTAAGGGTCATTTATATTGTGTACTCACTGTTGTCATTGCAAATGAAAGCAGTGCAGTGATGATTTTACAAACCAAGGGGAGTATAGTCGAGAAAGTCAGCTGTGAGACAAATAGCAACATAGCTGGGTACAAAATACAAAACATTATGGTACAATAGATTATTAGCAAATTAGCTTTAATGGTACTTGTAGGGCTTGTAGGATATAATTAGGGTAAACAGGGCACATTAATTCAGAATTGAAGTGCATACATCTCCTTCCATAAATGACTGTGAAGAGATTATAGAGGTCTACTTAAAATTCTGTCACAGACAGAAGAAAACAGTAAATTCTCAATTAAAAGAAATGTTAAAGTTTATATATATTTGTTTATATACAAATGTGGTATGTATGTCTTATCTAATGCTGCTCAGACGTTTGGTTATTTTATTGCCTGTATCATCTGTTTTCGGGGTTTGTAACAGTTCAGGCTTGAGTGCTGCGCTGGTGGAGGATCAGACGTTAGCGGCGTGTGTCACTGCCGTCGTGTCAGCCACAAGTCTTAGCTCCACCGCTGGATGCTCCCCTCTCCTCCCCTCCGATGTCCTATGCCATACTCATCTGCTTACCATCAAACATTACTGCTCAATAAAGTCAGCTCTTACAAGAGGAACTAATCAAGCTGCTGTCAGCTTTACTATACACATGCTATTGATATGTGCCACTTCCCTACTCAGAGACTGGCAGTGGCATCGACAGATGTGGCCCTCACTCACACCAGAACTAGCCCGGAGCCGGGTGTCACATGCTAAGTCAGGGCTTTCTGAGTTCTAACAAAGGCCTGTAGGGGAATGACAGCTGATGGGCAGTTTAACAGCCGATCAAGTGGTCGGTCCAAGCGGGCTGATTGATAATCGCTATGCTTCACTGTGACGGGAGGAGAAGTATCAATAACCCTCAGTGTTGAATAGTCACGATCTCCGGCCACATCTTGTCAGTTTGATTTGCCATTTCCATGCGGTCATATATAGGGCCTTTCTTGTCCTCTTTGGGTTTATGCAAATAAAATCGTAACAGGCGCCAATTAAGTTTATTGATTGTTCAGCACTGAAGGTCGCTGGACTATGAATCATGTTGCGATGGCTGCTTGTGACGAAATGGCAAAGTTCACATGGCTGTGAGCGAGATTCCTTGCCAAGCACTTTGCATTACAGTCTGGGGTCGCGCGAGGTCAGTGTCCTGCGAGGGATAATTATATCATAAACTAAGCCTCTCGCTCCAGCAGGACACTAGAAAAACATGAGCCCATCTCCAGTGCCTCTCAAGTTGAGAGCCCAAAGAGCCCTCCTAATTCAATTAGCTGATAGGGGATCAACCCCACTCTAAATGAGGATTGGTGGGGATGTGTGCACTTACTCAATCATTTCAATTACCAATGGTGTTTATTCCCGCTGTCTTCCACACAGTCTCATGATGCTTGCACTAAATTTGTATTCAGCAGTTTGCTTGCATATGGCAAGAAGGAAACATGCACACACACACACACACACATACACGCACACATTCACACACTCACACACACAGACACACACACACACACACACACACACACACACACACACACACACACACACACACACATTCACACACACAGACACACACACACACACACACACACACACACACAAACACACACACTGTTGTCACCTGCTTGACAGTTAGTCTGTTCTAGAAGTTTAAAGTCGACTCATGCCCCAGCAACAAGGCCTGGTGTGCAAATGAGGTATTTAGCCACGCCTGGGGATGCCTTAATCAGGTTTCTTCAGCATACATACATATCTGAGTGTGGTGGAACGGTCACTCTAAGTAGAGTGGAATGTGGCGAGTGAACTGCGAGGGCAATTAATAACGTGGGTGTTAGGGCTGACAGCTGATCGAGGCGTGGATGGACGAAATTGGCATGTGCGGCACACCGCGCACGGCATCCTGTCTCGCCTCATCTGCATTACGCAGCTCATGTAATCACGGCGGCAGATCGAATCATCGCCGCAATGCAAAGCGTTGCTCAGCTCGCTACTCAACTCAGTCACACAGTCACTCACTCACTCAGCCCGGCTCAGGTGCGTGTGCGCGGGAATGCGGAAGACCCAAAGAGAGACACGGTCGCGTATGCCGGGAATACGCACGGCTCTGGTCTGGCAGAGATCCACGCCTCACGGGAGAATCGGGAAGCTTGAAGCTCCTCAGCCGAACCCCAAACCCAGATCCATTCCCAAGCCAGCCTCCGTACAGATGCTTACGTAGCTTGAAAGATATCTAGCGCTGTCGCATTCTGTGGTCGGCCACTGTGGCCTGGCCACAGGTATGACACGCGTGTGACAGGAACATGAGACTCTTGTTAATAAAAAAAGATATTGAAAATTCAATACAGTACAAGGTGTTGGAATGACATGGGGTCGGTGTAGGCGGACCCAGAGAGGGGGGGGGGGGGGGCTGTGCATGAGATCAAGTTGACTGGGAGCTGAGGTGTAAGGTGTTTGCTTAGAGCGCTCTCCTGATCAAGGGCTAGTGAAATGAAAGCTGGGTAAATGAAGATGTGCACTTTAAATGTCCTCCTGTTATTTTCAGGTCATCGTAATTTTCACATAACATTTTCATGCCATGCTAGAGAAGGCAGTGTCACTACTGGAGGACATCATAACACTTACTAGTATATATTAAATTACATATTGAAATAATACTTTGACATTAGTTAACGAAATATTTGTTAACAGTAACAATAACTGAAGGACAGGTTGGTGTTTGTTGCCATCAAGCAACCGTATTGTACAGTATGACTATGACTTTGGGGACTATCTCTGTATTTCAGCCTCTCTTTGCTATCAAACTCAAATTCAGATGTCTAAATCTGGAGAGGTGCTCTAAATAGCTTGGCCCTGGTTTGGCTATTTGTCCGTGTTGCTTATTAACTTTGCACTAGTCACCAGCACAATGAGTGGCCAGGCCGTGAGTACAATGTCATCTACTCTTTGGCAGCTAGTTTTTTTACAAGTGGCCCGAGATAATTAGCCCAGAAGTAATGACCGCTCTCTGATGACAGCCGCCGAAATCGGATACCCCGCCGCAACATGCTCTTCCTGTCACTCTTCCCTGCCCCAACAACTGCAGAGGTTTGGGGCAAGCGGCGGTGGGGGCAAGAGTAGGGGTGTGGTGGGGTGTGGGGGTGGTGCTATTTTTTGCCCCGGCTGCCGGGGTTTGCCTGGCGCCAGCCCCTGGGACCCAGCATGCCGGGGGCTGACAGGGCCAATGCCATTATTTGCCCCCTTGCCCCCCGCAGTCCATATAAGAGAAGAGCAGGAACTTAACACTAAAAACACTGTCAGGGCGGGTCAATGGGAGGGCGGGAGAAACGGGAGAAATGCCAGCGCATGTGTTCCCATCCCTGAAACCTGTCCTCTTGATCCTTTTCTCCTCTTGCCCAGAAGCTCGACCTGGCTTGGGGATGGGGGTGGTCATGCGGGCGGTGGGGGGGGCCACTGGTGCTCCCGTTGGGCCCCCGTTGCTTGCTCCCTGAAGGTGTTGGCTTAATCGCTGATAGAGATTGGAGCTGTAGGCGGTGACACGTGCTGTGAATGTCATCGTTAAAAGTATCATTTGTGGGCAATACATGCTGCTCATGCCAGGGCTCCCTCGATAATGGGCCCGGCGCTGGTGTCATGTGTACCGGCATGGCTGCGTCAGCTTAGTAAGCAACACGCTGGATCTAGCTGAAATCTAAAACAAACAGGACGGGCATGAACCCAACACTTGTCCACCGTAAAGAGGGTTTAGTAGGAAAACAGCCACTTCTCGCCGCTGGCCCAGGAAGCTTTGCAGGAAGCCGAGTGCAAAGGCTCCACAATCTGTGGTCAACCAGCAGGGGGAAGCGGATCAGTTTGCTGCCGTGTGACCCAGAGAATACATAAGCCCATCAAGTTCCCAGCTCTGTGTTTGGGATCTCTCTTACAGGGACCCTTAGTTCTTGTTCCACAGTCTGACACCATTTCCATTTCAAGTAAAATATCAAAACATTGGTGCAATCGCTTACAAACACAATAGATATAGAATTACACGATAGGGTCATGTCATTTTCTAACATTGTCAATAAACCTTAAATATTGACAAACAACAGCTGAAATTTAAGCATTTGCATATTGGAAATTCAGTTGTATTTTCCATAGCCCTGACTAAATATTACCAAAATCAGTAATTGAGTGGTGAATCGGTGGTGTCTAGAGAACCTTTGACACATGCGGGGGCCAGGGTGCACCCTTGCTCTTGAAAGGCAGACAGTAACATTTAAAAGGGACGAAGGACAGAGGCTCTGCCACTGGTGACCTCCAAATGGTATTCATTCCTTGCCGGTCTTGTGTGTGAAACATTTCTGTTGACACCCGGCAATGCGGTGTTGATGAGTTAATCTAGCAGCTGAGTGTGTCCTTTAGCCCAACCCAACACAACCCATCACCCCCCCCCCCAGCCCAACACAACCCAACACACACACCCCAGCCCAACACCACCGCTAGCCCCACACAGCACATCGTTTAGTGTCTGTTCAGAAATAAGTGTCCCCACTTCCCCATAAACAGTACAAAGGTTGATCTCTTGGAGGTAAATCAACTCAGAATCTCACAAACTCTCAACTGACCCAGACTAAGCCTCAACACCCATTTTTGTATTTAATTTGTGGTTCTTACTTGCGAGAGGGTTTTCTTCAGTTTTCAATAGCAGTTGAGCAGTCAGACGGGGAGATACTCTTGGTCAGGTATCCAGTGTAACTAAGGAGGCATGAAGTGAGGCGGGTTAGGGACTATAAAAGGATGGGGCATGCCCATCATAGCTGAATGGAACACTTCAAATACCTGGGGCAGAAACATCAAAAAGGCCCCACCGGGGTGCGAACACATGTGAGGGGTTGTGTGTGTGTGTGTGTGTGTGTGTGTGTGTGCGTGCGCACGTCTGTGTGTCTCTCTGTGTGTGTGTGTGTGTGTGTGTGTGTGTGTGTGTGTGTGTGTGTGTGAGGGAGTGCCTGGGTATATGTTTCATTTTTTATTAATGAGACACTTACGTACAGCATGTAGTGGTCTCAACTGGTAGCATTTAACCAGCGTGCTATGTTGTTTGCTTGGTGGTTGGCTTGTTTGTGTTTTGCTTTGGTTGAGGGGGTGGCGCTACAGCATGCTACTACTGCTTGTTGCCACCACAAGCAGAGGGAACATGCAGAGCTGGGTATCAACCCCTGTTTTAACATAACCACCCTCCCCTAGTGTGTACTTGCAATATTGAGGAAATATAAATAGGCTTTCACTATGCTCACCACAAATGTGAAATCCATCTCGAACTTCCTGTTGCTTTATTGTATGAGCTGCGGCATTGCTGTCCGCAAGTTCTTAGAACAGGCCAATAATCTTTTTTTAACACCTCCAGGATGCAGTTCTGGGAAAGCCAGTTGTACCATTGAGAACGTAAGACCAACCAAACAGCAACAAGCAGATTGAGTTTCTTGGTGTTTTATGACCTGTCAATAGATATTGTTTCCAAACAGATATGGACACTTCTTATAATAACTTGTAATAATTACTAATTATAGCCACGTAAACGGACAGTGCGTTAAATCAAAAAAAGACACATACACATTCGTGAAGCAAATAATTTGAGCATCCTTAAAAATGACTTTGTATTTTTAAATGTTCTCTGAGGCACTCTTTAAATTGTAATCACACAGACAATTGATGCGATAAGTGCTCCCTCTCCTGCTCATGTTTCATCCATGCATATATTAGCCTTTTTGCTGAGAAAAGTCTGCACAAAAATGGTTTCTCATGGTGCACTATTCTCTTGGCTCACATGCTATCATTACAATTGCTCTTTGGAATGTTTTAAATGATGTATTTGCTATCACTAGAGTTGTCCTTTGTTAATCTTTCCTAATCACATATCTATACTAGCAGGTCCCTGTATAGCTTTTTTATTGACTGAGCTTTTTTATGCTGTTTTTACAACTTAACACATGCCAACACAGGTGAAAATCCTCTAAAGAGAGACAAGTGGTATGCTCCAAATGCTGGAGCTAGGATCCAGGCTCTGTGGGAAAGTCCATCTGCTTCTCACCAGGGGGGCCATCACGCATTACACTTCAGCCAGATTCAAAGGTGGCTGTCTTGGAGATCTCCGCTCCCAGTGACAGCTCGTCTGACAGCTTGGTATGCTCCTCTTGCAGCCATTTTTCTCAGGCCGGGGCTGTGAAGACGCCTTGGGCTCAGCGGGGTGTGAATCTGTGTGTGTGTGTGTGTGTGTCTGTGTGTGTGTGTGTGTGTCTCGCTCTGCAGAGAGCACCAGTAAACAGGGATTATGGGGATTGAATCTGGACTTGACTGTTTATTTGTTGAAATCATTAGAGAGCTTGATATAGATGGTGTTTTTATGGTGAGCTCCAGCAATCATACTGAGCTTATCACTGTGCTTGGCAATTGCAGTAAAAAAAAAGAAAAGCAAAAGATTTTCTTTTTCATAAATATTCTTCATCAAAATAAAATAATTATTCCCTTTTTCCATCAGTGTGCCAATGTGTTTCCTCTGCGAACTGGGCCTCCACTGAGTCAGCCAGTTCTGTATGCTGCCAGCAGTTTTTAAAGTACCACAACCAATAGGAATGCCCTGTGTGTACTGTGTACACACAAATGTCTCAACACAAGTACACAAGATATCTCCTTTTTGCTTTCTTGCAGACATTGTTGTTTTAAACTTGTATAACCATTTATCTTTTATGAGGCACATTCTGAGGTGTTCACTAAAGGTGCAACTAGAAGATGGCATTCACAATGTGTTTACAAACACAGCTCTGCATGCAGTCGTAAAGGCATTGGATTTAATTAGCTCCTCTGCCTCCTCTTGTTAAACCTGAGGTCATCGTGGTGGGAAACTCATTACTCTGTTAGCTAATTAAGTTCCTTCCTCCAGGTGGCCCATTATGGGC
>NW_027468630.1:24246464-24528964 GCF_046254945.1 Alosa pseudoharengus | reverse complement strand
GTTGATTCTTTTTCCTCTCTCTCTCCCTCTTTCTTGGTCTCTCTCAGCCCCCCATCGCCCCTCCTCTCTCTCTCTTTCCCCCAACATTTGGCTCTGGCCTTATTCAGGTCTGGTCAGCTATTTGGAATTGAACTGCACTTGCAAAAAAGGGTATCTGATACAAATGGAAAAGTAACACATATTTTGGGTGGTCCCTGAAAATAATCTGCGCACACCACATTCTCCCCAGATGAGAAGTTCACATGCACATGATGGATTTGGTAAGAAACTGGCTTCTCTTTTTTCATAAGTTGTTACAACACTCGGATGCAACCAAACCCAACAAATGATACGTGTTAAAAAGGATCACAGGAAGGTGATAATAGTTTAGCGGCCAACATTACAAGATTAGCATGTGTGTCTGCAATTATTTCCCATGACAAAGAAGCGCTTATGCATGTGTCCGTGGCATTAGTGTTTTCCTTTGATCATTACAGCACTGGAAACTGAGAACATCACGTCTTGGTGCACGCTTTTTTCTCTCTCTTTCTTGACTTTGACTGTTTGGCCCCTGTGGTAATCACAAAGGGAACAAGAGATCGCTTGCCTTTTCAGAAGGGATTCCAAATCAATTTGTCAGGTTTCAGTGGACGGGGTTCATTACTGTTTGTTCGATGAAAAAAAAGGGGGGTGGGGGTATGTGAGTGTGTGGGTGGGTGGGTGGAGGAAGAGGGGGCGGAGGGGGCCGTTCAGGTGACTGACGCAGCAGCTGTGACTGTTACACGGAGATTTTGGGATCGCATCCCAGCACTAGACTGCCATTCCCATCCGGCACACTGGTCAGCCCCCCCCCCCCCACCCATCCATCAGCAGAGAATTCCAGTCCCATTCCTGATGCGGGACACAGCATGCATGGCTCCGGACACCAAGGAATGACGCTTGACAGTTTTCTCCTGCAAAGGAAGCATGCTTGGTCATCACTATTAACTACCCCAGTCTGTGTGTTGTGCATTTGGCACAGCAAATTTGAAATCTGGTTCTACTGTAAAGATAGAAAGGAGGCCTGAGTCCTCTCCCTCTCTCTCTCTCTCTCTCTCTCTCTCTCTCTCTCTCTCTCTCTCTCTCTCTTCCGGCAGCCTTTCCAATGTTGGTCAGATCAAACATGTAAGCATTTGCTCGCCCTGCCAAGGACAGCAATTAAAGAACATTCCAGAGTGGACCGAGTGCTGCTTTTTAAGCAGATCAATATTTCCTTAAAAACAATAGAGGAAACAACGGAGGATTATTACCATATGGCTACATTTAATCAGTCCGACAGCACAAACGCAGTTTGATCAGCTTTGATACGACACCCTAATAAATTACTCCATTTGTCAGGAAACACATTCCACAGAATGCTGATGTTTCGTATCAATTTCTCCTCAGTAATATAACTCAACAGTGGAGTTTGTTTTCACTGATCTGGGAATATTTAATAAGAATATTTTCCAGATTCTTATATTCATGTACTGCACATTTGGTCTTTGCCCTTGTGCATAAGGAACCATGCAAGCGAGCACTGATGCTTTCAAAGTCTAAGCAGTTTTCTTGTAATTAGTAACTGAAACCATAAGGATAGTGTGTGTGTATGGTTTGTGTTTATACAGAGGCTCTCATTAAGTAAATATGCATAATTGTTATTGTTTCTGGGAAAGGGAGACGTGTATGAGAGGGAGTTATTTTGTTTACAAGTTTTCACGAGTTAGAAGTTTCATTTAATATAATCTGTTGATTTTGCAAGATGGACATTGTTACATTGATGTCAGTACATGTATAATGTCTGCTGGATCAAAAGATGTTCTCTTGACTGCCAACAAATCCGCAACTGATTTAATCAAACAAATAACAAACATGCTTTCACATTACCTGATTTAATCAAACAAATAACAAACATGCTTTCACATTACCTGATTTAATCAAACAAATAACAAACTTGCTTTCACATTACCTGATATAATCAAACAAATAACAAACTTGCTTTCACATTACCTGTGGGTAAATGTAGAAGCAGATACATACAACAAATTTAAGTTTTGGGTGGTAACTTGGATATGAAAATATATAGGGAAAATTCGCCAATTAACCAATTCGTTCAAAAAGTCATAAAATCGGTAAACTGGGAACTGAAGAGGTCAATAACAAGAATTCATCCCTGTGTTTTGAAAATAGTCTGTTTTGAAATATCTGTCTACTTAACATTGTGATTATTTCAGTAGCAATTCTATTTATGGCCAAATTAAAGAGAACTAGCTGGAGTATGTTCCATTGCATGTGTACGATACAGGGACATTTCTGCGGCGCTGCCTTTGACCAGCCTATGCCTCGGTCCTCTGAGCCGCACGCTAGTGAAACTGCCTCAAAGATGGCTGAAAGATGATTGCGCTGAGAGGCAGGGAAAAGTTGTGTCTTTCTAATGAGCCATCTCGCCAGTGACCACGGTAATGGATTCCATGAAAGGAGCGCTCGCTTCTGTCAGCACGTCCAAAAATAAAGCGCACTGCGAGGGACGTCATCGCACAAGGGCACTGAGTTAAGGAGCCATCACTGTAGCCAGTCAAGGCCTGGCTCTGGTTAGGAGACTAAATTAATCAATCCCACCCAGTCTACCCCACTTTGACACAAGTTGTCACATCTTAAAACTATATTAAATAATAAAGCATATTTTATTGTAAAGTGACCTTGAGTGCGGAAAGCAACAAGATTGAATTTAAGTACCATTTAATACGTTTTAGTGCTATCCTCATTATTGCTTGTATTACCATTATTGTTTACAAGCTTCCAAATCTCATGGGTCTCCTCTTGTGGTCATCTCACTGTTCATCCGACATCATCCCACTTTTGATGGCGTCTACTGGGACTGCAGGGAGCCCCTTCCCCGTGTTTGTTTTTTAACTGATGATGGTAATCTTTATCCCCAAGGGACCAGGAGTTCATCCAGCCTGCGTTTATCACACTATAGAGGCAATGAACACTGTGAAGGACCTTATGGTCTCATTCAAGTGTAGGACCCGTGAGACAGGCGGCGATCCCTGGTGATCAAAACCACCATGGCACAGAGATCCTATAACTGCATGTACGGCCATGCTTCATGCAGACCTAAAGGACTCCATCTGGCTACGGTCTGGAGAGGGCTGGACCTGGGGTCATCCCAGCATGGCGGAGGCTTAGCTGAAGTCAGCCTATTTATCATCATTACAGGGACCTGCTCTCATCCTCCTCTCCAGCCCCACATCAAGGCCTATCCAAACATGTCTGCCAAAGCAGCAGATCAAGAGGAGACAGCTTTGTTGACTTTCTAAGTGCAGAAGTTAGTTCTGGTGCTACAGCATTTTTTGTTCATCAGCAGAACAGTTCTGTCGTCCTACCAAATGTAATGCTGGTATACAATCAGTTATACAAAATAATAGTTTCACATTTATGTGCAAATACCTATATACACATTAAAGCCAACAACAACATATTGACCAATATTAAAATTGCTCAACTATGCCACTTGAGAAAGTACTCCTTTAAACAGTTAGTTCATTAATGTTCATGAAGTTCAGCTGATAGTATACTACCCCACAACTAAAAATATGGCCTTGATTGGTGCAAGTGCTAAAAAGCTGGGTACATTTATAATAAAGTTGAATATTGCAGTAAAGTCAATAAAGTTTCCTTACTGCAATATTCTTATTTAAGTAATATGGACTTTTAATTTATTAAAACAAATGATTACATTTTACTATGCCTCTCTTCACAATCTCACAACTAAAACCGAAGACAGGTACATATTTTAACATGATATTATTTAAATAATAAGTAGTTGTTATCGATTAATCAAGTATTGTCTATGTATCAGAAAGTTACCTATTTCCGAAATAATTCAGAAATATTTATTTTCATTTAATAAAAATACAAAAAATCACTGTTTATTTTCGGGGAAGAGGCACAGTAGGGTTAAAGATAATATGGGTAACACTCCATAATAAGGTGCCATAATAAATAGCAAACTAGTAATTACCTAACCCTTTGTTAATTGTTACTAACATATCTATTTGGCACAAGTTAATAGTTTTTTAATCATTAATTAAATATTAGTTGTTTGCATAAAATCTGTATGTTAATGTTTTAGCAAATCTATTAACTAATATTGTATTAATATGTGTTAATAGTTAAATAAATGTCTTTTTGGCACTAATTAACGGTTATTTCTTGCATCATTTAAATGTTAAATGTTTATTTGCAAACTATATATTAATTTAATGACTTATTATTATTTAACTAATTGTTATTAAACTGTGCTTCTGCCTATCCCAATATGAACCGCTCTCCATAGGACCCTTACAATAGATAGATAGATACTTTATTGATCCCCAAGGGGAAATTCAAGAAAAAAACACGGAGCTACCTTGACATGCTGCCACTGTTGTCGGTGCCGGAACCGCTTGCAATAAAGTTGGTTAAGCTTAATTAATATATTAGTAGTATATAGCTATAAGCGTGGGGCCCCTTATAATAAAGTTGGTTAAGCTTAATTAATATATTAGTAATATATAACTATCAGTATGGGGGACCCTTATAATAAAGTTGGTTAAGCTTAATTAATATGTTAGTAGTATATAGCTATCAGTGTGGAGCCCCTTATAATAAAGTTGGTTAAGCTTAATTAATATATTAGTAATATATAACTATCAGTATATGGGGGACCCTTATAATAAAGTTGGTTAAGCTTTATTAATATATTAGTAATATATAACTAGTTAGACGGTGAAGGGACTGAGACCAAAACTGGCTTATCACATTTATTCCTTTAGGAAAAGTTAAAACAAAACAACAAGTAGTTGAATGGGCTATATTACATGCATCATTTCTATACCATCACTGTCAGCCCTACTAGCAAGGGAGACATGCGACATGGAATGTTCAGGTGCACAGAACAGTTTATTAATATTCTGAGACTCACAGACGTCGACCATACGGAGGTAATGCATAAACATAATGCTAAACTAATGTACATTAATTTCCTGCTAGACTGAATTGCACTTTCCATGCACACTAAGCTAAACTACATAACACTGAATGCATGGAAAGTTGCTAGCGGAGTTTGAAGCTAGTCACGTTAGACTCAGTGTGTATGAACTCGTGGTCATAATGAAAACATTAATAAACGTTCTCTAAGTTGCTAGAATTGCACCAAAATCTTAACAATACATGTAAAGTAACATAATACAGGTGGTATATCAAAGTTTTCAACTTAAACAACATTTTACAGTTACAAAATTAAAACAAAGTGGGAAGAGCTTTATACAGTCAACCTACGCAATGCAAAGCATACCGCTTCTGATCGGCTATGGCAACAATACAAGGACAAAACGCAGCAGAGCTGCAGTATAGCGTTTCTCCAAAGGGGGCTCCAAAACACCAATCTCAATAAAGCTGCTTAATTACGGCGAAAATCACATACAAACACTAAACTACATTTCTAACTCTGTTACACCCCCCTCCCCTGAATTTCACCAAATTCAAGCAGCAACCAAATAGTACTTCCAAAGGCAAAGAGTACACTACTTTCAAACACTAGACAGAGTCACCAATTACAGGACAGCCAACCACAGTGGTATCCAATAAGGATGAAGTCGAAGAAGAGGAGCGCAAACTCTCACACAACCAACCACTGGCAGTAGGGTGCCATATGCACCCCACAAGACCATAAAGCCATAAACCATAAATTCCATAAATTATCCACAAAGCTAATCAGAAAAGCTAGATAAATAATAATATGTCATTAACTTTTATATTAGCATATAGTTTGTAAATAAACATTTAACATTTAAATGATGTAAGAAATAACTGTTAATTAGTGTCAAAAATATATTTAGTTAACTATTAACATATATTAATACAATATTAGTTAATAGATTTATTAAAACATTAACATACAGATTTTATGCAAACAACTAATATTTAATTAATGATGAAAAAACTATTAACTTGTGCCAAATAGATATTTTAGTAACAATTAACAAATATTAACAAAGGGTTAGGTAATTACTAGTTTGCTATTTATTATGGCACCTTATTTTGGAGTGTTACCATAATATGCCATCATATGTAGATCCCACAGCAGAAGTTAACGATATCCAGACTACATCATGACTGTCACAGAGTTAGATGACATTTGGTTCACAGATGACACCACTGTAAAATTTTTACTTTCAGTTTTACACAACCAACAAACACACTAATAAAATGGATGTTTTAGTTCCTCCATGTGCTACATATCTTGGTGTAACTTATTATTTTTAAAGACGCCATTGTCTAGACATCTTTTGAACACACAATACTGCTGATGACTATCGAGCTAATGTGAATTGGACTATATATCAATCAATACTGAACATACTTTAAAGCATTCAATATGGTGATCAAACATCATTACACTTTAGACACACATACATAGCATGAGGAGGACACAGATGTTCCAAAAAACAATATTTTTTTACCATTCAACTTTATTCTGCAAAAAAGAAGCAAAGAAAGAAAGAAAGAGAGAAAACAGAAAGAGAGAAAGCCTCTTTGGCTATGTGCTGCCTATAAATATTTGATGGATCTTGCCACACAACCTTTACAGCAGGCTCTGCCACCGTTATAGCAGTTTCCAGTGTCATAACAGTTGGAATATTGGTCGAGACGTGGGTTTGGATTTCAAGAGTGAAAAAGAAAAGACAGAAAAAAAGAAAAAGAAAAAAAGCGGCTTTAGCCGTCTTGAGTGATCCCTCACTCCCCTGTGCGCCCCGGCCTAATTATGGCCGTGGTGCTGGGAGGCTGTGAACCCACCCGGCACTGCAGTGCTCTTCATGCCTGTTTACTTCAGACGGCTCTGATGTCATAATGGCCCGGGCTGGCGCTTTGATATGGCCTCCGCTGGAATGCCATGGCTCTTTGTGCCTCAGATATGGCAGAAGGCGCTTTGGCTGGCAGGTACAGTAGAAATCGGAGTTTTATTGCCCTGGGCCAAGGGGGGATTAGTGACCAGCGCTGTGGCGGGAGACCTCTGTGCCGGCAATATTTTCCCCCCTTCCCCGGATCCCTTGAACATTAAAGGGTGGCCTCTTTCACGCTGTGTAATTCAACGGCGCGGCTCGAATGGGACTAATCTCGCCGAGCACAATGGGCTCATGGCGATGGCTCGCCATTTGCACCTTAGCGGAATGCAAATAGTTAATTGATCTATTTACAGAGAGGGAGCACATGGTGGGGCGCGACACACACGGATGGCTTGTTGCAGGATTTAAGATGGATGCCGCAGACCATAACCATCAGTGGCTGGGGTTTGGGAGGGAGAGAGAGAGGGAAGAGAAGACCTTTGGCTAACTACATGGGCATGTTAATACACAGAAATAATGCTGTTGTACATGTTAAAATTGAGTAAGACATGCAAGGATATTTATGGGTGAAATATAATATTAGGATCTACAGTAGTTGACCGATGTGGGGTGGCAGATATGCTATCTCTGGATGCCAAGGACCATTTGGAGGATGTTCAACGCGACAGTAGGGATACACAAGAAGCAAGGACTGCATGAATATTTACTAATTTCAAAGGGAAAATAGGCATGAGGCCTTACATGCAGGAGACACATGTTCAATATCCGTCTCTCTACATAGATCTTTATTACATCAAATGGGCTGTATGATGTCAGAACAATAGAGAGACAAAGGCAGAGTTATTTCCTGTAGCGCTCTAATGATGTCATGGACTGTGCCTCTCGGTGCGGGAGTAGCAATCAGAGGGGATATATGGCATTCCTGCATGGTTCCAGGGGGAAAGTCTTCAGCGCCGAGCTCCGTTTGACAGGGGTACAAATTTATCATTTGCTTTACGATATCCCCAAAATCATTTCAGAATGGCTCAGAGAAAAAAAAAGAGGGAGCAACACGCGAACGCGCTGCTCAGAGACACATGGGAAGCGTCTGTTAGCTCACCATCTCTCTGCGGGGCATAAATCCTCAAGTCTCGCTGCATAGCCTGTCTACACAGGGACCAGACTTTGTCAATAAAGAGTACCTGTCTAGTGTTTGTTAATGGTTCATCCGGCAGCACTAGACTTGCTTACCTTTTGACCTTGTGAGCAAACATGCAAGCTGACAAGCATTGGGCATACCTCCTCAAGGTTTGATGTGTACATATTTAGAAGAAGAAAATATATTTAGTGATCCTATCTGAGAATTGTTTGCAAATACAAGATTAGTCAACAAACAAACAAACAAACAAAAAAAAAAAAAAACAACACAAAGAACCGATTTCAGTGAACTTCTCTAAGTAACTCGCACCTTTTCTACAGAATCAATGTTTATTCATCTTTACTTTTTTATGTGTTTGTATGTCAGAAGTATTTTTAAGAAGAAGCCATATCCTGTGGTGAATATACTGTATGTACAGTACCTATATAATTAAATATAACGGCCATATTCCAGGACATTAAGAGTATAACGCTGTATTTAACATTGTGCTATAATGGAGCAAAGTGTCCAGCTTTATATGTGTATAATTGCCATTGTGTGTAATAACAGGATCCAGTGATGGATGAGGCACGGGGGATACCAGCACAATAATGGTCTGTCTCTTCCCAGAGTGTTCCTCAAGCGTGGTGTTGGATGACAATTTCATTAGCTAAGATTAGAGGCGGATATGAGAAATTAGAGAACATTATTGCACTCTGCTGCCTGAAAGATCCGCCTTGTCATACAAGACCTGACAAGCTTTGACAGATGTATTAAGACGCGTGAGACTTGAGCAGAATTTTAAAGACCACTGTCAACTGGGATTTCTGGGCACTTCAATGCCGCTATCATGTACCCTGTGTTTGTTATGGTCATGTGTGTGTTTATGTCTTTGTGCATTTGGGTGAGGGAGAGCTGTTCTCTGCAAGTTAATTTGTGTGTGAGAGTTGATGTATTTTTGACAGACAAATGCAAAACAGATATATAACGCACATGATTTTAATTTAGAATGGAATGGCATTTCCCATCAACTTCAGCTTGCTAGAGAATATTCTCACAGTCCTACAGGGAGATGCTGCTCGACCCAAAAACTGCCCTACATTTTTACCAAAACTCACAGCACGGAGCCCCGGGCCAAGACTCAAAATGATAGAGCATACACAATTCAATCTATAATCCTCTAGTTACTACTCCTCTGAGACGCCTGTAATAATTGATGAAAGTTTGATGGGTGTGATAATCAGAATTGGCCCAATAGCTCTGGCGAGAGGATTAGCAATGGCCCTTCATGAGCGGCAACGGTTAACTCTGAGAAAGGAGCGATTTCTGAGAAAGCAAAAAAAAGCAAAAAGGGAAAGTCTAATGAGGAAAATAAAAACAGATCTTGAGCAGCGCAGATGCTCTGGTCAGGAGAGCTTATAACCACAGGTTTTTTTTGTTGTTGCTCCTTTTCCAAGGAAATGTGCCTTTCGTGTAGCTGTCAGCAGCCAGAGAGACGCTGATAGGGGATTTGCAGAACACTTAAGATTAATATTTAGTGGGGTTCTTGGCAAGACTCCGTTGTATCCTGGCAACCACCTCCTTTGGATAAAAGTAAGCAAAAGATGAACCCATGTTTTGATGTGGTGAGGCAAAGTCCTGACAGCTATGACATCCAAAATGAAGGGTTTTTATTGGGTCTCAACTCCTTCGTTTCTCTCATTGGTCAGAGGATGCACACACACACAGCCCACACCCCTTCTGCAAGCCTGAATCCTTCACCAGCCAACAACAGTCACAGTTGGGGTCAACCTAGAAGACACACATCCATTGAGATGAAAGCAAACGTGGGGAGTGGTAGAAATCCTATACTGTACTTGATCTTGAGCGCAATTAGAGCATTTCATCCTGAAGGCCAATGCCACAAGCCACAGGACCTGTAGTGAAGCAGCATATGCGAACGGCATCATATGGGTAGATGCAGCAGCCCTACTCACTGCTTGGCAGATGACTCCTGGGTTGTGTTGATCATCCAGACCTTTTGTCATAAAGGGGGGATGGCTGAGGGGAAAGTAAATCTCCATCTGTCACTGCACAACATTGCACTGCATGTTATATATGCAAATGTGTGTGTGTCTGTGTATCTGTGTGTGCACACACATACAGTATGT
Source organism: Alosa pseudoharengus (assembly GCF_046254945.1). Classification (NCBI taxonomy): domain Eukaryota; kingdom Metazoa; phylum Chordata; class Actinopteri; order Clupeiformes; family Clupeidae; genus Alosa; species Alosa pseudoharengus. The sequence continues at coordinate 24,518,810 of NW_027468630.1, read as the reverse complement.
AAGTGATTCTATGTGTATCGAGAGGATTGTGCGTGTTTTTTGTGTGTGTGTGTGTGTGTGTGTGTGTGTGCATGTGTGTGTTTGTGTGTGCTAATGTGAGTGCACACACGTATGTAGATGATTCTATGTGTTTGTGTGCGTGTGTGTATGTGTGTGTGTGTACACATATGCAGGTGATTCTATGTGTATGTAAGTGTGTGTGTGTGTGTGTGTGTGTGTGTATACCTCCCTCCCTTCCTCAACCGTGCCGGGGTCCGATAGAGAGCATTCCAAACAAGGTGCCCGAACGAGGAAGCAGAGCAGGTGCTGAAAGAGAGCGTCCGGTTCTCCAGGGGCCCAGTCGTCTCTCCTCGCTCACAACCCCCCCCCCCCCCCGCCCTTGCTGCTCCTTGGGGTGACCAGCGGCTCCTCCTCCAAGGTCCTCGCATTCAGGCCCTAATCAGTGCCAGTTGGGCTTCAGTGGATCCAGCGCCTCACAATCATCAACATCGCTTTTGGCTTTGGATCAATCAAACTCACATTGACTCTGTTTCCTGTGTGTGTGTGCGTGTGCATGTGTGTGTGTGTGTGCGCACGTGGAAGCATTGCTCAATCATTCAGATTTTTCTGCTCACTTCATCACACAATGTGACCTCCTTAATGGGAGCTGGAGCCCATATTCTTCACTTGATGATGACAACACTGTAGATGGACTGAGAGTTTATTGGGTTCCTCCGGACTTTATGTAGCTTTGTTGGTCTAATGTTAAAACAGTGGAAAAGTTAAAGTTCAACTGATGATATTGCCCAACAATTTCATAATAGCTAAAGATTATTATTGTATATAAGATAGCAATTCCACTATGCTTTGTCATTTCATTTTCCCCCTGAAAAAGTTATGTTTTGACCATGACACTTACAAATAAACATATGTTTTGGTGTGGAGTTTAAGTAATGGGTAGGGTTTGTATGTGGTTTGTGTAAGAATGATAGCCTGCATGGGATTAGCTAGAGTTAGCTAATCCTTCCTTCTCTACAGTCTGCATTAACACTATTTACAAACCATCATGCACCATATGTGGTTCCATTCTTCCTATGAAGGAGGTAAATGCAGCTCATATGTGTGCTGTCTGTGTGTAGCCTATTCACAAATAGACTACAAATTATGATGGAGGATCAAACTGAAGGGGCAAAAGAGGGGCATGGAAATAAATTCCTTTCTAACAATGTCTTGACATAACTGAGTGTTCCCTCTCTGCCATGACACAACTGTAGTTGAAGTACAGCATTGTTAGTCCTCTTTCAACAGTTTAAGCAGTGCTGTTTCAGATGAGTTGAGTTTTTGATGGTTCATGTCTTAAAAAAAAAAAAACAGGACATTCTTAGCTCTTCAGAATATATCATAATAGAGATTTTTACCTTGATATTAACGAGGTCATCCTCAGGGTTCTCCATTAAACTTCACAGTTCATTGAAACAGAGTGCTGCCATGTGGTTCCCATCAAGTTCTAATGCCTTTATCGAGAACACACTGCGGCCCTGGCTCTGACGAACTGTCATGGAATCCACACTAAACTTTGACTGACAAATTTATACGAGTGTTAATTTTCCTCCCATCTTCCATCAGAGTTTGAGGCTGGCAGGGAGAGGAGGGGGGGAAAAAGGCCAAGGTCAGGGTTGTGCAAGTGCTGTAAAAGCAATACCTACACAACACTTGGAGCCAAGCTTTGCAAACAAACCCCCTGAGCAAACTTGGCAATGGCTTAACATGCGAGCGCAAGCCAAGCAGACCGGCACTCAAAACAAACATACTGAGCTGGTTAACATTGTGAAAATAGGAATTTGTGGGTGATTGCCTAGCAGACAGCTGAAAGCAGTGGAAGACATTAGGAAGTGGACCAAAGGCTGGAGGAGAATCAACATCAAACGGCCCCGCACAGTTTACAACTCCGCAGCTTATCTCAGCCTCAAGCAACGTCAAAAAACAATGCTAAATGCTAATGTAGAAATGCTCATTCGAGGCTTAGAGACACCTGGGAGACACAGTGTTTGAAATGTTATCTTGCTCTCTGTGCACCAGCGTAACCTTAGTAAGACAACTTAACGACGAAAGAGCCAGGATTGGGGGGCTCATTTGATCACTGCAGACATTTTAACAGGTCCTTCAAGAGCTGGGCCTGACCATCAGCAGGACTAGCCAGAGGGGAGCAGATGGCATAGTGTGCTGCATGTGTGGGAGCTTGCAGTCGGAGATTAGCAAATGCCTTCAGAGGAGGAATGCAGAGGTCTTGTGCAAGGCAGGACAAGAGAAGCGACTGCTCTCTTCACTGCTAATCATGTTGTCTTTGTGCTTCACTCAGTGTTCAGCAGTTAAGTAGCATTTCATCCACAATGTTGCTATAGAACAATGAATGCTGTAACAATGTTCACAAAATGAAGCACACAAAAGTGTGATCTGTTCTGAGAAACTCTGAATGGGGAAATATTAAGGTAAACATATGAGAATCTATGTCTTTTTTATTCTAACTTTGCATTATACACAACTGTGACAGACAATTATAGATATTTTCTGGCTGCAGAATGTGTCCTGTGTATATTCACTGCTAAAGCTGGTGCAGGGTAAATCCGTGGACAAGTCTGTTGATTATCCATGAAATACTTTGGCAACGTCACTGTCTCCAACATTTAGTGACAAGTAGGCCTAGGGGATGTCATCTGGATTTTGATCAGCTGTTCATGGTGCAAATCTCCCCAATCTCCTTGTTTAACACAATCAGACTGTTTATGGCCTCTCTTATAGTTTGGGGATGCTGCACGTAGTATTTCTCTCTATCCCCAGTCTATCTCTCCATTTTCTTAACACTGTTTTACAGAGCACAGCTCTCACATTTTTAACAGATGTTCAAATAACTCTATTGTCAGTTAGTCCATGCAAATTCTGTGTTATGTATTTATTTTTTCTGTTAATGTCACTCTGGTCTAGACGACAAATGATGCATTCCTGCTCCATCTGAAATGCGAGAGCCTTTGAGTCAATCACACACAAAAGGTCCCCAATAGAAGTTGGGATGATATACTGTGCCAGGTGCTTTTCACTGGGAGCGTAGCCCTGTGACAACCTGTCCTAATGAATTAAGGTAGGCCTTTTCACACAGCTCACAGAACATCAAGGCATGCTTTCTTTTATAACGTATCTGAGACGTCCCGACCAAAGCTGCACACACACACGCACACACACACACACACACACTTGCTCTGGTGGTGGCCGCACCAAACGCGAGGCCGCTGCACAGCGTCACAAACGTGCTCGTCTTTTTATGGCGCCGCACAAGGCCGCGGGGAGAGGGGGGCTGATGCGTTACTGTGGCAACGCTGACCCTTAAAGTCTGGGTGCAACCCGAGCTCGGGACCAGATTTACGGGTGTTTTCAGCTTGTTACAGCAGATTTATCTTTACAATAAAAAAGAACAACAATCTGCAGAAGCCATTAGGGGCAGGGAAAGAATGGGCTGGTTTGAACATTTACTTCACCCTGTCTCTGCGCTGCCAGAAGGCCTCAAGCACATCTCTGAACTTGTAACACATTCAGCACACTATACACATGATTTGATTATGATTAAAGAAATGTATATACAGTATTACATATTTTTCACACAAATATAATTTATAACATGGAGTGCATATAATAATTTATATATGCACAAGGAGTATATATATATATATTGTATATAAGTATTACAGAGATATCAGAATAATAATGATCAAAATAATAAATAATTATACTTTATTTCCAATTTAATTATGTATGTTTTACTAATATAAAATAATAATTAAAAAATGGTAGAAGTATTTTTTGTAATATGGAGCAGTCTGGCTTTAATTAGCCAGTCATCCTAAACTTGAGCCATGACCTGGAGATCGCACACTGACCAAATGGACATACAGGTTTTCTTCCAGAGAGATGTCTCATCTTTCTGAGGCCGCTGCCCTGGCTGGGGACAATGTCGTCAGTCCAGCCAGGATTAAGACGGATGACACTGGACAGCCGAGCATGGGAGGTGGCGACGGGGGGATTGGGTCAAACGAGAGAAGGCCCCGCGGTGGTATTTGAAGCGGGAGACGTCTTCATTCCGCCTTGCCGATGTGAGCGATCTCCTTGCATTGGCCACGGTGGAGGGCCGCGTGACCCCACAGGGCTCCGTCCGGCTGCCTGGCCCGGCTCCAGCGGCCGCTGGCGGCAGACCGCCTAAGCAGGCTTGACCGCCGATAGTCACACACAGCCGCGGTCAAGCCCTGGGCAGGGGGATTTGAGGTGTGACAGCGTAATCAATTTCAGTGATTCATGATCACCCAAAGGAGCAGCGCTTGACGGCCAACCGAAGAAGGGCGGGGGAAGGGCGGGATGCCGACTGACGGCAAGGTCTGGTCTCAAGCCGGCCAGAAGACAAGATGCTGCCTGGCTATCCCCCCAGCACTCAAAGCGCTCGCTAGAAAATTGGGGAGTGCTATTCATCTCCACTATACATGTTGAACAGGAGGAAAGTAATGTGATATACATTGGTTTAACACAGAGAGAAAAGTAAACATGAATGTAAAGCCTAGACTTTATGCTCAATGTGCTTTTCACCTAACTATTTATTACAGTCTTTCCTATACTGTCAAGGAAAGCTGTACGTATTTGAGGGGAATTGAGTTTTTGCAGTCTAAAGTTCAATTTCTTTCTTGCATGCTTAAGCTATGAGTTCATCTCTTATTCATGTTTCTGTAAACAATAAAGGCATGACAGGATGGAAGTGCAGGCAATTATTGTAAACATCAGCAGATGTTTAATGACAAATGAAAACAAGCCACCAATGTGTAATTGTCATTTTATAGTGCTACAACTGGCTCATTGTAGCCATCTGACATGGTAATTCACTCAACATTGCAAAGTAAGAAAAAAGTACACTTAGTGACATATCTTGTCCATATTTGTATCATACAGAGCTTCTGTGAAGCATGCAATGCATTGCTTATATTTAGGGCCCGAGAACCTCTCGGTGCGCGAGGCCGGGACGGCCTTGCGCACCGAGAGGTGCGAAGCCCTATTGTTTTTGGAAAGATTATTATTCCAAATTATATTATAATATTATATATTACATTAATAATTAATAAATATATATAATTATTATAATATAATTAATATAATAATATTATTATTATTAGTTCACCTTTTTGCTATTTTTGAGGGGGTTAGCATGGATGAAAAGTCTTGGAATTTGGCACACACATCTGGTATCACAATGGCTACTCAGGCATAAAGGCTTGGCCCCGGGCGTGGCCCAGGGACTCAGTAGCGCCCCCTTAGGTGATTGATGCAGTGGTTGGCACATACTTTCAGCTAGACACACCAAATTTGATAGGTGTGTGTATTATGAAGGTATATTGGGTGCAAAAGTGGCGAGCACATTTAACTGCAGATTTTGCATGTGCACACTAAAGTCGTAAATGTGTAACAGTAAAGTTGAAGTTGTACATATTTCTTTATATCTTGTTAACACAAAATAGGGGCTACGGGTTCACAAATCCTTTTTACAGGTACACAAATCCTATCCTGTGAGTCACAACTTTCAAGAGTCATGCACTCGACACTTTTGCTCCAAACGTTGCAGCGCAGTTGGTGCGAAACACATTTGCACATCCGTGTTTCATAATCTGAGAACATGCACAACATTCGTGCATTTGTAAACCCAAATGTGAACTAATGCATCCGAAGTTGTGCATCTGTGAAATAATTTCTCATTAATAAAATTCTACAGATCGCTTTGATTTTCTTGCACGACTACAAGTCAATTGCTCGAATCTGCTTCTACGAGTGAAGAGTGACTTTTGCTCCTGGCTAGGTGATATAATAGGAGCAAAAAGATTTGTATGTGTGCACGTCGAGCAATCGATCGAGAAAACAAGGCGGCCGGATCTGGATCCTGGATCGCGCTCAGACTACCATTGCCTGCTCATAAAGTAAGTAACCTCAGCATGTTTCCTTATCAATGAAGGACACACGATTTAGATTTATAGTTTTTCTTTGCACAAAGCGAGGAAAAAATATTTGTTGCGGTGTGTTCGAAAATTTATGTCAGATTATGTGTCCTAACGATTTTGGACCGGCAGTGTTATATTTCTGTACTTCTAAACTAGTTATTTATCTAGCGATAGCTAGCTAGCTTGATCTGGCACTGGAGGATTTAGCAAGCAGGTAAGCTAAGCTAAACATAGCTGTCATGATAATGTAAACCAACAAACAAGATAACTTTCTTCATATTATTATCATGTTACTTACCTTATGAGCAGGCAATGGTAGTCTGAGCGCGATCCTGGATCCAGATCCGGCCGCCTTGTTTTCTCGATCGATTCGCTCGACGTGCACACATACAAATCTTTTTGCTCCTATTATATCACCTAGCCAGGAGCAAAAGTCACTCGTCACTTGTAGAAGCAGATTCGAGCACTTGTATCAATTGACTTGTAGTCGTGCAAGAAAATCAAAGCGATCTGTAGAATTTTATTAATGAGAAATTATTTCACAGATGCACAACTTCGGATGCATTAGTTCACATTTGGGTTTACAAATGAACGAATGTTGTGCATGTTCTCAGATTATGAAACACGGATGTGCAAATGTGTTTCGCACCAACTGCGCTGCAACGTTTGGAGCAAAAGTGTCGAGTGCATGACTCTTGAAAGTTGTGACTCACAGGATAGGATTTGTGTACCTGTAAAAAGGATTTGTGAACCCGTAGCCCCTATTTTGTGTTAACAAGATATAAAAAAATATGTACAACTTCAACTTTACTGTTACACATTTACGACTTTAGTGTGCACATGCAAAATCTGCAGTTAAATGTGCTCGCCACTTTTGCACCCTATATACCTTCATAGTGTATCTCCCCAAGATGAACAACTTTCGTATGTACAATGCATTAGCCACGCCCAACAGGAAGTGAGGTATTTGGGATTTTGTGCGGACTAAAATGTGATGAATTGTGATGCCAAAAGAGGTGCTTCCCATGGGTGAAAACGCATGAAGTTTGGCACACACATCAAGTGGTACAGTGAATAGACAGGGATAAAAGCTTGGCACCGGGCGTTGCCCAGGAACTCCATAGCGCCCCCTTATGTCACTGTGACTTGTGGTTGGCATATAGTTTTAGATACACACACCAAAATTGGGTGGGTGTATGTAACTCCCAAACACAAACAACTTGCCATTAGCCACGCCCACAGGAAGTGAGGTAATTAAGATTTTGTGCGTTGTGGACATGATCAATTTTAACATACTCCTCCTAGACGGTTGATCCGATTCATGTCAAAGTTGGTATACATGACGCCGAGATGTTCCTGATTATAAATTGTGAAGTTTTTTTTTTATATGTTGTAATTTGACGAAATGGCAAAATTATTAATTTTAATACCCTTCCACATAAACAATAAATGTGTCATAATTCACCATGCATGGCTTGAAATGTTTTAAATTTCACAGGTCATTGAAGACCATGTTAATGACAATATTCACATGCCCATAATGCATGTTTGGCATAGCGCCACCAACTGGCAACAGAAAGAATGACAATTATACTGATGTCATATGATCAATTTGAACATGCTCCTCCTAGACGGTTTGTCAGATTTATTTGAAATTTGGCAAACATTATGCCAAGATGTCGCTGATGTTAAATTGTGAAGGGATTTTTGATATGTTATATATTTGATATGATTTTAATATCTCACCACATAAACAGGAAATGTGTCATAAATCAAAGTGCATTGAATGAATGGTCTGAAACTTCTCAGGTTAATAGATATCATGATTATGATGATATCCAGACACCCAATGGGCCTGCCTGGCATAGCGCCACCACCTGGCCAAGCAGGAAATGTGCCAGAAATGGACAATGCCTTAAGTGATTGATCTGAAAGTTTACAAACATTTTGGATATCATTATTGTGATGATATTCACATGTGTAATTTCCATGCCTAACATAGCGCCACCATCTGGCCAACCAAAAAGTGTATCAGAAATGTTCTTTGCTTAAAATTAATGGTCTGAAATTTCTCAGGTTAATATATATTATGATTATGATGACACCCAATGGGCCTGCCTTGCATTGTGCCCCCACCTGGCCAAGCAAGTACATGTGGCAGAAAATACACAGGGCCCGTAATTGCCGCTTGCGGCTATATTCTTGCTTGATCCTCTAAATTCTTTATATGCTCAGTTCTACTGGCATTCTGGGTATATGGCATTCATTAGTATTAAAAAAAAGTGTCAAGATGACATTCAGCCCATGGTTGTTACATGTTGACCCTTTGCCCAATATTACAACCATTTGTGTGATGTGCTCACAGCAGGTGGAAGGCATAAAGGCTGTTGTGTGTGGGTGTGTGTGTGTGTGGGTGTGTACGTGTGTGTTTGGGTGTGTACGTGTGTGTGTGTGTGTGTGTGTGTGTGGGTGCGTAGGGGGGCCGAACAGGTGCTTGTGAAGCGGGACACACTTGGGCTGCTCTGAGCTTAGCCACACACTCACTACAGGATAACAATCCCAGTGCCGTCTTTAAAGGGCCGTTCCCAGAGCAATTTCGTCCATTCTATTTCAACACCCCCCCCCCCACACACACACACACACACACACACATACTGACCCTATAGGCTTTAGGCATTCTGCTCTGCAGGAGAAGAGGGAGAGAAAGCTTCCATCCCTGCCAAAAAGGAGGAACGCAAGACAGGGAGAAAGAAAGAGAAGAAAAAAAGCTAAATAGAAGCATGCGAGATAGAGAAACATTTCAGTCTTGGAATCGAATCAAAACAGTCCAGGTTTTTTTACAGTGTGTATGTGTCAGGCCTTTGTGTTTGTGTAAAGGACGTGGCTGCCGTGAACCATGTCATTCTTGTAAAAAGTGTTTTGCTTCTCTTTAGCAACTGTTAGCACCATGTCAGTGTGTGCAGAAGTTCCCCTTGTGGGAAAAAGGTGAAAAAATTCCCAGATGAATAAATCACATGCTCAGTCAACAGGGTCTGATGGGTATTTATTTTTTAGTTTTTAAGTGAAAAATCCACTTACTGGAACATTAATGTGCTACAATTTATGGCAGATAAGAGCCTAGTTAACTTGTCCTTGATGTCTTAATGTATACATTTTGACATTAGCCTTCTGACAGTGAAGAAAAATACTGCCTGTAAGAACTAAAATAAAGTTTCCCAAGCTTCAGCCTGGTAGAGATGATGATGTATTTGCTTTTTAATAACGCAAAAGACAGTGTCTCTAAAAACATGTAGTCAATGTGACTCCAATACTGAGCTGAGGTTTTATACAGTCCAGTCTCAATAGGAAGGCTGTTTTGAAAGGATGCCACATTGATTTGATAACAAAGGATGACAACAAAGCATATACATGAATACAGTATGGCATATTAGCACATAAGATGATAAAAGATATAATTGGACACATGAAGATATAATCAGTCACAATGTGTCTACTACTTGCTACATAAGGTGTAACGTATCCAATGTGTAAAAGATCAAGTTTGGCTGTTTGGTTGTTGGAGATATCTTTCAGAGATGTTACTGTTGAGAAGTTTTAAGAAGTCACCTGACTAATTTAAGTGTTGGGCACATTCACTTCCACTGCTCATGATGAACAAGCAATATCTTATAAAAATACTCACTCACAACACAACGAAGGGGTTAAGTCAGCTTAATAGTGCAGGGCAATAAAGCATTCTCCATTTGTCATAACAGCTCTGTCAACTGACATGCATAAATAAAATCCTAGTTACTGCTTCTTGACTTGTACTTGGCTTGGCTAGTTCCCACCAAAGAGCAAGGCCATGTGGCCTGGGGCACGAGGATTGGGGTCATACACTTGGGCAGGACACGAAAGAGTATGCTGGTGCCGGTCAAACTGGAGACACATTCCCAGAATGCCTTAGACAGGCCAGCACCAGAGTGGTCACCGCAGAATTAGAGTGGTCACCCTAGCGTCCCGCCGCATCAACAAATCATCATCTCCAGCGGCCATTTTGGATCTGGCTGTTTCGGTTGTCCCATCTCAAGTAGCTCCACTCCAGAGAGTCCCATTCACGTCCACAGTGATACCGAGCGGTGTGTGTCTGTGTGTGCTGCCAGAGACGTGTGTGTTTTTGACATCATGCCGACGAAGGTTACGTTACGGTGGCCACGGCAGCCATTTCCCTCGTGGCCCTGAGCGGTGTGGTGACTGCACTGACTCTGTTTATCAGGCGGTTAAACTGACAGGGCACTGACCCCGTCCACCCCTGTGGAGCCAGCCAGCATTAGGTTGCTCCTCGGACACATACCTTGTAGCGACATGACTGACGGGCCACATGGACAACTGCCACCCTGCTCCCCTACTGTGCCCATGTGGCGTATGGGAGAGTAACACGGCGTGGGATGGGAAATGCCTTGTGCCATCCTTCAGCTGTAGATACTGCTGTTTGTATTACTTAAGCCCTTTTACATGGAACAAAATCTGAAGGGAATTGGCTATTAACACTTAAGCACATATGCATGTGTCGTTACATGAGGCTCTTTCCACTTTCCCAGGCACCTTATAAAAAACAGACCTTGAGATGTTCTTAGCAGATAACTTACAGTATACAGTATGTCTTTGGGGACTACCATGTGATGCAATATGAGTTATGAGGTCAAGATGCTCAGGATATTTTGGCATCTTTTTTTGCATTGCTTAACTGGGGGACTCATTTGTACATACCATGAAATACACATCTTCAAAACGGAGTCATATGCAACAGCATAGGTATGCATAACATCAAACAGACGTGTGAGTGAACATACTGAAACACATAGTTCAGATTAGCAATCTCTCTGTCGTCTGTGCACAAAGACCCCCCTCCCCTCCCCCCAACACACACACACACACACACAGATACACACACACACTAACATTTCATTTATGTGCACATCAGCAGAAAATTACAGGTGAGTTTCAATGTTGTTTCCTCCACGGAACAGACTCATACTGTACTGAACACAATGTGTGTGAAGTGTCAACCAGCGCGATCTCATAAATTACTGTATGTGGTTTATGGAGGACATTTTGTTCAGTCAATCAGCAGACAAAACCCTCTGGCGTTCAATCAATGCTGCATTACAGTAATGCATCTGCAGTGGAGGCCTACACACCCACACACACACACACACACCCACATGTTAATGCTTTTCCTTTAGAGATGATAAATGGAGTCCTGTCTTAATGGTTACAGAATTACTAAAATAAAAAGGAGCCATACTGTGTGGTTCTATAACAAATGACACCATTTATGATGGTCGTTTTTCGGAATAGCGAGTGGCCAACGTTGTTGACTGCAATCCAACTGAGTTTACATAAAACGAGTCTTCATTCACTCTCCGCTATAACTAAGGGGGGCAGTAGAGAGTAGCCAACTGAAGGATTTAGAGTTTCACGGAGAATGGGAAGGTAAGCTGTGAGAGCAGCTTGGTGAAATATGAAGCTCTACCTTAGTCAGATTTTTTTTATTATTATTGATTTATTTAGCCTCGATAACAAGAGTCATAAAGTTATTTTAAAGAATCTCTCCCCCTCTCTATTCCGGCTCCAGCCTTAGGTAACCCTCCGCAGCAGTCAGTGAAGAGGCTATGAGCCTGTGAAAACATTTCAGCCAAGCTGTAAATCTGCGTGGCAGAGATTGTCTTTGATTTCTCTCTCTTCACTTTTTTTTTGCTCCTTTCCCCTCATGTTTGGCTCGATTTGACCATGTGCAGCCAATACGCTTCTCTTTCTTTCTCTCTCTCTCTCTCTTTCTCTCTCTCACTCTCTCTCACCTTCTGTCTTTGTCTATATCTCTATCTGGTGGTGTGAGAAAGGACATGGGCCTAATAGGAGGAGAGAACAAAGGGGTTTGTGTCTGCCAAGGCTTTGTATCAGTCGTTTGACCAACAAACTCCTGTTTTCATTAAACATGCTGAATCCGTGTGAAAAGATGACCACAGTGATAGCCTTTTAAAATAGTTCCCAGTATCCTCTTTGGAAACGACTTCTTCTATCAACTTCCTTCAACACTGTAAGAGGTTGCCATGGATGTTAATTGTTGTTGATGGTGGTCCCAATCTCTCCACCAAAACAGCGGTCCTGGTGAGACTCCCAGTTACAAGCCAAAGAACAAACCACCATGTCAGCTTGTGTCCACCATGCTTAGGGCCCTCTTTAGAGGACCTCATGCAACCCTTGTTTGCTCAGTCGATTGCTCCCCTACCAGGGCAAACAGTAACATGAAACACTTAACGGCAGTATGGCAATGGTCATAAAACTGACCAAAGGTGTTAAACAGGTGCAGGAGGTGGGGAGAGGGGGAAAAAGGGGGGGGGGGGGTGAAAGAGTGGGTGGAAAGGACAGAAGAGGGAAGAGACAGAACAAGAGAGAGAGAGAGAGAAACGAAGAGAGAGCGAGGGGCTTTATGGGGTTCACCAAATGACCCCTGACCTCTCACTCTCAGCAGGACGGTGTCATAATAAATTGCCGGTCGTTAAGGGTCTGGACACCTCCTGGCACCCACTTCAAAAGGGTTCGGAGGTTCTGCCTGTTAGGTTTGGATTTAGCATGGCAGACGGACGGGTTATGGCCCAATCGCTGTTTCATGGCTGCACATCTGGCTGGCAGCACCTTGGCTGAAATTGAGACTTTGTGTCTCTTGATGTTTTCTCATGACATCTTTATTAACGCGCTGCACGCCTATCCACGCACCTCCATCATATTTATGCACCCAATCCAACCCAACCCCAGCTCCCGCCCCATCCCTCACACCCCACCTCCACCCTCACCTCCTTCTCTTCTCCTCACCCTCCTGCCATGATGGAGCCCTAATGGGAAACATTTGGGGGAGCCCTCCGCTCCCACCAACCCGAGGAGGCGCTACTAAGTGGAGGCCTTGTCCGAGAACAGGGGCCTCTCTCAGTCTGGGTCACAGCAGAGAGCATCCATCTTGCTGACCGTGTCCACGGAAGCCACCTCTTTACTGGCCGGCGAGGCAGCACCTTGTCTACATTAGCACAGCGGAGGCCTTTTATGTTCCCCCTCTATCGATGAATCCATCGCACCTACGCCATGAGGTCAGTACAAATTTATTGGCTGGCCAGGGACCTCACCTCCTTACCTTACCCCTCATCCACTCCCTAACCCAAGGTCCTCCCACTGATCACTCCACTATGCCCCCCACCAGTGTTGGGAACGTTACTTTAAAAAAGTAATTAGTTATAGTTACTCACTACTTGTTCCAAAAAGTAACTGAGTTAGTAACTGAATTACTCTATAATAAGAGTAACTTGTTACCAGGGAAAGTAACTATTTACGTTAGGCCTACTGTTAAAAAAAAAAAAAAAAAGTTGCTACATGTATATGTCAAAGAATTTGGATTTTTTGAGCAGTTTTGAGCAGCCAGTTGAAATGAGTAGAACCGACAGGTGTTTGTAGGCTACATAACTTTCGATATTTGATAGATAGATAGATAGATAGATATATACTTTATTGATGCCCAAGGGGAAATTCAAGATATTGAATCTTGACCAGACCTACAGTTGACTTCAGCCTGTGTCATAGGTTTTTGTTGTGAGGCAGAAAGTTCTAGCTTTTGCTGCTTAGAGGACTTTGCTCCGAGTCCTTCTTTGCTAGTGGATGGCAAGCTATCATCTGTGGTGGAGGTATCAGTGTTTATGGCCACTAGCTTTAGATGCGTGTGTGAGATGCTTCATAGTTGCTTACAACGGATGTCGACAAAGTCTTCGCTCCTGGACATAATGTACACATTACATGCACGTTCTTGCCTTTGACCACAATGAATTTGAAGTAGCGCTTATATCTCCACCTTGAAAATGCCAACTTTTCATCGGATTGCTCCTGACCTCTTAGTTAGATTACCCCGTTACTGAAAAAATAACGTTGTTTAAAAGAACGGCGTTATTCCAAACACTGCCCCCCACCTCCCAAAATCACAACACTCTTTCCCACACTTCATATGGAAAAGCAAGCGCGGTGTGGGTGTGGGGTAGGGTGGGGGATAAAAGAAAGTCATTTGCCGTCTTTCAAACGCAGCCAGGTTGACCCATGCTGCCACCCTCATAGCCACCTCCGAGCCGCAGCAGTCTTGGCAGCGACACACTGCTTATTGTGGAGGGTGAACAGGTGCAGGGCCAATGCCTGAGGCCAGTGAAGGTACATAAATTACGCCGGCGGCCAAATCACAGAGGCCTGTTGCCGTGTTAATCTGCCAAGGCCTTTGAAGGCAGGACAAAGAGTTATGAATCTGGCTTAGGGAAAAAAGCATCGGCCGTTAACAACCAATCTCGTCCGCCATCAAACGCTTATGCAGAAGCCGTCTGCGTGTGCAGCCAGCACCCACGGTAGGGCGATTATTGCTAAGAATTTGGAACAAAGATGAAGACAGAGGCATGGTTTAAAATGGCATGGAGGGTGAAATTTGAGTTTACCTAAATTTAAATGATCACCCTCAATCATTTAGACATGGAAAAGTATCGTTTCGGTTTGGCTTGTAGAAAGATATCTAGACATTGTAATGTAATCCAAATATAATAGTTAAAATATGACCATGTAGTGATTATGGCAGTGCAAAGCATTTAAACTAATGATTGTAATGGTGTAAAAATTGATGTTTATTCAACGTTAATATTTGGTTGTAGTTTAGTAATAGATAGATCAAATACAGTAATAATTCATGAACTGATAGGGTGATTTTCTTTCTATTACTGTATATAAAAACGCTGAACAATAGAATTGAATGGATAACCAATGAATATACAGAATAGATACAACCACAGTCAAACACATGCGTACACACATACTGAGATTCACAGACACACACACGCACACAGACAAAGGTGTGTGTGCCATGGCCTCAGTCAGAGGGTGACAGGCGGCAGACAACAGCGAGTGCTTGAGGCGGAGTGCAGCTATTGTCCCTCTCCTGACAGTCCTGACACACACACATTCACTTTACACACCCTCCTGAGACACACACATTCACTCCACACCCCCGCCTGACACACACACACACATTCACTTCACAGGGCTGCCTGTCACCTGAGCACAATGAGAGCGCTCCCCAAAACGTCAGCACTCTTCCGGCAGCCCCCCGAAAGTCCTTGGGGCAAGATGCCATACACAGGGCATGCGCACGCGCACACACCCACACTCACACACACAAACAGACAGACACGCTCTATCTTTCTCTTAGACAGACACACACACAAAAGGAAGTGTGAGATAGACAGACATGCAGCAAGTAAATGAGAGAAAAAAAAAAAAATATAGAGTGCATAAGGGAGAGAGAGAAACAGAGAGAGAGAGAAACAGACAGGGAGAGGGAAAGAGAGAGAGGATAGAGAAACAGACAGAGGGAGAGAGAGAAACCAACAGGGAGAGAGAGAGACATACAGGGAGAGAGAGAGAGAGAGAGAGAAAGAGAAGAGAGAGAGAGGAGAGAGACACACAGGGAGAGATAGAGAGAGACAGAGAGAGAGGAGAGAGAGACAGACAGGGAGAGGGAAGAGAGAGGAGAGGGGATGGTTGGACTGTGTGGGACTCTCTGGCTTTGGCAGGAGAAGATAAATCATCTCAATTATAGGCCAGCTCTTGTAAATGGGGACAGGTCACCCTTATCATAACCCAAGTTCAAGGTGTTTCCTGATCAGCCATGCTCGACAGGTCAGCCTGCATGCCAGCTCACAGTAAAGAAGCTCTTAGCCTGGTCGCAGCTGACCCGGGACCAGTTCTGGCCCTGATCTGGGAGGACTGCAGTGGGCCACATCCATTCTTCTGTCAGATGCCATCTAAGTCACAGTGAGCGGCGTGGTCACTGGTGCTGCTGGATGGAAATCACTGGAGCGGAGCGCAGTCACAGCAAAAAATAAACACCAGGCAGGCAGGCAAGCAGGCTCGTGTCCTTGTTGTTTACACACATTCACTCTTGCGTCACACGTGCAATAGGCATTACCATCTGTATTATTTTTTAGAAAATAAAGAAAATAAACACACCAATAACAAAAATCAATCAATCAAACAAACAAACAAACAAATAAATAAAGAAACAAAGAAATCATTAAATCAGGAGGTCAGTATCATTGCCTTTGGTGAGAAATGTGTGTGTGCATATGTTAGCCTTGCATAGTGTTCCATGCATTCAAAGTCAAGTCTGTCCGTCTTTCATGTTTTGTGTCTTTTTCTCTTCACCCCTTTCTTAAACCATCTGACTGTTTACCTTTTATTCCTTCCATTCAGCACTCTCTCTCCCCGTCACCCTCCCTCCTGCTTTTGGGACAGGGGGAAATTGGTGTAATGAATTTAGGGCGCCCATGCTTACTGAGCCGAACCCCCTTTGGCTGCTCTTGGCCATTAATCTTCCGCACTCTGTCGGAGGAAAATGCGTCCACAATGGGCAGAGGGGGAGCTCAAATTGACTACCAATTACGCGCCTGTGAATAAAAGGAGATGGAGGCAGAGAGGGGAGGCGCAATATGGTTCAGTGGTAGCGTTTATTTCAACGCTGTGAGCAGGCAGGAGCGCCAGGGCCTGAAAAAGAGAGAGTGTGCGCCCATCCAAGGATGAAATCTGCATGGGACTCATTTGTGCCCCCCCCCCTCCCCCCCTCTCGTCTCTCCATGGGACAAAGTGCAGCCCATACGTTAGCCTTTTATGGTCCCTGTCTGTGATTAGCTGTGTTCTCGCCGGAGTCGAATAACAGGCGTTAGGTTTAGCCTGATTTGTCGTTTTGTAGTTTCCCCAGGCCCCGGGAGATCAGAGCCCATTAAAGGCTAATTGGCTGAGATTTGTTAAGGTAAACAGAAATCTCAGTGAATTTCAACATGAGAGGTGAGATCAAAAATAAATATTATTTTATTGGGCACATTTTTTTGCCTTTTATATAAGTATAGGTAGGTGTATAAAAAACTGAGAAAAAAATGTTACGCTTACATTAAGAGATGGAAAATCCATTTTTTATTGTGAGCATAAAAACGTAATGATTAAGAATACGTACATATTACATCGTACAAGTGATGCAAATGCAGTACATTATCAAATGTAAAAGCCATGTCATAAGGTTACCAATGTAAGGATATTGTGGTATGTAAAACTGGCACATTTAAAAATAATAATAATAATAATAACAATAATAATAATGACTTTTCATCCTTTTTAAATACTAATAATACTTGAAATAGCATAGCCAAGATTTTTAAGGACTCTTTTCAAACATGTTTTAAAATCCTGTGTATCCAGTTTACACAGCTGATTGGACATGAGGAAAGTCTTGTTGCGTTTCAGCACAGCTGATTCTTTCTAATATCAATTTCCAACACATACAACTCTTACCCAAGAATTCAGATGCGGCCCCAAGAAACACTGGCAGCACAAAATCAAACTCAAGTTAATAAGCCCCTAACACGCAGAGCACCCACACACGTCTCAAAGAGCGCCGAGCAAGTGTGAGATCAGTGGAGAGGTGTAATTAAGTTTGACTTTCAGACACAAAGAGTTTTAATATGAGACCCTCATAATTTATGCAGCGTTTATAATTCCTGGGCAAACATTTGCAGCTACAATAATACATCCCCTGGCTGTCGGTGGTTGGACAGATTTTCTAACACATTCAGATAGATTTTCAGCATATTTAAACTGAGGGGAAGAGCTGGAATGAGGAGATGGGCACGCAACATATTCAGTGCATGTGGGAGAGACCATGTGCCCATTTTCCCCTGAAATATGCACCGTTTGTCTGTCCACGATGAGCCTTCTCCTGACAGAATGTGTGTGTGCGTGTGTGAGAGAGAGCGTTTAATAGAGTTCTTCACTGCCATGGGCGAAAGAGGCTGTCATGCTGACAGCGAAAGGGAGAGCCACTGAAAGAGAGAGAGTGAGAGAGAGAGAGAGAGTCATTCTCGGATCCACTCATGCTTTTCCTTCAATAAGCATACCTGGTGCAATTCTCAGTCAGGCTTGGGGATGTGTATTAGCGTGTGTTTGTGGTAAAAAACGACTGTTTCATTGCAATAAATAAATAAATAAATAAATAAATAAAAAAAAATCTACTTTAGAATGTTGTCATGGCAATGCTCGGGTAACTACCTCAGGGAACTAGAACTCTTCCAATGCGTTCCTGTCAGGTGACAAAAGGCCTGCATTCTATTGCAGACGTGTAAGAGAAGCAGCTTCAGGGTGGACCACCAACTGGCCGAGGTCACCAAGGGGTGATGGTCATCCCTTACGAGCGCTCATTTGATATGGAGAAAAGAAGAAAGCAAAGAAAACAACTCCAGGAAACAAACAAATGGACCAGGGTCTGTCCACTCAAGCCCTTTCCCTCTCCGCTGTGCCATGTTGTCTTTGCTCACCTCCAAAGAAAACAAATCTGAGAGGGGAGGTCGTAACTGGACTGAGTCGACAGGCTGTAGAGACTAACCTCAGGCACACTCATGATTGTTTATGAACAGCTTTATTTCCATGTTTACAATATTATCACAACATAAAACATTATGAATGTACTGTAAAGTTAAGATAACATGCATTCTGGGAGACAATTACAAATGTCTGTATTTTAAAAAGCTGGGCTATATAAAAAAAAATACCATAGCACTAACACCTGTTGCTGACAAACACAAAAATATTCTCTACATTTTAAGGTGGAAAATGACAACAATCTGTTGTTTGCTATAGCTCTGTTTAATGGTTAGAAGTCACAAGATAGTGATAATCAGCTAGAGCAAGACATTAACATGTATATAGTCTGTGTTGCAGGAAAGATAGTGCAGATGAACTGGAGCACACTGCCACCTATTGAGCACAATATAGCACTTGATCTCTCATCTCACGTCACACTGTTAGTGCTGTAAAAACATGCATACTGATGTGTCTTAAAACATTTACAACAGAATTATCCATATCCATTCAAATTTATCATGAGACTGTGATGATATTTTCTTTTGTGTTTTGTTTTAGAAAAACATCTTCAGATGATTTGTAGCAAACTATAAGATGCATCTTGCATGTCAAGTTAAAGATTAAATAAAAGAGTTCCATTATGCTATGATGCTATAACCTTAATACCTTTTAATTCAGGCAGAGGTTCATGAGGAAGGGAACATGCTGTGAAAAGCGACTCAAAACCCCAAAAAACTAAAGTGGCATCAAACTAATTTCCCTCCCTCTGACCACTTAACCAAATCCATCACTTTGAACCATTAACACTTGATAACATTCGTGTGAAAAAGTCTCTACCAGGCCATGGGGGTCCTTCACCACATTAAGGTTTACCTGGCTGTAAAAACCAGCACCTGACATAATCTTTACCTAACCCCAACCCTGGGGTACTCCATCACATTAGTCTGTACCTGGCTGTAAAAACGAACACTTATAATCTTGACCCAACTTAAACCTGAGGGCCTATAAACACTCTGAGAGCACACACACACACACACTACACCACAACACACTGCAGGAGGGGTGGGGAGGCCGGTCACACCTTCCGAGGAGCTTCCTGCAGCCCTACACTAACAGAGGGACATCAATCTCTCACTAATTCCGTCAAGTGTGAAAGGGCCCTTATGTGAGGGTGGCCGAAGGCGGCCGGGGCCCACCGGGGCCCTTTGTAGCGCCGGGGAGAGGAGGAGGAGGCCAGGGTCCTTACAAAGGCCCCGGCCTGGCCTGCTGCGCTCCTGACAGCTGACCAGATGGCGGTGGCATAAACCCAACAAAGGCAATCTAATTAGGAGAACAATGGAGGCCGAGCTCTGCTAGGACAGAACAGCAGAGATGTGCAAGAGATGGCAGTGATCGAGGGAGGAAGAGGCACTGACAGAGAGAGAGAGAGAGATAGATAGAGAGAGAGGTTGTGTTTGAAAGGAAGAGAAGTCAGTGGTCCAGACCTCCTTTTTTCCTCCCCCACTCCCTCCCGTCCCGCCCATGCCTGGCAGTAATATAAGGGGCTATGACTTTATTAGCCCTCATTAACACAAATTAGACCACTCGAGGCCCTTGAATGGAAGTGACAAATTGAATTAAGCGTTTGAAAACAAACCTACCCCACCCCGAGCCAGCTTGGCCCCATATTGTGTTATCATTCATGGGGGGACCTCACAAAGACAGCCTATTCTTGTGGGAATTCTTTTGGAGTCAGGCACATTCCAAAGGAAGAGATCTGTGCATCTACGACTACAATCTACATTTTTCCCTCTGTGTGCCAAGGTACATAAAATTATTTGTTTTATGAACAGAAAGATAAACAACTCAGTTTTAAATTGCAGTCCATTGCCCCCAATAATAAACACAAATAAACCACAAGCTCATATATGAATACCTTATGGACAATTAAAAAGTGTAAATTTTTATATTTACATATATTTCTGATTACTGTATTAATTTGACTAGGCTTACTGTTAAAATATGTCAGACAATCAATGCCTTACTATGTTTAGGATCATTGTTTTAACTAACAAAATAAACAAACAAACATCAAAACAACAGGATAAAGCTGCAGACGTAGACGATAACATATTCATTGTTTACAGCAGGTTAACAGCCAGTTGAGAAAGAAAAGTAATGTAAAGTCATTTTAAAAACTACAAAATCACTACACATTAGGTAAAAAATTATGTATTTTAGGTTCAGATGCCCTCTTGTGGCTTAAAAAGACATTACATAAACAGAGAGTTCCTCCCACAATTTGTTCTTTATGCTAAACCTTTACGAAATTACAAAAGTTCTGTTGGGTTGAGTCACTAAGGCTAGTAAAAAATAAGTAGAAAATACGAAAAGAAAAAAAAACTCACCGTGGCAAATTCATCAAATATGTTTCAGAATATTATGAGATAAATTCATAGTTTTTTAATTATTTAAGTTACAGTGAAATGACAATTAACAAATTCCTAAAAATCTTAAATGCTGCAAGGCATTTAAAGTAACTTAATTACAGTCACTGAAGCATATTTCCATTACATTAGCTTCTGCTCTAGGGAGAATGTGTGTGAAATGTACATGATTTATTTGCAAATTTTTGTATTTTCAAATTTCACATAACATGTTATCACATAAGAGAGTCTCAATCACTTTGTTTAAGGGTTTCTCTATTTCTGTTCATAGTTCAATGAGGCACTACTGTAATAACCTGCAGCATCTTGGGGACAATTATACATCTACATTTCAATCAATAGGCCTATAAATTTAGATGAACCTAATTCAACCAATGACCCTAAGCAAATTTAACTCCTAAAGCTTCAAATTGGTCTTTTGTATGGTTAAAGAAAGTCCAGTATAGATGTCTATTCCTTAGAGCAGAGCAAAGGAAATGGACCCAGGCCTACCTAAGAGCAGAGTCACAACAAGATGCTGCCAGGATCGGGATTCTTGAGGGGTATTTCACAAAACCTAGATAAGGGATTAAGATGGGATTTTTTTGTTATCCTGGATGAATTTAGCCTTGACTTGGTTTCATATTATTGATTATTCATATATTATTCATATATTTGATTTGGTAATTAGTGTTGTCATTTTGATGCCGGCTGGCTAGCTTGGCCATGGACTGATTAGTAAAGATGCCATACTATTACAGAGCCCAACAGCCAACATAGGGGTCAAACATAGGAAAAAGTAACATTTCTATGAAAGCCTTGGGACTACGGCACTATTCTCAACAAAATTAGCAAGCAGCAATGAGGGTCCCAAGCAGTCAAGTAGGCTGGAGTTGCCATAGCCATGACATCTGGCAGTACATGGCGGTAAGCACTCATAACAAGTCAACCTACCTCCACACCTACCTCATTTGGTCCGGACCTATGGTTTTTTTCAGTTTGTTGTGCACCAAAATTCCAGGTGAGTAAGGTGCCATGGACCATGGTCTGGATCAAAAGACCAATTACAGGAAGTTAAAACAACTAACTACCATAGAAAAAGACAAATAACGGATAATAAATATCCTACCGTAAAATGAGCCACAGACGCATATGGGTAGAGGAGGAGATCATATATAATTCGAATCAGTCTAAAAGTCCATTTGAAAAAAAAAAAAGCATTAAAATACCGACATCTACAATTTAAAAAAAAAAGATGAGCGGAAGGTGAACTTGGCAACTATTTCAACGTAATAAACCCGTTTAGAAATCATTTGGATGGTTAAATAACCTGTTCCGGTGAAAATGGTGACTTTTCCCGCTGCCCCTAGCATCCCCAGGCGGAAAACCAACCTTGCAACATTGAGACTACCGTCCCGAAAAGATAAGTGAGAAACAAGAAACTAGTTTTAAATCGTGTTTCTTACCTTGTAACATCCACATTGTCTGCCAAACTTATGCTAACCGTTTTGCTAGCTTGTAAACAAATCCATGTGCTTTATCGTTACTTTTTTCCACAGTTTGAAAAAGCATAATGCAGCGATCCCCAACCACCGGGCCGCAGCAGACATTCCTAACCGGGCCGTAGCCTACGACAAGAGTTTAAAAAAATGCATGCAAACTAAATAAACTCAATTTAATTCGCAATAATGTCACATTCGCAATAATACCCACTGACGATGGTGAGCCATCGTTATCAAGTCAAGTCGTTAAGTTGTCAAACGAAGCAATGAAACTGTGACGGTCGGCCCTGCGCCGCACATGAGAGCTACGCATAGCTGCGTGGCAGCGCGGTGAACACACACGTCTCAACTGGCAAGTGCCCACAAACATTTATACTGATACCACATAAGCACATTTTAACCTGCTTACTTTGATTTCATTACTTTCTTTTATTACACCGTTAACTTCTCAACATTTCATTATACCATATTTAGTTTGTTTGCTTCATTTAACGATAACATCATTCAAATCTCAAATCTACAATAACCACAACACACGTAGTTTAATTTACGCATCTTACCGCTTTATTTAACTTCATACATATGAGTTTACATACATGTTAGTTTGCAATATATATATAGTATCTTTTGTTTGTTAATTACTCACTGCCCTTTGTTTGAGTTTCTTTAAGTTCCGCGGGTTGATCTGTGGGAGTCAGCGAGCTCTTCCGCACCCGGCATCCAGACGTCCAGATGTAAAGATTTTCGCGGCGGAAGCCGCCAGATTAAAAGTCCTTGGGACGCCACCACCTGTGATGAAACATCATGGGGGGGAAGAGGAACTTATGTTTAGTTTAACAATTAAGTTATTTTCTGTTGAAGATTATTTTTGATTATTTGGAGTTAAGAAATAGCATTTACTTACTTAGTATTTATGTTGAACTGATCTTTGTCTTCGTCTGTGTCTTAAATGTGAATATTATTTATTGTCTGTATCCCTCTTGTGTTCGGTTGGTCTGATCAGCCAGCTTAAATGTTCCCCCATGTCTCAGTATGTCAGGTCAGTTCTTTGTGTTCAGTTATGCTTATGTTGCTCTTTATTTCTTGATTTTGAGTTCTGTTTAGTTGACCTCATTTTGGCCAAGAACTCTTTAGTTAACTTATTTTTGTGTTGAGCATTTTTCTATGATTTTAAAATGCTGCTCAATATTTTTGTAAAAAGAAATATTATTTGAAACTTTATTTCTGCGCCCTTGCCTAACTGCCTTGGTCCCCCTTACATATGGTGGCAGCGGTGGGATCAGCCAGTAGAGGGCGCAGTGTCATTTTTTTTCGAGTTCTAATTTTTGGGATTTTTCTTCAAGATTTTTTCCCCCTAAATTCTTCCCACGATGCATAGAGGAAGAGGGAGAGGAAGTCAAAGGACGGCAATGCAAGAACCAGGACGAGCTGCTGATGGTGAGGCCCAGGCAGCGGGACGAGAGGTGGCAGAAGACGTGACCAATGGTGACGAGGAGGCAAGAACAAGAGAAGCTGAAGGACCTACTCTCTCAGACCTAGCCGGTATGTTGCAGACGTACATGGCGCAGCAGAAGGAACAAGACACACAGAGAACAAGAGAAGTGGACAAGCAATGGCGAACCATCAAGGAGATGCAGGATCAGTTCAGCCTTCTGCAGCACTGTCCAGGAGCATGAGGCGCATCCGAACAGCGGGCCAACATCCTCTCAGCAGACCAAGAAGCCTGACAGCCGTCACCTGCAGCCAAGGAAAGCAATGCCTGCAGCTCATCACCCAGAGGTGTTCGCAGACGAGGGGGAGCACTCAAGACGACGGGAATGAAGAGGGCGACCATTGTTCACTGCCAGTTGAAAGCCAGCACAGGTCAGACCGATCCATTCGTTCTTTTCAACCAAAATTACAAAAACTAACTGATGAAGATGACATTGAACATTTTCTAGTGACATTTGAAAGGATCGCAAGAGCCTGTCGCTGGCCCAAGGCTGACTGGGCATTCCATGTCATTCCCTTGTTAACTGGTAAAGCCAGAGCAGCGTATGTGCATATGGATGTTTCTGATGCAGATGACTATGCAAAAGTTAAGGCAGCCATCTTAATGAAGTATGATGTCAACACTGAGTCTTACAGGTTAAAGTTTCGCTCTATGGATGTGGAGCTAGACGAAACCCCAAAGGAACTTTATGTCCGCCTGAAAGAACTGTTTGGAAAGTGGATCCAGCCCAAGCAGCGAACGGTGGAGGAGGTGGGTGAGTTGATCGTCCTTGAACAGTATTTACGCATGGTGTCTCCTGACCTGCAGGTGTGGCTGAAAGAGCATGCTCCCGACTCAGCCGCAGAGGCTGCAACCCTGGCGTCTGCGTATGTGGCAGCTAGGAAGAAAGATCAGCCGTGGACCTTCTTGGCCTGGAAGGACTGCAGAGACACACGAAGACCAACCCACCATCAGCGTCAACACGAACCAGCGGCTGCTGGTAAGTTCCATCCAAGAGATGTCCCCACCCCCGGTGCTGTGAGGAGGCGGCCCATCTGTTATCTGTGTGGCCAGGAGGGCCATACGAAGCCAGTCTGTCCAAAGAACCCAGTGAAGTTGGGTAACCTGTGTTGTGTGCCTAAGACGGAACTACCGAAGGTAAGGACCAGCCAGTCTATCCAACGGATGTTTGTAGAGGTCAATGGCCGAGAAGTAGAGGCGCTCCTTGACACAGGGAGTGACCAGACCCTCGTACATCGGCAATATGTACCTCTGGTCCAGGTTAATGTAACTGAGACTGTGCCGATTCGCTGTGTTCATGGCGACGAGAAGGCTCTTCCAACCTCTGATGTCTATATAACTGTGCAAGAACAGACTTATGTCTTAACCGTTGCAGTAGCAGACAAGCTGTCATATTGGGTCGTGATCTGCCAGTGCTCTTTGATCTTCTGCGACCTAGTCATATGTGCAATGCTGTTACTCGATCTCAAAGACTGTCTAAGCAGGATGTCTCTCCCTTTAGTGCTCTCCCCTTCTTCAATGCAGATTTCGAGGTGTTACCTGGAAAGCCACACAAACCACGCAGGCAGAGGAGGCAGGAGAAGTTTGCGGGAACCCCGGTGAAACCCCTAGGAGAAGACACTCCAGAGCTCCCCCTAGGTCTGCGGGTACCGGACAACATTGGGCAGATGCAGAGAGATGACCCAAGCCTGAGTGTGCCGTTTCACAAGGTGAAGGACGACGGCCGTGTCCAAGCTGGCAGAAAA
Organism: Alosa pseudoharengus; assembly: GCF_046254945.1. Classification (NCBI taxonomy): domain Eukaryota; kingdom Metazoa; phylum Chordata; class Actinopteri; order Clupeiformes; family Clupeidae; genus Alosa; species Alosa pseudoharengus. Next base: position 24,493,205 of record NW_027468630.1, on the reverse strand, counting down.
GAGCAGTATGTTTTAAAAGATGGGGTGCTGTACTGGCGACAGGGTGCATTGGAGCGTCTAGTTGTGCCTCAGGAAGCACGTGAGTTGGTGCTGAGCCTGGGTCATGGGATTCCTTGGGCTGGCCACTTGGGGAAGCACAAGACCCGAGCCCGCATCAGTAGATACTTCTTCTGGCCAGGCTGGAGAGAAGATGTAGCCCGCTTTTGTAAAAGTTGCCCTGAATGCCAAAAGACTGCCGCTAGAGGTCCCTGTAGAGCCCCTTTGCAACCCTTACCCATCATCACCACTCCGTTCGAGCGTCTGGGAATGGACATTGTGGGGCCGGTGGAAAAGAGTGCATCTGGCAATCGCTTTATGCTAGTTATCACGGATTATGCCACAAAATATCCTGAGGTGTTTCCTTTAAGATCAGTGAAGGCAAAGCAGGTGGCATTCTGTTTAGTGCAGTTCTTCGCAAGAGTCGGGTTCCACCGAGAAATCCTAACTGATCAAGGCACAAACTTTATGTCGACATTGTTGAAACAAGTCTACCAACTACTGGGAATTAAAAGCCTACGCACAACACCATACCATCCCCAAACTGACGGTCTCACTGAACGATTCAACCAGACGCTTAAACAAATGCTGCGGAAATTCGTGAATGAGACTGGTTCAGACTGGGACCAATGGCTCCCCTTCCTCTTATTCGCATACAGGGAAGTCCCCCAAGCCTCTACGGGCTTTTCTCCATTTGAGCTCCTCTATGGGTATGAGGTGAGGGGGCCCCTGACACTCCTTAAAGAGATCTGGGAGGGGGGAGAGGGGAAGGAAGAGCCCATTAATGTTGTTGCTTATGTTCTCCAGATGCGTGAGAAGCTGCAGAGGATGTCCACCTTGGCACAGGAACACATGGCGCAGGCACAAAAAGGTCAAAAAACCTGGTATGATCGCTCAGCCCAGCAGAGAAACCTGTTACCTGGACAGAAGGTACTTGTAATGTTGCCTAGTCACGAGAGCAAATTACTCGCTAAATGGCAAGGTCCGTTTGAGATCCTGGAAAGGATGGGGCCTACGACTTACCGTGTTGCAGTCCCAGGGCGAGGTCGATCTAGCAAAGTCCTCCATGTGAACCTCTTGAAGGAATGGGTATCCAGACCTGAAAGAAAAGCAGAGTCCTTGTTGATTAGACGGGTCGAGGAGGAAGATGACGATGAGGTGTAGCATCCGCCATATAGATGGCCATATTATAATATAAGACAAGTCTTATTTATTTTTGTGAAACATAACAGATTTGCTAACTGTTTCTTCATGTGGAATAGGCCTAACTTTCTTACTATAAAAGTGCCTTTTCTTTATAATGTACTATTTAAAAACCTGGCCAGGTAGTATTGAGCTCTATAAGCTCTGTTTCTCTCTAACCATCTTTATAGTTGGCTAGCTATCTTGATGACTATGGGCGTAAGTCAGTGATCCAGGGCGAGTATAGTCAAACAGACGATAGGGTCTAGAACTGTCACTCACCCTTCCACGCTCACTCTCATCCACTTTTCCTGTTCTGGCCCTATGGCTGCGCTCTCGGAGAATCACATGTTGCGTTTTAAATGGGACGCGGAAAGAAAGCCAAAAAGAGGAATGAATGAATGGACAGGGGTAGAAGGCGATCGGCGCTTCTGATAACCTCCTTTAGCCTACTTTTCAGACTGGGATTATCCTCTTCTTTACGCCCGACATAAGGAATAATTGACTGTTTTTTCCGCGTATCCTGGAGATGATTTCGAGGTGAGATCTATCCTTTTCCTATTTTTGTGCTTGCGTTTCAAAGACTGTCTTGACACCCTCGGACGTATGGATTATTATTGCCGTGGATTACTTTCATTTTTTTGGACTGATTGACATTGAAAATACAGAGGTTTTTCAGTTACCTTTTTTGCTCTGTTTAATGGACTGAAACAGCGCTGGTTGCGCGTTTCTTCTCCTTTTTTGTTGTGCCGCGTCGGCGGTGTTTAGACAATTATAAACTCTGGCCTATGGGCCTATCTCTCTCTCTCTTTCACGTTCTCACCCTCACCAAAGCACTTCAATAAATCTAAGCATGCTAGAGATTATCAGTGAATGTGCGTTTTTATGAACCGATGACATTAATTTGGTGACAACTCGAGATGAGCTTGTTACAGAGGAGCAGTACTTACCGCAGGCGATGCCACTGGACATGCAGCTGCATCATCTGACTGATGACCAACAACAGGAGGTGAGAGCCCTGTGTACTCCCGACGTCTTTTCTGATACCCCGGGCTTATCACATGTTGTACAGCATGACATTGTGTTGAAGGAAGATGCTCCCGTGAGACGGATGAGTTACAGGATTCCTGAGCGGTTGCTGGGCCCTCTGAAGGAAGAGCTGGACCAGATGATGTCCCTGGGGATCGTGGAACCGTCAAGGAGTGAGTGGTGCCACCAGGTGGTGCTAGTCCCGAAAAAAAGATGGTGCCATTAGGTTTTGTATTGACTTTCGCTATTTAAACTCTGTGTCGAAGTTTGATTCCTATCCAACACCTAGGATTGACGAGTTGATTGACCGCCTTGGGAAAGCACAATACCTTACCACCATAGACCTGTGTAAAGGCTACTGGCAAATTGCCCTGACTGATCGATCACGTGAGTTGACAGCCTTCCGTACACCATGGGGCCTTTTCCATTTCAAAGTCCTTCCATTTGGGCTTCATGGGGCCCCCGCGGTGTTCCAGAGATTAATGGACCAGGTGCTTAGTGGACTGTCAGATTTTGCTGGCGCTTATCTTGACGATGTGGTCATTTACAGTACATCATGGGCCGAACATCTGGAACATCTTCGCACAGTGTTGCAGCGTCTTAAGGAAGCAGGTCTGACGGTCAACCCCAGTAAATGTGCCATTGCTCGAGCAGAAATAGAATATCTGGGCTTTGTCATTGGCAACGGTCAGGTGAGGCCCCAGGTCCAAAAGGTCCAAGCAATCAAAGACTGCCCCCTACCGCAGACCCGAAAACAGCTCAGGTCATTTCTTGGTATGGCTGGGTTCTATAACCGTTTTATCCCAAACTTCTCTTCTAGAGCTGCTATGCTGACTGACATGGTGGGTTCCAGGTCCCCCAACCAGGTGCCGTGGACTGAGGAAGCAGAGGCCGCGTTTCAGGACATCAAAGAAGCTCTGAGCACAGATTCTGTCCTGTATGGGCCAGACTTTGATCAAGTCTTCGTATTGCAGACGGATGCCTCTGACCGGGGAGTTGGTGCTGTCCTGCTGCAGGGTCTGCCAGAGGATCGCCGTCCAGTTGCCTTCATAAGTCGTAAGCTCTTCCCAAGGGAGTCGCGTTATTCCACCATAGAGAAAGAATGTCTTGCTGTTAAATGGGCACTTGATTCTCTGAGATACTACCTGCTAGGAAGAGAGTTCATCGTGGAAACAGACCACAAGGCTCTTGAATGGATGGGACGCATGAAGGATACGAACAGCAGAGTGACACGCTGGTACCTGGCGATGCAGCCTTTCCGGTTTTCCATCAATCATGTCCCGGGACGGGCCAATGTGACGGCAGACTACCTCTCACGCTGTCCCAGCCCGAGCTTAGAAGGGGGGGAGGATGTGACGGTCGGCCCTGCGCCGCACATGAGAGCTACGCATAGCTGCGTGGCAGCGCGGTGAACACACACGTCTCAACTGGCAAGTGCCCACAAACATTTATACTGATACCACATAAGCACATTTTAACCTGCTTACTTTGATTTCATTACTTTCTTTTATTACACCGTTAACTTCTCAACATTTCATTATACCATATTTAGTTTGTTTGCTTCATTTAACGATAACATCATTCAAATCTCAAATCTACAATAACCACAACACACGTAGTTTATTTTACCCATCTTACCGCTTTATTTAACTTCATACATATGAGTTTACATACACGTTAGTTTGCAATATATATATAGTATCTTTTGTTTGTTAATTACTCACTGCCCTTTGTTTGAGTTTCTTTAAGTTCCGCGGGTTGATCTGTGGGAGTCAGCGAGCTCTTCCGCACCCGGCATCCAGACGTCCAGATGTAAAGATTTTCGCGGCGGAAGCCGCCAGATTAAAAGTCCTTGGGACGCCACCACCTGTGATGAAACGTCATGGGGGGAAGAGGAACTTATGTTTAGTTTAACAATTAAGTTCTTTTCTGTTGAAGATTATTTTTGATTATTTGGAGTTAAGAAATAGCATTTACTTACTTAGTATTTATGTTGAACTGATCTTTGTCTTCGTCTGTGTCTTCAATGTGAATATTATTTATTGTCTGTATCCCTCTTGTGTTCGGTTGGTCTGATCAGCCAGCTTAAATGTTCCCCCATGTCTCAGTATGTCAGGTCAGTTCTTTGTGTTCAGTTATGCTTATGTTGCTCTTTATTTCTTGATTTTGAGTTCTGTTTAGTTGACCTCATTTTGGCCAAGAACTCTTTAGTTAACTTATTTTTGTGTTGAGCATTTTTCTATGATTTTAAAATGCTGCTCAATATTTTTGTAAAAATAAATATTATTTGAAACTTTATTTCTGCGCCCTTGCCTAACTGCCTTGGTCCCCCTTACAGAAACCATCAAAGCTAATTCGACATCTAGAGTCCAAGCATCCTACACTTAAAGACAAACCCCTTGAGTTCTTTGAGCGTAAGAAACGCGAGCAAGAAGGACAAAAATCTAGTGCGTAAAGCAACCACATCGGTGAACGTGGCTGCGCTAAAAGCCTCATAGTGGCTAGTCGGATTGCTAAATCTAAGAAGCCCTTTACTATTGGGGAAGAGTTAATTCTGCCTGCTGGTAAAGGCATGTGCAATGAACTCCTTGAGGAGGCTGCAGCTAAAAAATAGCTCAGGTACCGCTTTCTGCAAGCACTGTCCATAGGCGAATTGATGATATGTCAGAGGATATTGAGGCACAGTTGTTAGAGAGGGTGAATGGGTCACCGTGGTACGCTATCCAAGTTGGTTGGTTGCAGGTCACTGGCCAGAGTGTTTGAGTTGCGAGAGCCGCTGCAGAGATTTCTTACAGAAAAAGTCACCGTTAGCTGCATATTTTAGTGATGAGGGCTGGGTGTCAAAACTCGCTTACCTGTGTGACATATTCAGGTTGCTTAATGACCTCAACCTGTCACTGCAGGGGAGAATGACGACTGTCTTTAAACTGGCAGATAAAGTCGCTGCATTTACAGACCCGGCGCCAGACACAAATTCACGGACGGGCATTACACCTTTCCAGGGGGGGCACGGGAACTTAAATTGATCACGGTAGTTTAAGCTTACACTTGACAAAACATTCTAAAATGAAAATGTAGATGCAATTGTTGTAAAATGGTGCAGCTCTTTTAAGAGAGCCCCGTGCGCAGGGATGGAGAGAGAGAAAGCGAGAGGGGATATGTGTGTTAGAACTGAGATGCGTGTGGAAAAAGTAGACGTGCTGTTGAGACTGGAGCTAGTCATATTCAAAATAATGCAAAAATAAATCCGCAGATAAAACCAAAATCCTCGTTCATTTGCTAACCACTTTCAGATAGAGTGTTAGGGAGTTAGCCCTGAAGTTATGGATAACTTCGGCCCTGGAGTGGTAACAAACTCCCTGTTCTCCGACTAGGTCAGAAGAAAAAAACAGTAAAGGTTAACGCTCTCAAACAAACCCAGAAACTACTAGGCCTACTTCTACTAACTACGATATGAGATATAGCCTACCTGCGAGCCGATAAGCTATATTTGTCATCGGATGACAGGGGTTAGTGCAGAAATGAAGTAGACTGCGCCACGTAACCTCCTCTCCATTTAGGTGATGGGCTTACCTAATGTTCCTGATTGATTAGCTACGGAATAATACAGATTTTACAAGTTTTATTTGCTACTTGCTAGATTGACAAACATATAATATAGGCCTAAATTTAATAAGTGTTCAAAATCAATCTATGGGATTGGGGTTGGTTGGAGCAGCCAATCTCGTCCAGGGCGGGCACAGATGACTTCCAGGACGGGCCTGGCCCCCCAAAGGCCCCCCATGCCGCCGGGACTGTGCATTTAAAGCCAAGCTTGATTTGTGGGTACGAAAAGTGGATCGGGGTGTATTTGATATGTTCCAAACAGTAGTGGGGGTTTTGGAAGAGACTGAGGCAGGGCCCTTTCTCTCGCAGCTGGTGCGCGATCACCTTGTTGCGCTTTCAAATGAGTTTGAGCGTTACTTCACATCCTCCAAAGATCCACGGCAAACCAATGAGTGGGTCCGCAACCCATTTGTCAATATCCCAAATAGTCCTAACTTGGCAGCGCAGGAGGAAGAGCAGTTGATTGAAATTGCAAATGACGGTGGTCTTAAGAGTGTGTAGGCTATGAGGAAACCTCTCTGGCGGGTTTTTGGATGAAAACCAAAGCAGAATATCCCGAGATAGCCGTAAAAGCGCTGAAAACGTTGCTACCATTTCCCACCACGTATCTATGCGAGGCCAGGTTTTCGGCAATGACTGCAACTAAGACCAAATTGCGCAATCGACTGGACATTGGACACACTGAGGGTGTCACTGTTCCATCACCCCCAAATGGAACCTTCTTGTTGCAGGGAAACAAGCACAGGGCTCCCACTGATTATATTCGTAATGCACGTTTAGTTCCCATGTTTTGTTACTATATTTTGTTAAGCATGTTCACACATGATAGATGTAGCTTCAAGTTGTTAAATTTTCATAGTTCATATTGTTCAATTTTCACTTCTTCAAGTTCACGTTTTTCACATTTTTAAGAGTTTGTTACCTTCACTGTTCATACATAACTGGAGCTAGTTCTTTTCAAGTAATGCATGCACAACACGGAACATGGAACCCCCGAACCCCCCCACCGGTCCGTGAAAAAAAAATGGGAATCAAACCGGTCCATGGTACATAAAAGGTTGGGGACCCCTGGCATAATGCACAATTTCTCCAGCAGAGGGGGAAATCCTGCCAAGTTTCCCTTTAAATGGCATCGGATTGCAGTTCAACATCACGGGCCCTATCATGACAGTCAAAAGCGCATCGTCACTCATCAAAAGCTTATTCAAATTTTGACTAGACTTCTGACCAGGTGTACAATTTTTAGGCGATTTTTAGACAATGCGCCAGGCCACTCCCTTGGTTGTTAATTGCCAAACCCCTGGGCGCATTGTTTAAAAAATAAACATGCAAAATACTGAATTAAACTTGGCGCCGGGTGGAAAAAGAGTTTTACGCCATGCGCCAGGGTGCAAAATACAGCCCCACGTCTCTTTAAGTCCTCTAATATTTCCTAATTTATGTAATAAACACATCCATGATTCGTGGAAATGTATGCGCTAAATTTATGCATATTTTTTCACATCTTAATGGACACCACAATTATTTCCCTCATGTGGTAATATTTTTCCTTGCGTCCGTATAGATGAGAGGAGGAAAGTGTGCGTTGTGCATCACCCGCTACATTATGGCCAAGCAAGCGCACCTGCAGGCAGGAACGTGCACGGGGGTTGCTCAGGTTGCCCGGGCAACTGCCCATATGCCCTTCTCGACTCACTTTGCCCTTCCGATGGGAAAAATAAATAAATAAATAAATCGTACAATGGATGCAGAATTTCACGTAGGCCTAGAAAAAAATAATCGCAAAGCCTCATTCACTTCCATTCGGGCACCGAAAGTGAAAGTCTGTAGGGGAAGGACAAACTCTGTTTACGTGGCTGCAGCGCTGCACGACCGACACCTGAGCTGAGCCTGCATGAGCGCCCCTAGGAGATTGCCATGGTGTCGGGTGAGACGACTCAACATTGTCGGAAAAGGCGAGTTTATGATGTACAACAAACGAACGATCATCATCATCATCAAGATTTATGAAATGAATTAAAATCTTCATAAATACAGGCTGAGTTTGCCACGTTTAGCCTAAATAATCAGACAGATAGCTTGCAGACAAGCAGCCCGTTATCACATAGCCTAGGCTACTATTTTTTTGGTAGGCATTAGGCAAACTAAGCTAGCTACATGTCTGCTGATAGTTAGTTTCTCACATTTCGTTTTAGCAAGAAGAATGAATGATGGAAGTAATGCATCACATTAATTATTTGATTCAAAATGGTTAAATGGCTAAATCCTATGAATATTTTGGGTATTGTTTGAAGCCAAGATACCCACTGAAAAGAGGCGGATTCAGGAGAGACCATTCAGGGAGGCAGCAAAGGGCAGCACATCACTGCAGGGTTGGCTGCGAAAAAGCCAACCAGCAGGTGAGACAGAGGCTTTGCACTGTGATAAAGATGACATGACACTGTGTAGGCGAATTGATCAATTAATCAGACTCATATTTTAGCCTACTAATGGCAATGTTTCATAATTAAATTACATTTAAGATGAGGAGCAGTCACAAGCCTCGAGACTATGTGAGGAAAATGTGGACCAGGGATGTTGATGTAGGGATTTTCATGACTTAAGTCATGTTTTTCTGTGTTATTATTAGTAGTTAAGGTGATTGAGTGCTGTATTTCAGTGTTTTACTTCTTTGTGTATATATATTTTAATAAAGTCCTTCATATAGCCTGTGAGTTTTGTTTTTTTTTTTGGGGGGGGGGGTGCCCTTTTTTCAGGTCAGAGCAACTGCCCCTCAAAATTCCTGTGCGCGTCCCTACTATGGCCGCACCTTACCATCAGGCAACTCAACAACGAGAAACAATTTCCTTTGTGTGTATTTAAACAAAGTTGACCTAACTTTCTAACTCTGCACAGTATCCCATTAACTGCATGACAGCAGGCTATTTAAAATATTAGAGTAGAGTTTGTAAACACGTTATCATCAACTTAATGCACACACAACTTTTGTTTGAGCAGGAGAGAGAATAACAATGCACGTACAAATTGTAGCCAAGGCTACTTGCTGCTTTCTTCTACTATCTATGGTTGCTGGTTATCAACACATGATAAGCTGATTTAAGCTAATTCAACTCAAGACTTCAAGGCCATCATGGATATAAAACGTTTTTTTGAAAACAACGAAAGGATGCGTTTCGGCAAACAAGCCTTCATCAGCGAGTCAAACAATCAGGGAGTTTGACTCCCTGATGAAGGCTTGTTTGCCGAAACGCGTCAGAGTTTTTTTAAAGGTTTAAATGTAACTAAGCCAACAAAATAAAGGCTTTTTAACCTTTGACAATTGAGAGTGCCTTGGAATCCCCTGTTTTTTCTCATCTACATTTTCCCATCCAAAGAGCACCTCAAAACAAACAAATTTGAGTCCAGGAAGCGCTCCTAGACAGACATTTTTTGTAGAAAGTCATTGTTTTGACGGCTCTGACTGACAGAAAGCACAGCTGACGACCGGATATTCTCGTTCCTCATTGAGGCCAGGGAAAGAGGTTGCCTTGAGTTTGCTGATCCAAAAGGTTTCTCTCTGGAGAAGGGTCCTTAGATGGTCTCCACCTCTCAGGGGTTTGGAGACAACCTCTATCACCATCACTTTGAGGGAGGAAGCAGAGGGATGACCTGCCTGCTGGTAATGGACCGCCATGGGGTAAGTAGGTGCCAATTCTCAGTTGTGTTTCTTATGATTTTAGGCCCAACAGGATTCAGATGCATCCACATGAAGGGAATATTTTGTATTCATATTTTATGTGAATGGTTTAATGATTCAAGTCTTTATGACTTGAAGACTGTATAGTTCTTATGGTCATTTGTGATTGTGTACCCATGTGTACCCTGTGTGTGTGTGTCTTTGGTCTGTATGCAGTGTATCCATTGTTTATGCCTTTTGCCCATCACCAAGGTGTGAATGTTTGTAGAACAGCATGTGTCCAAGCCTCTGAAGGACTTCCCAGGAAAGGGGGTAGTTTTAATTAAAAGATAATAGAAGCTGACCAGACCTGATGAAGGCCTAATCCTCATCCTCCCTTTCTATTGCATATTCAAACTGGGTTGGACCTAGGTGTCACTCCTTCTTTGTGTGTAACTTTAAATATGGTCTCTGTTAGTCAGAGAAGTTAGAAGAGAATATTGAGAATCTGGTGAAACCCATGATGGGGTGACACAAACATGTACTTTTCTCCCTTGAGGGGCACTAGGCCCCTCATTGAAAAGAATAAAGCCTGGATTCTGACCTGCATCGTCCTGATTAAGTCTCAAGAGAAATATGGTAGTAAAAAATATACTATCAGTTATGGAGGTTCCAACCGTGAGATAAAAACTGTTGATTTAAATTGGATTCAACGTTTTGCTGAAAGAGATCTTCAACATCGTGTTTTGACGGCACACTCTTAAGGTAAGGCAATTGATATTTTCTGGTGGTGAGATTGGGTAAAAGTCCTATATAGTTCTTGTCAGACTATCGGGCTCCAGCAGGGAGCTCTGTTGGGCGTTAGTAACAAGCTTGTTTTGTTCCTGTAAATGGCCCGTAAGTATCACTGAGAATACTTTCGTCTCTATGAGACTGGCGTTAGAACAATAGTTCTGGAAATAGCCATGTATGTTTTAGACAGAAACATATTCGGTCCTATGGACACAATCTGGAGCTTATCGGATTAGCTGCTAAGCTTTTCAGGGGTAGCCGGGGTTCTTGGCCAGTCCCCATTTTTACGGCTACATTGGGGGACTGCTTGCCTAGACTCTCACCTGAAAATGAAATTGCATAAGAGTGTTGCTGGTCATAACAGATGTATGAAACCATCTCTAGATTGTGTAACTAAGATCACAGTTTGAAGTAGCCTATAAAGATGTTGCACTGAAAGCGTAAGTTAATAGTTGGGGCGTCGAATGACGCTTTCCACCGTTTAAAGTAAAAACATTGGAGTGGATACGATACTGTGTTCTTCAAATTGATAAAATACAACTAATTTGAAATTGGATTGATAATAATAACTTTTTAAATTATGGAGACTAATGATGGATGATCAAACTAGGATTCATGTCGTAATAACCTTTTTCAAGTGTGCAAACATAGCATAACCTCAAGAGAGCATGGTTAGGCCTCTTTTAAGTACGCCTGAGCTAACTAGCTGCCGCTAGAGGCGCCTCGATGTCTTTGTCTAGAGCTAACATGAGAGCACATAACGAAAATGCCTTAAACTTCTTTTGTTCCGTTTTTTTTTTTAAGCAGGAAATATTCTTGCAGCCCGTTTAAAGTTGTCCTCCAGCTCCATGGAGCTGTGTGTGTCTGTGTGTGTCCAGTATGAATGAATGCGCGTGTGGGCCGGCCCTGTGTGTGTGAAATTTGTTTATTTCTTTCTATGTGTCTGTTTCCATTTTTGTTTCAAGTCCTTATGTTTTGAAATGTATGGGTGAGGAATTGTTGCAAGTTTATAATCTTAGCAGGATCAAGGACTTAGTATCAAGTACCTTTTCTTTTCCTGTAACTTTTATTTCCCAGCTGAAATGGATTGCTGTTTATGATGTTTTAGGCCTACTTTATTTTAAGTCTTGAACTGTTGAAATTATGTTCTTTCTTTTGTCTGTTTTCTTGGGTCAAAAGTTTTCACACCTTTTGCTATCTTATCTCACTGCCTTTGTTTTAGCACCACTGTATTCTATAACCAACCCCCCAGCTTCTCCCCCATGGACACAAAGGAACTTCACTGGGGAGATATAAACCATTGTTGATTTCAACCATTTGTCTTTCTTTATTTTGTCTTTTGGGGTTTAACATGTTAAGACAGATTTTTATTTTTGCTTGTATGCCAATGGGAAATGTTTGCTACATGTTTACGCCTTGTTTGATGTGGGCAAATGTTCAATTGAATGGATTCATACCCACAACTTGAGTTTCTTTATGTTTGAAATGACTTTTATTTGGTTATAGTTAAGAAACTATAAAAAGGGGGAGATAGATGCTATTGACTTGAAATACTTTCTAAGTTTACTGGTTTTATTGCTCAAATTGTCATTTTGTTTTGAATGCCTAATGTTTTGTTTTACTGACCCTCAAGACCCATACTGTAGGTGTGACTGTCTCCAATTGAGAAACTGAAAACATTAGCATACATTAGCATTAGTTGACGTGTGAAACTGCAAGACACTGCTTGACTCTGTAAGACACTGCTTGACTCTGTAAGTTTCTGTTGCTTTAAAGCACCTAGGCTGTACAGATGCTGGTAGTAACTAATATAATTTCTATACTTTCTTTGATTTGATTCTCTTTGACTTTGAATTTTATTTTTGTTATTCTATTGCACCTTTTATTTCTTTATGCTACGGTTTATTTCATTTGATTTCCTTTTCAGCTTGTCCTGACTAGGAATACTTGTTGCTCAGATGATATGGTTACAGATTTCCCAATTCCATTATAGGTGCTAAGATAACAGGAGGATCATTTTATATAATCCTCATTTGAGCCTTTTCTGGCTGTGTTGCTATTTTATTTTAATTTTATTTTTTCCTTGTTCTCATTGGTTTAATTTCTGATGGTCTGTTTGCTTGCCTTAACGGCTGATATATTTTAATTTCATTAGAAAACATATGGGTTGAATTTTCATTTTTATGTTGTTTGTTTGTTGTTTTGTAATGATTTAATTCATACATTTACAAGCTTTTCTCCTAGCCACCCATCACCGGATGATAGTTGATGTCTACAAACAGACCCTTACCATGTTGATGGTTTTTAACAATGGTGATGTGTGTAAATAGCCTGTTACATTACAGGTTGAGGACTTGAACCTTGTACTTCTCAAGAACACTGTTTATTAGATTTGGACGAGATGTTTTGTTACCCGTCATAAGAAATGTTTACATTATTACTAGGAATTCTGTTCTGAGGCATCACAAGCCTCAAAGTTCATGTACTGTATTGTTTGCGTGTTTGGAGGTATAACTGAGAGGTCAAGACAGACCTGACTGCAGCTGACGTCATCTTTGAAAAATGTTGAACTCCACTGAATAATAATTTCCTTATTAGTACTGGAATGAAAGCTTAAACCTTTTGCTCCAAAGCTACATGTATTTGCAAGATCTGTTTACAGACTCAGACAGTCGCAGACCCAGAAACATCCTAACGACGCATATCTCACTTCCCCCGCTGGCTTCAGAAGTGTGACGAGACACAACTTATCGAAAGGGGGAAAGCAACCAACACCTCCCCCTGGAGACCCCAGCAGACTTCAGTGTTCCTGGGAGAGCAGCATTTGGAAGTCCTGTGTAACATCCCACAAAAGGACCTTAGTCAGAACATCACGAGAAAGATTGGTAGAATAGTGGACCTGCTGTGGGCAGAATAACCCCCAAAAACAGCAAGGATCCGAAGGTTCCAGGTAGTCGACCCTGACCTTCAGACTAGAGAATTTTTATTTTGTTGGTATACTTTAACTGGAGAAGGAAACATTGAAGAAAAAGAAGAGGAACACAGGGTGTGGGGGAACGCCCCCTATTAATAGAGCCAAGCGCCGCCCTAAGCACATTTTGCACACACATACACATACTAAACATTGTGCACCACACGAAGAATGGAAACTGGCTTTGGTTGCATTTTCTTAGCTGTTTCTATGATAGACGATGTCAGTCTTTCTACTGTTGTTATTTTTATCTGTAACCTCCTTCCACACCCTAAAAGTCCTCTGTTGTTAATAAGCTGATTCATAATTTATGTAAGCAAGTTTAGATGTTCAAGTCTTTAAGGACTTGAAAAGGGGGAATTGAAGGGAATATTTTGTATTCATATTTTATGTGAATGGTTTAATGATTCAAGTCTTTATGACTTGAAGACTGTATAGTTCTTATGGTCATTTGTGATTGTGTACCCATGTGTACCCTGTGTGTGTGTGTCTTTGGTCTGTATGCAGTGTATCCATTGTTTATGCCTTTTGCCCATCACCAAGGTGTGAATGTTTGTAGAACAGCATGTGTCCAAGCCTCTGAAGGACTTCCCAGGAAAGGGGGTAGTTTTAATTAAAAGATAATAGAAGCTGACCAGACCTGATGAAGGCCTAATCCTCATCCTCCCTTTCTATTGCATATTCAAACTGGGTTGGACCTAGGTGTCACTCCTTCTTTGTGTGTAACTTTAAATATGGTCTCTGTTAGTCAGAGAAGTTAGAAGAGAATATTGAGAATCTGGTGAAACCCATGATGGGGTGACACAAACATGTACTTTTCTCCCTTGAGGGGCACTAGGCCCCTCATTGAAAAGAATAAAGCCTGGATTCTGACCTGCATCGTCCTGATTAAGTCTCAAGAGAAATATGGTAGTAAAAAATATACTATCACACATCAGCCTGTCCATGTACCCCGTACAAGTGACGGCCAGAATTTCTGCCTGGAGTGGTTCAAGAAATGGACTTGGTTAGATTGGTGCAGTAAAACTAACAGGGTATTTTCCCCAGGGATGGATCATGGCTTGTGCCAAGTGTTCATGTGAACAGGGGCCCTGAGCCAATGGGGGGCCTCGGATTTAAAAAAAAAATGTATACATTGCATTGCGACTGTATCTGACGCTTCCTGTCAGCAATTGTGAGGGAGAACGGTCCTTTTCTCAGATGGCGAGAATTAAAAACGAATTAAGGACCAAGTTAACACAGAGGCGCTTAAACAGCCTGTCACTCATGGCAATTGAGTCAGAACTCGTCCGTGAGTGGAAATTTGATGACCTAATCCATGACTGCTTCCAAGAAAGTCAGAAGAAAGCTTGTAGGCTAAGGATTTAACTGTTTGGCTACGATAGACGATGTGTGTCCTTTGACTCCTTTTAACTGTAAGATACAATAGGCTGTAAACGAAATGTTTTCTAGAGTGTGTGACTAGCCTACATTAAAGTTAAGCTGAAAAACCAAACGTTTTCTAATGGAGTAGGTGTGTCGACATTTTAATTAATTATAAGTTAAATGTTTAGTCTGTTTTATTTTATGCTTCTGCAAGCAGAAGGCTAGTGCATTCTGTCTGCACTAGGGATGGGCATGATTAATCGACGATCGACAATTGATCATTAAGAATTTCGTCGATCACGTTAATTTGTTATCGATTAAACTAATGCAGGTTGCGTTGCGGGGTGTGAGTTTTGAAGCAATGGAATTAATTTCACTGTGCGGCAGCAATTAAACATTTTACCACCGGGGGCAATAGTTGACGCAATACTAGTGTTTGTGCGAGTTTCCATTTCGATTTCAAAAGTAGGCCTAATCATGAAGAGGTCACGGCGAAGTGTGGTGTGGGACGATTTTGATTTAAAAAAACAAATTAGTTCACTGCAAACACTGTGATGTAGTGCTGGGCGGTACACCAGTTCAGTTTATATTTTCGTTATGATATGAATTTTTAATATACCCAACGTTTGGAACGCTGCGCCGCGCGACAGTGTTTCAGACGGGACTTTTTCACACGCACGCATGGTGCCACTGCGAGGCATAGTGAGGGTAAACACAAAAGTTTTTCCCCTGAAGTATGACCCTTAAGGCTTAATTTCTCCTTAGGTAAGGGATTTATTTAAGGGTGTTGCACAGAATAATACCTTAATTTTTTTCTTTAGTTAAGGAAAAACGTTAAGGGATGCTGCATTGAAAAGGATTTATCGTCACCAAAATTCTATTGAGATTGTTCAACAGCTGTAACTAGCTGGCTAGTAGGTGATGTCGTTAGTTAGCAACCCACCGAACACAGTGAAGTTTAATGATCTTATCATTCATCTCACCTTAAGAATATTCGCTGAAGTTATCTAGGTAGCCAGTAAAGCGTGTTATAGACATGAATTGAGCAATACTAGCTGGCTAGTTAGAAATTATCCTGACTGTCATCAGTGCACCAAAACAAACTTTTTTGTTAATGTTTTGCCTAGCGAACCGAACCGAAGCTCATGGCAGGCTAACAAGACATACACATCCACATGAAGTTAACGTTAGCCTACCACTAACGTCATATAAACCACACAATAACAATACATTTCTGATAGGCCTATTTGACAGAGTAAGCATATTAACAGAGAGGTTTTATTATGACCGCCGCGCAGCGAAGCGGCGGTCATATAGGTTTAGTCAGATTTTTATTTATTTTTTTCCGCATGTCCGAATTTCCGTCAAGGATTCCCGGGACACTGAAAGACAGTCGACAGACCTGTGGCTCTGGGCTCTTCCCCTGTTCAGCTCTCTCAGAGCAGTTCATGTGCCGGGTGCCTTGTATGCTGCGGCCAACATCTTGTCAAGAGGGGGCCCACATCCCGGAGAGTCGAGGCTCTAGTTAGCTTCTTCCTATTCACAAAGGCTAACTAGCTAAAGTTTTTTTAGTTTCTTACGATATATTAATTATTCAGTTAGCCTATACATAATCCTCACATAACAATATTCACATGCTATTATAGATGTATTACATGGTCCTAAACAAATTGTTGTGATATTATGTTATAGTTTACCTGTTACTGCTTAGCATCATGTGAGAGGAGCGACATAATTGCTAAAAAGTGCCTCCTCAGTGTATAGGTAGAGGGTGTGGCCTCATTCAGGGTTACATATGGGTATTTGTGTGTGTAGGGGTACGGGTAGGGGTGGGATGGGCAAACATGTCATCATAGCACACTGACATCAAAACAATAGGCTCAGGTACAATATTTCAATAGTAGGCAAATCTAGTAGTAATAGCTTAAGAGTTTCAAGCATTTTCTTCAAATACTAAATAAATAGTTAAAATACAGATAAATAATATAAATAGATAATTAAAATATAAAAATATAAAAATAAAACACATGTTTCAAGTAAATTCTTCAGAAATCCATCAACCTGTTTCATGGTCCTCTTTTTTCATGAATTATTAATTATCCGAGACAACAATTTTAACCATGTACATTCATTTCAAGCATTTTCTCTAGTCTTGATCTTAAATCTGAGCATGGCATTGAATTCCCTATATGTGAAAACCTATAAAAGCACATTACATTCAGGTTTTTACCTTGTACAGTCCTAAAGATAAGTGATTAATTAGATTTTGACCTGGCGGCGGCGGCCATATTGGATTTCTCCGTTTTGAGGCATTTTGGGAAATTTTTGAGCCTGGCATACAGAAGATTTGAATTCAGCACCCTTCAAAACCCCTAAAAATGTTGTATGCCAAAAATGAACATGATTTGCCTTCAGGGTTATTTTATTTTCAAAATTGACCTAGACTATATTTTCTCAAACACTACCATCTCTCTCCAAAGATCTTAGAGCAGAGCGCACTGATGTTCCATCTTTGCCTATGAAGCTGGAACGTTACCGATGCCCAGAGTCGCGCTAGTCAGTGGGTTGGGTTGGGACTGGGAGCCTGGGCTTAGTCTGTTGTTGCTATCAGACTTACCACTATGTCACATATTATAGAGCAGTAATAAACTATCAACACTTTCAGGTGCGAAATCAGAAACAATCCCTCTGTGGTAAATTTGCCTTCAGCTACGTTTTCATGTAGCTACTGTAGTGCTAATGTCCACTTCAGTCAGCTAGCTAACTTTAATTTACGACATAATAAGCCCACCTAGAGCTAGGGTACATGCTTGATTGAACATCCAAAACAATCCCAATATCCTTGACATCTGAAATACATCTAGATAAATATATATTAATGGGAGACATTTCTCTGTTGATGGCGGAGATTTAGCTCTGGTGATGGCTTATATTAGATCATGACAGCTAGCTAGCTACCTCAAGCACAAAACATACTGTAAATAATCATGCAAAACATACCTGTATCTTGCTCGTTTTTCTCCTCCTCTGTCATTTTCTTCGTTCTGTTTTCGGCACCAGAGGGATTTTTGCACACTGCATTTTGCACACTAGCACTTGAAGCACTTTGCACTCGGCACTTTAATCACTTGCATCATGTGATGTCAGGTGTTCAATTAGTATAAGTATGGGCTGCTAGGTACCTGTCTTATGTCTGAGGAAGGGCAGTGTGTCCCGAAACGTCACATGTGGTGAATAAAAAGAAAAACAATAATGGAGCTCTAGTGTGCGGACTTCTTTGTAATTTTTATTGTCACTTGTTGAGTCCAGCACCTACCTTTTTTAACATTTAGATGTGCGCACCTTTTTCTACATCATTTTCGAATGTACACATAAATCTGAACAAAGTCCTTGAGGTGAAAGTGTTGTGGACAAATTGCAGGATTGTTTGCCTCTGCCACCTAACCACGCCCAGTTTACCTGCTTGAAAACCCTGTAGCTCCGGAGCTCAGACCAAGACAAATTGTTTGCTCGCCCTCAGTTCACTCTTTTGTTCATCTCAACCCAGCACTCCAGTGTGTCCTGCTTTGTGTGCGTCTTTGAGTTAACGTAAGTCATCACTTTAATGACCCTCACTATGACTTTTGTGATTTTTATCAGTTTGTAGAGTAGCTCTGCCATCATGTGTAAAGTTAAGGTCTTTGTTTGTTGGTTTGGTGTGTTGGAGTCCCATGTGAGAGATGATTAGATGATGTTTGTTGACTTGGGATGTCAAGTATTGTTTAGTTGTACCTTATATAGCCATATGATTTCAGTTGGGATCTGTACTGATTTACCCCATTTCACTGATTACTCCATTTTCTGTTTGTTTCGTCTTTGATGCAGCACACATACAAGTGAAGAACAAAAGAACAGATGAATTGAAACTCAAATAAAGTTCACTTGTGTTGCACTGAAACCTGCTATCTCCGTGTCATCACTCCATACCATTGAGCCTTCTGACCGAGGCTCTGCCTGCTCACCACACACTCACTCTACCTCGACCCACATCGCCCCCTACAGTTCTTTCAGTTGGGTTGTGGAGGTTAGCATACTAGAATAGAATACTGTTAGAATACTGTTGGGTTGTGGAGGTTAGCACTATAACATTACAGCTACTTGCCAGTACTTTTCGTGCAAGGCAAGTATAAATGTATAATTATAGGTTGTTCATCGTATTGACTCCAACACAGAACCCCCCCCCCCCCCCCCTTCACCTACCACCACAAATACAATTCAATCTGTGGGAAACACTGCCTTCCATTATCAGACCCTTCATCTTATCCATGACAAATGCATAGTCCTGTAGAATAGAGTATTGTTAGAATAATATTGGGTTGTAGAGATTAGCACACTAGAATAGAGTATTGTTAGAATACTATTGAGTTGTGGAGATTAACACACTAGAATACAGTACTGTTATACTGTTGGGTTGTGGAGGTTAGCACACTATAACGTTACAGCACAGGGTAATCCTAATTTTATGGATCAAATTTATTCCAATCCAACTCAAAAGTTTTGAACAACACAAAGTGAAGGTTTTATCCAGATCAAAACCAAGAATAGATTATGTGATCTAATCCAATTTCAGGATCCTTGTTTCCCTTTGAACAACCCATTTTCAAGATTTGATCCAATCCGATAGCCGAAATCCGATAACCGAAATCCGATCACGTTTCTTTGGAACAATTGGGCCCAAACAATCAAAGCATATGTAAACTAAAAAGCTATGATACCGTATGTTCGTTTTGCTCGGACCCCGTTAATCACTGCTTGCGGTTATATTTATTACTATTCTCCTTATTATATTTGACCAACATTCTAATCTGTTACCTGTTCAATTTTAAATATTATGTTGTTTTTGTATTTATGAATCATTGGTCAATATATTGTACTATTCATTGTATAATAAGTCATGGATAGTCAGGGAATTTTAGATTTGACTTAGTGGGAACTATATTATGTATCTGTTAAATATTTCAGAAGCAACTTCTTCATTGTTGTGCATTAACAAGGGACTAAACACAACACTTTGACCACAAGGTGCTGTCATAATCATGTCAATGTTTTCACAATTCTCTTAAACCGGTTGGCCTACAAAATTTTATCTGCTTCTATTCCCATTCTGACCAAAATTTCAGCTATTTTCAAAACCTATGAAATGCAAGTAAAACTAGTTGAAAGCTATTCATCAGATCCTCATGATTCAGTTTAGTGTATATTAAGTAGCCTATAGCATGTGCTTTTTAAGATTTTTTTTCCCAAACAATTTTGCACCTCAATCATTAATCATCACTGGAAAATATCATGTGATGTAATGGTCCAAGCTTCACTTCAAGAGTCACTACAACATGCTATGGACGCAAATATTGAGAATATTCACGACGGACAAATTCAGACCCCAATGTCTTCAAAGATGCATGGGAACTTCCTGGTAATAAACATCTATGTCTTTGTGTACTTCAAACTTGAACATTACTTTGAACATTGTTTTTGTTTGCAAGGTGGCAGAGAAGATGGCCCCAGGCGTCTCTGAAACTAGGCAAAAATGTCAAATTATTGTAGACCTACATGCTTGCCTGATTCTAAATGGGGCATTATTTGAAGTTAATTTCATATTTACACACTCAAAGGAATAATCCTTATATCCACTTCCCTCATCGGGTTAATCATCCATTTGTCCCCTCTTATTCTGTCTTTTTATAAGGCACCTGTATTCATGCTTATCATAAGAAGGGATTATTTAGGTAAAAATGTTAGTTAAAATGTTTGACATTAAATGCTATTAAGCTATCTCACTAGAAAGTTTCTTCTTGTTATACTTGTTTTTGCTTCTATGTGTAGAGAATGTGTTCTATCCCAACAAACAATTTCTTTGACTATGCCAGATATGTTTGTAAAAACAAACAAACAATTCCTTCCCACTTTCAGCAGACCATCTTCATGATGTACCTTGCATTACATCTCCAGCAGGGGGAGCTAGTAGCCTGTCCAAATGTTACTCACACAAGTGTCTGCAGGTCTTATTTCAGCACTAGGGTTAGTCCCCTCCTGAATGGGATCACTACAGTTCAAAGTGTGTTGATGTGCACACATCAGGCACATGCACTCTATTTTGATTTTGACTTGAAAATGCTTGCATTTTTAAATGTTAACTATCAACACATTTGTACAGAAATGAAATGCAAATAATGTATATGCTTGTGCACTGTATGTTACTTATTCTCCCAGGATGTGTGTCCTCTAGTTTTTTTTATTATGACCGCCGCGCAGCGAAGCGGCGGTCATATAGGTTTAGTCAGATTTCTGTCAATGATTCCCGGGACACTGAAAGACCAGGGTAGACGAAACTTGGTGGGCATGTACCCCCACATGGATAGCATGGAACCATCGTTTTTCGTTTTGATCTGTAGCCCCCCCGCTGGACTGCACCCCCCGAGAGGGGTGCATTTTTCTGTGAATATCTCGAGAACCGTAAGGTTTAGGAGGACCATTTTTTTTTTGTATGTTGATCTCAAGGGGCCATGTCAACCTATTCCATAACCACTCATTTCATGTATAGCGCCACCTAGTTAAACACAAAAAAGTAAAAATGAGGTGTTGTAATCGCAGGTATCTGTGACCTAACTTAGTCAGAACTGCACGAAATGGGAAGTGTAGGATCATTATGACACCCTCTGAATGCACGCCAAGTTTCGTGGAATTCCGTTCATGGGGGGCCACACAATAAATTAATTTATGTTACTATACACCAACTGGCCTGTAGGTGGCCGGAGACAGTTTTCTGTGAATATCTCGAGAACCGTAGGGCCTAGGAGGTCCACCTTTTTTTTGTATGTTGATCTCAAGGGGCCATGTCAACCCATCCCATTACCACTTATTTCATGTATAGCGCCACCTAGTTAAAAAATTAAAAAGCAAAAAATTTGGTGTTTTCATCACAATATCTCTGGCTGACATGGTCAAAACTGCACGAAATTGAAAGTGTAGGATCATTATGACACCCTCCGAATGCATGCCAAGTTTTGTGTACTTTCGTTCATGGGGGGCCTTACAATAAAATAATTTATGTGTACATTTAGTGACGTACACCAACAAGGATTCCCGGGACACTGAAAGACCGGGGTACACAAAACTTGGTGGGCATGTACCCCCACATGGATAGCATGGAACCGTCATTTTTTGTTTTGATCTGTAGCCCCCCCGCTGGACTGGACCCCCCGAAAGAAGGGTAGGGCAGACACAGTTCTCTGTGAATATCTTGAGAACTGTAGGGCCTAGGATGACCATTTTTTTCCGTATATTTGCCTCCAGGGGTCATGTTAACCCATTTCATGTGCACACATGTGCACAAACAGATACACACACACACACACACACACACACACACACACACACACACACACACAGCATGGGCGGATTATGAACTTTCGGGCCCCTGGGCCCAGATGTATTAAGGGCCCCCCACTCAGTTTCGTATATGTGGGAGGGGGGGTTTGGGGGTCCTCCCCCAGAAAATTTTTAATTTGTTTGATGTGATTTCCTGTATTCTGGTGCATTTTGGAGATGGCCAATACTAAATTCCATCAGATTCATAGCCTACATCCTGATTTGTTGATATTGAGGCAATGATTCCATGCAAAGGCTTGGGCTTCAGGGCCCCCTGACCCCTTGGGCCCCTGGGCCTGGGCCCAGTAGGCCCGTTCAGTAATCCATCCCTGACACACAGTAATCATACGCAGTGGTGTAACAAACCAATGGAGGGCCCAGGTGCGAGAGCGCTATGCGGGCCCCATAACGACAAATTTTGGCCCAGGATAAATTAGCTCTGATACATGCAATACACATTAAGGGTGACTTCAATTGTTTACGCAAAGGGCCTGAGGCACCGAAGTAGTTTAGTAGTTACAGATTACAATTTCAAATAAAAAACACACGACTACATATCCATTACATGTGAAAACATTTAAAAACTAGATGTACCGCAGAGCGGTACAAAATATGACCGCCGCCCAGTCCAGCACATTTTTTCCACAAAAAGAAATCACGCTGAAAGGCCTATATGATTCTAACTGTCTCACTAAATTGCATTATCCACAATCAATTCTCACTGGTATCTGCTAGACAACAAGTACCAAAACATGATTAGTTCATAGATTTCACATGTAAAATTCATTTTATACAACCCCACCTCCATCTTGCCTGTTCATAATTATGAGAAATTCTTGATTGTTTGTGTTATGTTTATGTTATGTGTGTGGGTGTGTGTGTGTGTGAGTGTGTGTGTGTGCGTGCCTGCGTATGTGCCTGTGCATGGAAGCGTACATATGTCTACTGTGTGAGTATGTGTCATACGCAGTGCCGGCCCAAGCCTTTTGGGGGCCCTAAGCAGAATTTGATTTGGGGGCCCCCTCCCACAACGCAGTCACCTGTGCTTGGCGATAATTGACAACTTCACACTATAATGTCATATTATAAATTAATACAGTGAGGTTATGTATTAATACAGCGACTGATTATGAACTACTGTCCCCCTGGACACAGATGCATAAGGACCCTCTCCCCCTACCCTGTTTGTGCAAATGTGGGTACAAACGGGTGTGTGTGTGTGTGTGTGTGTGGGGGGGGGGGGGGTTAGATGTGATTTCCTGTATTCTGGTGCATTTTTGGGATGGTCAGCTGGAGAAGGGCAGTACCTAAATTTGTTCAGATTCATAGCCTTTTGCTTTTTGACTTATTGGTAGTGAATTCACACAACTACTTGGGGTTCAGGGTCCCTTGACCTCTTGGGCTCGGTAGGCTCATTCAGTAATCCATCCTTGCTCACATGCCAAAAATGTTTTGGGGCTCCAATCAAGACTTCTGGCCCCATGTGCTTGGTAAACCAATGTATTAATATAGTTGTTATTTACACCAACCCTGTCACCTTTTAATCTTAGAGGGTACTAAAATCACAGATTTATTTGAAACATTCATATTCAAAGTGAAGCACTAAGGGTGGTTTACTGAAGTTGTATTGACAAATAACAAAATACAACAGCATTTGTATTTGTTGTAAACAAGTACATCAGTTTAATGACTTGTTTTTCAACAGATTTGCTGAACAAATCCGCAAATGTGCATTAAATGAGCAATTTTCAACTACAAAATAAAAACAAAATAGACAAACAATAATAATAAAAAATAAAATGTCCCAAAAAATAGATAATTATTCCTACTTCGTTCCTGGTTTTTAGGCATCTGCAACTCTGCAGTGGACGAACCTGCAATGATTAAATAAATACATAAATAAATAAATAAAAAAAACAATGTTAAATGTGTCGTGTCATATTAACAGGCTATGTAACCATTTGCCATCAAGAAAACCTCACCTTCTGGTAGGTAGAGTTAGGTAGAGGTAGAGATGTGCTCCAAAGGACTTCAACAGTGTCTCTGAAAAAAAAAAAAAATTGCATAAGTGCATAGTTGATCGAGCAGAATGAGTTTATTTTGCTATCATTACTTACACTCAAATAACAAGCAATTCCACATGTAACAATTCATATTCTATTGGCAAATGAGGCATACTCAAAAGAGTATACTTAATTGCAGTATGGTGAACGCTTAACATGGTGATCTACTGCAGCCTAAATATTAGGGTAGCACCGCTACATCACTTGCCACTATCTTAATCAAATGTAAATTTATTTTCGTCACAGAAGTCTCCCCACCCAACATGGTATATTTTCTCAAACACTACCATCTCTCTCCAAAGATCTTAGAGCAGAGCGGACGTACTGTTCCATCTTTGCCTATGAAGCTGGAACGTTACCGATGCCCAGAGTCGCGCTAGTCAGTGGGTTGGGTTGGGACTGGGAGCCTGGGCTTAGTCTGTTGTTGCTATCAGACTTACCACTATGTCACATATTATAGAGTAGTAATAAACTATCAACACTTTCAGGTGCGAAATCAGAAACAATCCCTCTGTGGTAAATTTGCCTTCAGCTACGTTTTCATGTAGCTACTGTAGTGCTAATGTCCACTTCAGTCAGCTAGCTAACTTTAATTTACGACATAATAAGCCCACCTAGAGCTAGGGTACATGCTTGATTGAACATCCAAAACAATCCCAATATCCTTGACATCTGAAATACATCTAGATAAATATATATTAATGGGAGACATTTCTCTGTTGATGGCGGAGATTTAGCTCTGGTGATGGCTTATATTAGATCATGACAGCTAGCTAGCTACCTCAAGCACAAAATATACTGTAAATAATCATGCAAAACATACCTGTATCTTGCTCGTTTTTCTCCTCCTCTGTCATTTTCTTCGTTCTGTTTTCGGCACCAGAGGGATACGTCCTTTTTTGTGACTTGTCTTAACATTACCGTCTCTTCCGATTGTTGAACTTGTTGCAGTGTCTGCACGAATTGTCTATCCACCGAGGTGTCTACTTTATGCACGTGACTCAAAGGCTGGCAGACACAGTAGCAGTAGGCAGGCATATTGATCATGAAATCATAATTTTCTTGATTTGAATGATAATTGTTTCATTTATTCATTCATTGATGTCACTTGTTTACGTTATTTATTATGTAAAAAAAAAAAAAAAGAAACTCGATTGGGGGCCCCCTGGTGGCCAGGAGGCCCCAAGCAGCCGCTTAGTTCGCTTATGCCTCGGGCCGGCCCTGGTCATACGTATGATTACTGTGAATGTGTGTGTGTGTGTGTGTATCTGTTTGTGCACATGTGTGCACATGAACTGGGTTAACATATGAAGTTATATTGGGTGCAAAAGTGGCGAGCACATTTAACTGCAGATTTTGCATGTGCACACTAAAGTCGTAAATGTGTAACAGTAAAGTTGAAGTTGTACATATTTTTTTATATCTTGTTAACACAAAATAGGGGCTACGGGTTCACAAATCCTTTTTACAGGTACACAAATCCTATCCTGTGAGTCACAACTTTCAAGAGTCACGCACTCGACACTTTTGCTCCAATCGTTGCAGCGCAGTAGGTGCGAAACACATTTGCACATCCGTGTTTCATAATCTGAGAACATGCACAACATTCGTGCATTTGTAAACCCAAATGTGAACTAATGCATCCGAAGTTGTGCATCTGTGAAATAATTTCTCATTAATAAAATTCTACAGATCGCTTTGATTTTCTTGCACGACTACAAGTCAATTGATACAAGTGCTCGAATCTGCTTCTACGAGTGACGATACTTTTGCTCCTGGCTAGGTGATATAATAGGAGCAAAACGATTTGTATGTGTGCACGTCGAGCGAATCGATCGAGAAAACAAGGCGGCCGGATCTGGATCGCGCTCAGACTACCATTGCCTGCTCATAAGGTAAGTAACATGATAATAATATGAAGAAAGTTATCTTGTTTGTTGGTTTACATTATCATGACAGCTATGTTTAGCTTAGTTTACCTGCTTGCTAAATCCTCCAGTGCCAGATCAAGCTAGCTATCGCTAGATAAATAACTAGTTTAGAAGTACAGAAATATAACACTGCCCGTCCAAAATCGTTAGGACACAATCTGACACAATCGTTCTGCAATTTTCGAACAGCTGACTTGTATCTTGCACGAAGACTATTGGATAGTGCAAGGCAAGTTAGCAATTGTTTGCTGTGCAGACATTATGAATAATAAGGTCGTAGAACTTAACACCGCACACAGCAACATTTTTTTCCTCGCTTTGTGCAAAGAAAAACTATAAATCGTGTGTCCTTGATTGATAAGGAAACATGCTGAGGTTACTTACTTTATGAGCAGGCAATGGTAGTCTGAGCGTGATCCAGGATCCAGATCCGGCCGCCTTGTTTTCTCGATCGATTGCTCGACGTGCACACATACAAATCTTTTTGCACCTATTATATCACCTAGCTAGGAGCAAAAGTCACTCGTCACTCGTAGAAGCAGATTCGAGCACTTGTATCAATTGACTTATAGTCGTGCAAGAAAATCAAAGCGATCTGTAGAATTTTATTAATGAGAAATTATTTCACAGATGCACAACTTCGGATGCATTAGTTCACATTTGGGTTTACAAATGCACGAATGTTGTGCATGTTCTCAGATTATGAAACACGGATGTGCAAATGTGTTTCGCACCTACTGCGCTGCAACGATTGGAGCAAAAGTGTCGAGTGCGTGACTCTTGAAAGTTGTGACTCACAGGATAGGATTTGTGTACCTGTAAAAAGGATTTGTGTACCTGTAAAAAGGATTTGTGAACCCGTAGCCCCTATTTTGTGTTAACAAGATATAAAAAAATATGTACCACTTCAACTTTACTGTTACACATTTACGACTTTAGTGTGCACATGCAAAATCTGCAGTTAAATGTGATCGCCACTTTTGCACCCAATACATGACCCCTGGAGGCAAATATACGGAAAAAATGGTCATCCTAGGCCCTACAGTTCTCAAGATATTCACAGAGAACTGTGTCTGGTCTACCCTCCTTTCGGGGGGTCCAGTCCAGCGGGGGGGCTACAGATCAAAACGAAAAATGACAGTTCCATGCTATCCATGTGGGGGTACATGCCCACCAAGTTTTGTGTACCCCGGTCTTTCAGTGTCCCGGGAATCTTTGTTGGTGTACGTCACTAAATGTACACATAAATTGTTTTATTGTAAGGCCCCCCATGAACGAAAGTACACAAAACTTGGCATGCATTCGGAGGGTGTCATAATGATCCTACACTTTCAATTTCGTGCAGTTATGACCATGTCAGCCAGAGATATTGTGATGAAAACACCTAATTTTTTGCTTTTTAATTTTTAACTAGGTGGCGCTATACATGAAATAAGTGGTAATGGGATGGGTTGACATGGCCCCTTAAGATCAACATACAAAAAAAAGGTGGACCTCCTAGGCCCTACGGTTCTCGAGATATTCACAGAAAACTGTCTCCGGCCACCTACAGGCCAGTTGGTGTATAGTAACATAAATGAATTTATTGTGTGGCCCCCCATGAACGGAATTCCACGAAACTTGGCGTGCATACAGAGGGTCTCATAATGATCCTACACTTCCAATTTCGTGCAGTTTTGACTATGTTAGGTCACAGATACCTGCGATTACAACACCTCATTTTTACTTTTTTGTGTTTAACTAGGTGGCGCTATACATGAAATGAGTGGTTATGGAATGGGTTGACATGGCCCCTTGAGATCAACATACAAAAAAAAAATGGTCCTCCTAAACCTTACGGTTCTCGAGATATTCACAGAAAACTGTGTCTGCCCTACCCTCCTTTCGGAGGGTGCAGTCCAGCGGGGGGGCTACAGATCAAAACGAAAAACGATGGTTCCATGCTATCCATATGGGGTTACATGCCCACCAAGTTTCGTCTACCCCGGTCTTTCAGTGTCCCGGGAATCATTGACGGAAATTTGGACATGCGAAAAAGAAAAAAAAAAAAAAAAAAAATCTGACTAAACCTATATGACCGCCGCTTCGCTGCGCGGCGGTCATAATAATTGTATTAACAGCCTGCAGGCCAGGGTAATCTAATATTACTGCATTAACATCAACTCGCATGGAATTATGGGAACACTCAATGCGCCTCTTCAACCCTCTGCTGAAACTGCAAGCGTAGATTGCTTGCTTATAAACTCGCACTGCGCAGAAACAAAACTTAATGTAGCCTAACATATTTAACCGTCCAGAAACCAAATAAAATCATTAATATGCATACAATCCCCAATATGCGTGAATTAGGCCATTAGAAGAAGGCCATCTTACGAGCCTTTCGTTGTGCAAAATCGTCAACGATGTTCCCAATATTTAATGCTCTGGCTCTCGTATTTTCAATGGACAGGATAGCTAACCCACGGAGCCTCTCCTGCCCCATGCTGCTCCTTAGGTATAGGTCTTAATAAGTTTGAGTTTGGAAAAAGATCGCTTAGCTGTTGCCACAGTCACAGGCAATGTCAGAAACAACATGAGTACATACTTCCCCGAATGGGGATGTTACACTGTCATAATCTACCACCAGCATTTTGGCAAGTTGAAAAATAGATGACTTCTGTGAAATCTCTGCTTTAAAGCAAGACCTGAATGAGAGGAGTTGTGTTGGGAATGTCGGTGCAATGTCCCTGCTATAATGGTCTGACAAACGTCTTGCCTTTTCAAGCAGTTCATCATCACCTGCGAGTTGAAGGGTCATAGGACGTAATACTTGCAAATCTTTGTGAGAGCTGACTGATTATGATGTCCAAAGTTGCATTAAATACCTGCACTGTATCTCTCTGCATCGGTTAAGCGCTCATCTTCCGATAGATCGTCAAAGTGACGCTTCACTCTCCGTGCTCTAACATTCTAAAGTTCAAAAAAAAAAAAAAAAAAGGAGGCAGGGCGGGGGTAGCGACGGGCCCCGGGAGGTCACGGGCCCTGGTGCGACTGCACTTGCTGCACCTACTATAGTTACGCCAGTGATCATACGTATGACACATACTCACACAGTAGACATATGTACGCTTCCATGCACAGACACATACGCAGGCACACACACAAGCACGCACACACACACACACTCACACACACACACACATAACATAAACATAACACAAACAATCAAGAATTTCTCAGAATTATGAACAGGCAAGATGGAGGTGGGGTTGTATAAAATGAATTTTACATGTGAAATCTAGAGCCCGACCGATTTATCGGCGAGCCGATATTATCGGCTGATATTAGGCATTTTCCAAACTATCGGTATCGGCATTTATAATGGCCGATAAATGACTATTTTAAAAACTAGATGTACCGCAGAGCGGTACAAAATATGACCGCCGCCCAGTCCAGCACATTTTTTCCACAAAAATAAATCACGCTGAAAGGCCTATATGATTCTAACTGTCTCACTAAATTGCATTAGCCACACTCAATTCTCACTGGTATCTGCTAGACAACAAGTACCAAAACATGATTAGTTCATAGATTTCACATGTAAAATTCATTTTATACAACCCCACCCCCATCTTGCCTGTTCATAATTCTGAGAAATTCTTGAATTGTGTGCATGTGTGCGTGTACACATTTTTTGTTTATGTGTGTGTGTGCGTGCTTGTGTGTTTGCCTGCGTATGTGTGTTTGTGCATGTGCATGCATGCGTACATATGTCTACTGTATGAGTATGTGTCATACGTAAGATTACTGTGAATGTATGTGTGTGCGTGTGTATCTGTTTATGCACATGTGTGCACATGGAATGGGTTAACATGACCCCTGGAGGCAAACATACAGAACAAATTGGTCATCCTAGGCCCTACGGTTCTCAAGATATTCACAGAAAACTGTGTCTGCCCTACCCTCCTTTCGGGGGGTCCAGTACAGCGGGGGGGCAACAGATCAAAACGAAAAACGATGGTTCCATGCTATCCATGTGGGGTTACATGCCCACCAAGTTTCGTGTACCCCGGTCTTTCAGTGTCCCGGGAATCCTTGTTGGTGTACGGTCACTAAATGTACACATAAATTAATTTATTGTGTGGCCCCCCATGAACGGAATTCCACGAAACTTGGCGTGCATTCAGAGGGTGTCATAATGATCCTACCATAGACTGTATATATAGAACTGGACAGTGTGCCGTCTGTTAAGAGTGATGCGAGCGCTAGTCCAGAGCCCCCTGGTGGCTGGTTGCAGTACAATGTGTAACTCCGCCCATCCCCATGTATTTCAATGGCCAAGTAGCCAACTTTCCTTGTCACTTTTCTCACCTAAAACTATTTTTGTATCTACAACTTTTTATTCGAAAAAATAGTTTTCAAGATGCTTCAATACACACAATGTTTCTTTTCTCGCTGAAATTATTTTTTTTAATGTTATATTAACAAATCTAAAAAGGGCGTGTTTACACCTATGATTGACAGCTGGCTGGCTGCAGACACGACGCTTTGTCCATTATGTTTTAACGTCTAGGCTGCAGACACTACCACGTCATCGCTCACTTATTTTAACGACACCTGATTTCGACACATAATCTAACCTAAATAAGTGTTGCTGTTATTATCATTAGGCTATATCTTATCACAGTCTGACTAAATACAAAATTGATAGTCATACATTGTGTAGTTGTTTGTAAGAGAGAGACATCGTTGTTAGTTGTGACAGATTCTTTTGTGAAAAAAGATATGTGCTGTTCTTTCGTAGATGCTAAGTATATTAGCTCATAGCATGCTACATCATGCTAGCATTAGCCAGTTGATATGTAAAGTAAAAGGGCTCTGCTATATTGAAGTGACGTTAGCCATAGTCACCATCATTTACAGTCCTACTTGTTTCAAATGGTTTAACGTAACCAGTGATTGCCGCCATCATCGTTGTAACTTCATTTGAATACACTTAAGTCACTGGAGAAGGCGATGTTAAGTTTCATTAACGTTAACTCTTGCTTAGCAAAGTTTCATTAACGTTAACTCTTGCTTGCTAGTTTTGCGAATGGCAATAAACGCCACCTAGCCTGCTAGGTCGACAACCTCGGTATGCCCATTTATGAATCAGCCCGACAAATAATGTTACTTGTGTTTTAGTGAACACATTATTGGACCATAGCTTAACGTGAGGAGGGATTCAAAGTTACAAATGCTTAGTATGCTCAGAACAGCGGTATCTGAAAATGCGTTAAGGTATCGTTGTTACCTGCGATTGCACTGCTGGAGAAGCATTTTGCATTGGTATGATTTGATCAGGTCTTGCCAGTGATGTATAATCCTCCCGTAGACGTATATCATTTCAAAATAATACGTCTAAATTGAAAACTGTGAGAACTCATTGATAGGCTCTCTCAATATGTCTGTAATCGTATGCCTCAACCACAGGCTTGCTAGTCAGAGAGGGTGCTCCATTTTAAATCAAAAATGTAATATTGCAGCCTTCATGTCAGCTGTAAAAATATGAGAACATGGACCTACTACATCAGGATACTCCGTAAACATTTTACACATAATCAGGAAGCTACTTTGCTGTTCAGTGTGTGATGTGTTTAAAGTGGTACTACGTTTAAAGAAACATTTTTATTCTTTGTTTCAAGTGCATAAGAAAATACCACATTATGATGATGGTTATGGTTACCCTTAACAAATACAAAACAATATAATACTTAAAACAGGGATCAATCAATAGCCTAATGAAATAAACAATGAAAATGAGGGGGGAAAGCAATAATAAATAATAATGCCCATTCAATCAATAATATAATAACAATAACATGGTAAGACTACATTAAGGAGAATATCAATAATAAACAATGTCAAATTAATCAACAGCCTATAATGAAAATAAAACAGTACTACTGCATACAAACCATAATGTATAAGAAGTGCTTAAAAGACCAAAAACTATCACAAGAACGAAGAGCACTGGGCAACTCATTCTACCAACATGGAACCACTGAGGAAAAGAGTCTTGAATTTGACCTAGCGTTTAAGACTGGTCGACACAACAGACGCTCATCAGAAGACCGCAGTGGGCGGTTGGGGATGTATAGCTTGATCATTGAATTAAAATAACAAGGAGCAGATCCAGTCAGTGTCCTATAGGCCAAAGTGAGAGATTTAAATTTAATTCTGGCTACTGTAGGGAGCCAATGGAGAGTAACTAGGAGAGGAGTTACGATGTGTCCTCTTTGGCTGATTGAAGACCAGTCATGTTGCAACATTCTGAATGATATATCACACAAAAGAAATTAAAAAAAAACATTCAATATTGATTTAGTATCAACCAATAATTATTCTGATATTAATATTCTTGTAACGTCTACATCTTTGTGTAGGCTACAGTTAAATACTAAGCAATGGCCTCTGACTTAAATATCAAGGCAGTTAAATGACCGTGGTATGGTATAGTCTACGTGATACACAGGACTACACAGTAAACCCATTTAAAAGCATCATCATCTCAGTATGCCCATTTAAAATAGGCAAGGATACGTATTCAATAACATTTGGGGTTGCTCACAGTATACCCACCACTGCAACTAACTAACTAGACTACACCACTGGTTAAATGGCGCATTGCAATTTACAATTTGTGTGAGTTCAGGGGCATACAGAAAGTTGAAGTTTGGGTGACATCAATAAAGAAAATAGAAACAAAGGGATGTGTACAGCCTCAAGTATGAATGATGTCACATTAACAGAAGGTTCAGAGCAGCCGCAGACCTTTCTTGGTGCCACGCAAGTTATTGAAAGTCATGTGTTTTCAGAACGTAGTGGTGCTGTGTAATGTCCCATGTATAAGGGGCTTCAGGTTGATCCAGTGACCGTGGGTGATGTCAGGGAGATGGATGTCAGGGGACTTGGAGAAAGGAGGAGGACATGCCACCTCAGACCACCCCAGCCAAACCACTTCACGTAGGCATTCCCTTGCTTGCAGACTAATGTAGACCATGGAGACCACCTTGCCGCCACCTCCAGTACATTCAGCCATCTTACCTGCAAAAAGGAAAGTTACAATAAAGTTAGTCAGACAATTTTACAACATTGCAAAGCATCTAATCAGGCACTCAACACCACTAGTAATACCAATTAATTAAATATATGTGTGCAACAAACTTCACAGCCTACCTAATGTTAACTACACATTTAAATATGCGGTGGTAATGTTATTAACTTGCGTCAGCTTGAAAAATAACGTTATCAGTATGACTGATCATGGACGTTAGATGACAAACTAAGGTCTTTCTCAAATGTTCACCGATATCCCTGGGAAGTGACTGGTTCTTGGCGTAGTGTTTAATGCAGGCGTTTCATTTATCGATCATTCACTTGGTCTACAACTACCGACCTATTTCTTACAGTCTATGCTACCGACCTACCATCACAGAAGTAGCTCTAACAGAGGTGTCTGTCGTTAACGTTAGAAAAAATGCAACGCTGGCAAACTGGCTAGTAGTTACATTAACATGATGGGTTGATGAGGTCCATGCTTCACATTACGTTAACGTTAACTTGCGTTGCTTTATCACATCATACCGTTGCTTTATCACATCATATAGCTGCTACTTTACTGACTGTCTAGTGTTATTAATCCCCATGTACAGTCAATGGTTACTCCATGTTGAGATGGCATACATTAAGATTGAGATATTTGAAAACAGCAACAACTAATAAAACCAAGTAGATCATGCATCGACTGTTACGGGAGCTGTGTGGTAATCTTCACTTCAACGACTAACTTAGCCTCCCGTTGACGGTAACGTTAGCATGTAATTCGCTGTCCGTATTTTTGTTGTTAGCTCATTAGTATTCACCATACTAAATTGTCACAGTCTATAATCAACATAATAAGCTCTCTTAGACGTATTTAAGAACAACAATAGACAAAAAAAACTTTTCAGTTAATACGCAACACTTACCAGACAAGAACAAACCGATTGTTGTTTGTACTGTTTAGCTAACTCACAGCCGCAAAATTCATCCAGCCAGCTAGCCTTCGGCGCCGAGTCGACCTGCGTTGTGGAAAGGAGAAGGGGGCGGGTTTCACTTGACAAGGGCGTGTTTAACTCGCTGAGTGACAACTGAGTGGGCGTGCCTGACCGCGACTCCTCTTCACTGCGCATGCTTCAACTTCTGCTGCGCAGCCGCACTTCAAATTGGTTGCAAATTTTCCAAGATGGCGTCGCCTCGGCGGCTTCAATTCCATAGAACACTGCTGAATGCAACCACACTGTCCAGTTCTATATATACAGTCTATGGATCCTACACTTCCAATTTCGTGCAGTTTTGACTATGTTAGGTCACAGATACCTGCGATTACGACACCTCATTTTTACTTTTTTGTGTTTAACTAGGTGGCGCTATACATGAAATGAGTGGTTATGGAATGGGTTGACATGGCCCCTTGAGATCAACATACAAAAAAAAAATAGTCCTCCTAAACCTTACGGTTCTCGAGATATTCACAGAAAACTGTGTCTGCCCTACCCTCCTTTCGGGGGGTGAAGTCCAGCGGGGGGGCTACAGATCAAAACGAAAAACGATGGTTCCATGCTATACATATGGGGTTACATGCCCACCAAGTTTCGTCTACCCCGGTCTTTCAGTGTCCCGGGACTCATTGACGTAAATTTGGACATGCGAAAAAGAAAAAAAAAAAATCTGACTAAACCTATATGACCGCCGCTTCGCTGCGCGGCGGTCATAATAAAATAAAAACGGACGAAACACCCTTCAACCATGTCATGAGTGTTGGCGTTGTATAGTTTGTCCACCAGAGGGCACTCTACACCGTCCCTGCTGGCAACACTCGTTTATAACGTGCCACACATCCTGCAACCTGCTGATCCAGCCAGAGTCGGGCAGAGAGAACCAGTTTTCCGCGAGTGAGATCATCAGTTAAGTGTGTTCATGGTGATTTGGTATAACAATTGAAAAGAACATCCCCATCAGTTCTCTTAACTCAAGTAAGCATGACAAAATTCGTGAAAACAATGTCCAGTTTTGCTGCTGTTAAATAAGCCGAGTGAAGCGGAATTAGCTAGTAATTAAGTTACGTTGTTACAGTGTAGTTGACTGTCTGTCCTTTTAACTTTTGACAATGTGACTGAATATGACTGTATTTCTTTAATAGCGTGACAGTTATAGCAGTGAGATGTATCATCTCTCCCCGGCCTGTTATTTTGAAAGCGTATGTTTTACAATTTGCAGTATGACGTTCTATTTCATAGTTACAGACCGCCAGAGGCGATGAAAACATAGTGGAAGAGATCATGCGCTCGCGCATTGGCTACGAGAACTTATTGATTGGTTGTCATCTGGTGACATCATGACGCTACAATATATAAGCCTACAGATTCGTCATGATCTTTCTCTTTTTCATTCTCGCCTGGCTGAGAACTGTTTTTGACTTGAACTTGGGTTGAGTAGTACATGCTCCCCCATTAGCTGTTGTTTATCAACACAATCAGATTCGGAATCTTCGCGTCTCCCGACGGATAGCCTACCCTCAGCTTCCAGGATCTGGTTGGAGACGTTAACGTTACCGGCTTGTGGATATACAGTAGCAGTGACTGAACTTTCTCTGGTAAGTACACTATTTCGGCCAGCGAGTACCTATTGGTATCCAGGGTTCCCTCGCTTGGTTTTTCACTGCTATTCCCAACGAATACCCTTGGTGTCCAGGGTCACTTCGTTTGTTGACAGTAGTAGCTAACTTATGACCAGTGCTAGCTGCAACGAAGGTGAGTAAGCTAGCTACATTATCGGGCAAGCCAACAATTACTTCTATTCCAACGAACACCCTTGGTTTCCAGGGTTCCTTTGTTGGTGTAGATAATAGCTCACAGCTATTACATCTGCTATTAGTTGCTAGCCCCGCCTAGCTTCAGTGGATATTGTGAATTAAGTTAGCTCGACTCTTGATTACCCGCCGTGTCAGCGCTGAACCTCCGTGACATGGAGCACTCTGCCTTTTGCACACAATGCTTTGCTGGAATGGACATGTTGGATGGCCATGACCGCTGTCCATCCTGTTTGGGCATGGAGCATCTTATGGAGGCGCTATCTAACCCCTGCCCTGAGTGTAGCATGATGCCCCTTGAACAACGGCAAATCCGGTTGTCAGTTGCCTATCCAAAGGCATCGGAGATTTCGCTTAAAGCTGCAGGCAATATGCGTGGTGTCAAACGTAAACATTCTGAAGACCTGGAGCAAATGACATCCAAGCGCAGATCTTCTTCTGCTAAGTTAGAAAAGCGAATGGATGAGCTTGCTACTACTGTTCTGAAATTGCAGGCACTCCTATCGGATCCTGTCATCAAAGCCGCTGAAGACCACACCGATCAGACTGGCGGTGTAGCACAGCATAGTGCCCACACTCTCCCATTGCTTAATGATTCCTTTCACCGGCAGCCACAAGAAGTGGATGTTATGTCGGTGGCAGCCTCAGAATCTCTCTTTATTGATCCCAATGGTCAGCCACCCACTGACACACCGCTAACGCCATCACAGCGGTCCTCATTGCACTCAGCGAGTGGCAGTGAGTATGAAAGTGACACATCTTCCGTACACTTATCAATCCGTGACAACATCAAAATGGCGCTTGCCAGGTTGAAACTGGACTTGCCCCAGGCCCCAGTGGGCCCTACCAACCTCCTGTGCCGCTCAGTGCCAGGGCCAAAGGACGTGCAAGTGCCTCACTGCAAAGACTTCACTGAAGTTGTGTCTTCAGCATTTCAGTCAGCTTTGAATTTTCGGCCTGATCGTGCTGCTCGCACGTTGGCGGCCATGAGCGCGCCAGATACCATCGGTCTTAGATCAATGCCGGCATTGGAGCCCTGTGTAGCCTCTCTCATCGTGTCGCCCGATGAAGCCCTACGCCAGGATGTGCGATGCCCCAACAAGGAATGCAGGCGCACTGATGGCATGCTGGTTAAAACCTACAACACGGTTGCAAGACTTGGACGTGTGGGCAACTCAATGGGGCATTTGCTCCTGGCCTTACATTCTACTTTGGACACAGCCACTCCAGACGTTGCTACGTCTGGTCTGCTTGATGTCTCTCTACAGGCACTTGGTGCAATGGCCAGCGAATGCGGGCGAGCTCTGGGTCTCCTTGTCCATGCGAGACGACAGGTCTGGCTAGCACAGTCACCCCTGCCAGAAGTGTGTCGGAACAACTTGCGCCAGTTACCGCTGTTGCCTGGCCACCTGTTTGGGCCAGCTGCGCAGGAGGCATTGGAAAGGAGGACGCGGGTGACCGAGTCGCGTTCGCAACATGTTCAGCGCCGGCCGCCCTTCAAGGAGCCACAGGTAGGCATATCAGCACCCCACCAGATGCCTACTAAGCGGCGTGCACCAATGCACAATCTTGGCCGGCACCCCTATGGCCAACACCGCAGGTCCGCCCCGCCGCCACCCCGTGCAGCTATGGGCGCACGACCACAACCACCGCCTGCAAGGCAGCCGCCCTTTCGGCGCCCCCCCAAGGCCAATGAATCCACAGGTAGACGCTACTGACTGCTCAAGGTCGGCGGTGGCTTGTTTTTCAACACTTCAGCTGCAATGCTGGAGGGCAATAACAACAAACAGTTGGCTGCTCGAGACTCTCGAGAAGGGCTACCGCCTGCAGTTTCGCCGCCGACCTACACCGTGTGTTCATGTTCGTCCCACCATAGTGAAGGACCCTCTTCAAGTTCTTGCCCTTATTGCGGAAGTTCAGCAGCTGTTACAGAAGGGTGCGATAAAGGAAGTAGACCCTCAGGTTCATATGGAGGGATTCTACTCCCATTATTTTCTGGTTCCAAAAAAGGATGGGGGGTTCAGACCCATCCTGGATTTGAGACGCTTGAACATGTTCCTCAAGCGCTTGCCGTTCCGCATGTTGCGAACAGCAGATGTGATTCGAGCCATAGAACCAGGTGCATGGTTCATCACAATAGATTTAGAGGAGGCCTATTTTCATGTGCCCATTGCGGGGGAGCACCGGCAGTTTCTTCGGTTCAGTTTTCTGCAAAAAACGTATCAGTTCAAAGTACTCCCCTTCGGGCTTTCTCTTGCGCCCCGTGTCTTTACAAAGTTCATCCAGGTGGCTCTAGAACCCTTACAACAGGAAGGCATCTTAGTGCTACCGTACCTGGACGACTGGCTACTGTGTGCAGCAACCCCAGAGCAGGCGACAGCCAATGCCAATCGCCTTTTACGCCATGTCACAGCCCTAGGCCTCAGGGTCAATTGGGAGAAAAGTTGCCTTGTTCCTTCCCAATCGGTGAATTTTGTGGGCATGCACCTGGATTCCAGGACAATGCGGGCCACTCTCACCAGAACCAGACTGGATTCAATTCAACATGCCCTTACAAGAATCCGCACAGGATGCAGGATACCTTACCTTCAACTACTGAGACTGGCAGGACTGCTCACAGCAGCAACCGCAGTCATTCAGCTGGGACTACTGCACTTACGACCTTTTCAACGGTGGCTGATTGCGCTACGCCTGTCTGCAGTGCACAACAAGCAGACCTTGGTACGAGTGACAGAAAGTTGCAGCTCATGTCTACTTCGCTGGCGTCGGGAGGACTTCCTGCTGTCTGGAGTGACTATGGGCCCACCTCCTGCACGCAGGGAGGTAATCACGACGGACGCCTCCCTCATGGGCTGGGGCGGCGTGTGGCAGCATCGAGGAGTGAGCGGTCAGTGGGGTCCTCACATGAAACGATGCCATATCAACTTTCTGGAATTACAGGCAGTCTTCCTGACTCTGAAACATTTCGAGCATGTTCTGGTGGGAAAGCATGTGTTGGTCAGGACCGACAACACTTCAGTAGTGTTTCATATAAATCATCAGGGCGGCACGAGGTCCCTCCCCTCCCTTCAGCTGACACTGGCACTTCTGACTTGGGCGGAGACACGATTTCTCTCTCTGCGTGCGAGACACCTTCCCGGCCGCCTCAACACCGTGGCAGACACTCTGTCCCGGGGGGGCCCGAGGCCAGCGGATTGGTGTTTACACAAAGGGGTGGTGAAAATGATCTGGAACACTTACGGTGCAGCAGCAGTGGACCTGTTCGCCTCGAAACAGACCACACACTGTCCCCTGTGGTATGGGGAACAATTAGAGTCTCTGGGCAGGGATGCTCTGGCCCACGAGTGGCCGAACCTCCTGCTTTATGCCTTCCCTCCGATACCACTGATCTGGGCAGTGTTGAGTCGTGTCCAGGAAACAGGCCACAGGGTGCTTTTGATAGCTCCCAGGTGGCCGAGCATGCCATGGTTTCACTTGTTGCAAAAGTTAACAATGGGACCACCGAGTCCTCTGCCCTTGAGGAAGGACTTATTGTCTCAGATGGAGGGCTCTCTGTGGCACCCCTGCCCGGACAGGCTAAAACTTTGGGTCTGGCCGCTAGGGGGAACCAGAGCATCATGGATTGTTCAGAAGGGGTTCAACACACTGTTCTAAATGCTCGTGCTCAGTCCACGAGGGTAATGTATGCTAGCAGGTGGAAGCTTTTCAGTGCTTGGTGCGCGGCTCACAATCTAAGCCCTGCTGAGTGTTCTGTGGCAGCAGTGCTTGAGTTCTTACAACACCTCCTGGATGAAGGACGGACTCCAGCCACGTTGAAGGTGTATGTCGCTGCATTGTCAGCCCATAGGGCTC
The DNA here is from genome assembly GCF_046254945.1 of Alosa pseudoharengus. NCBI lineage: Eukaryota > Metazoa > Chordata > Actinopteri > Clupeiformes > Clupeidae > Alosa > Alosa pseudoharengus. Next base: position 24,453,445 of record NW_027468630.1, on the reverse strand, counting down.
CTATAGACGGGGCTTCCTTAGGCGCTCACAAATTAGTGGTGGCCTTCTTGAAAGATTGCACCCACGCCCTTCTGCAAAGATTGCACCCACGGCCGAGAGTTGCCATTGCCTCCTGGGACTTGCATACTGTTCTCAACGGTCTATGTTTGCCTCCATTTGAGCCGCTGGAACATGCTGACATTAAATGGATCTCATTGAAAGCAGCCTTTTTATTGGCAATCACATCTGCCAAAAGAGTTGGGGAACTTCACGCCCTCTCAGTAAGTGCTCTGTGCATGCGATGGGGACCAGATGACAACCAGGTTACTCTGTGGCCTAACCCTGCTTTTTTGCCTAAGGTGCTGTCCCCGCAGTTTGCCAATCAGCCTATTACTTTGGCTGCATTTCAGCCTGATGAAGGATCACGCTTACCATTGTGTCCAGTGCGAGCCTTACGGCTGTATCTTTCAGTGACTGCGCAGTGGCGCACGACAGACCAACTGTTTGTGCGCTTCGGGGCCTGTCAGAAAGGGGCGGCCATTTCGAGACAGAGGCTGGCGCACTGGGTGTCGGACGCTATCGTTTCTGCGCATCATTCTGCTGGCAAAACGGCTCCCACATCTGTGAGGTGCCACTCGACGCGTGCTATCGCGACCTCTTGGGCAGCTCTGAAGGGCATAATTCTTGCCGACATCTGTTCTGCGGCTACTTGGTCTACACCCTGCACTTTTTCAAGGTTTTACCGGTTGAACGTGGTTCCGCTTCCTCCGGTCTCTGCAGCAGTACTCCCTAGTGAGGACTAGGATTGTTGCGTTAACCTGTGTGCTTTAAATAAAGTTGTTGAACTGAACTGTGATGCTTGTGGGTCTTTATTCCTCGTGACTTGGTGGTATAAGTCTTCCACTATGTTTTCATCGCCTCTGGCGGTCTGTAACTATGAAATAGAACGCTGGTTACAACTGTAACCGTGGTTCTATGAATAGTGGAAGACCGCCAGAGTCCTTGGTCACTCGGATGGCGAGAATGACCTTGGAGAAAGATCATGACGAATCTGTAGGCTTATATATTGTAGCGTCATGATGTCACCAGATGACAACCAATCAATAAGTTCTCGTAGCCAATGCGCGAGCGCATGATCTCTTCCACTATGTTTTCATCGCCTCTGGCGGTCTTCCACTATTCATAGAACCACGGTTACAGTTGTAACCAGCGTTATCTATTGCTAAATTATGGCTCATCATAGACTAGCTAACCACAAAGCTAGCTAATGCCATGAATATCAGTGGAAGACCGCTAACGTTAACATTAATGAGCTTGAAAACCACAACGAACTTATTCTGCCTAAATAAAGTAATGATTACTGTATTTATAACTAGTATATCTGTAGTTACAGTCCCTGCATTGTAAAATGTAAGTTAGACGTGCGAGGAGTGACCATTTAGACATAGAGAAAAAGTATCAAACGTAGCTTGTGCATAAAAGTTAGCTTTTCTTTTAAACGTGTGTGAAATCCAATGACGCCAAGTGTGCGTTTCAGACTGTCGTTCAGCCGCAGCATTAACAAGTTACATAATGGATTTAGATCACTAAATAGTAGGTTTTAGAAGGCAGGCAGCAACTGATGATTGAAAATGGTTTGATGTAGCTTGATGGAAATAATTTTAAAAGTGCAGGTAAAGGGATAAGCAAGCTGACATTGTAATTATAAGGTAGCTTATAAGGCAATAGGGACTAATTATTACACACGCAAACATTTAGGAGTGACCTTTATCTTGTTTAATGATAATACAAATGATGATGATAGTAATAATGTCATCATTATTTTTTGTTATTAAGTCTTAGTTCAAAGTTATATTTATGAAGCTTACCAAGTCTTTTAATACTGGTAACTTTGATTTGGTTGTTGTTGTTATTGTGTTTTTGTTCAAAAGACTAAGTTTAATATCTTAAGTTTCTATTTTTATACATTTTATTTATCAGAACTTTAATATATTTCGATGTTCCACTGTGACAATATTATTTAAAAATAAACAAGTTTGTTTTTAAAATGCATTATCATATTATTTTAGTCAATACTCATAAATAACTACAAATAACTAATGTTTCTGAAAAAAATATATATATATCGGCCGATATATCGGAATATCGGGTTTTTAAATCAACAAATATTTGTATCGGTATCAGCCTTCAAAATTCTTTATCGGTCGGGCTCTAGTGAAATCTATGAACTAATCATGTTTTGGTACTTGTTGTCTAGCAGATACCAGTGAGATATGAGTGTGGATAATGCAATTTAGTGAGACAGTTAGAATCATATAGGCCTTTTAGCGTGATTTCTTTTTGTGGAAAAAATGTGCTGGACTGGGCGGCGGTCATATTTTGTACCGCTCTGCGGTACATCTAGTTGAAGTTGACATTTGTAGTTGTTCCTGATTGTTAATTAATTCTGTTTGGAATCCTATGGACGAAAGACATTACTCAAACTGACCTATTTCAAGTATTTGATTTGCTTTAAATCTCTGGTAGGAGAAAAGCTGAATATTGGCTTCACCACCAGAGCTACTTTGAATAGGCTCCTTGAGGCAGGGGACATTACATCTCAGGAGGTAGAGAGATTCCAGCAGCCAGCACTGGGATTTTTTGTCAGGGCTGTGGAGTATGCAGTGGACAAAGTACCCCTGAAGGAGGTCCTGCTTAAGCATGCCAAATTTGTTGATGTGCAGCAGAGGACAGAGTGTGGGGTGGAAGATGCCATTTACTTTGTTGACAGGTGTTTGCACATTCCACAAGTTTTCACATTTTGAACAGATTGTGAAGTTTGATGAACACAAAACAAACACTGTTGTTTCTCCCACTGTATCTTAATCAGTTCAATGCACATATGTTATTTTTAGGTTTCCTGAACTCCTTCCTTTTCAAGGACCACAAGAGCATGATCAGCTCAGTGAGAAGGTCATGGAATACCAACTGATGAACATCCCCATGCCCCCAGACCCAACCACCTTTGACATTGAGGGTTTTTGGGGGAATATGGCATCAATGAAAAACAAAGTAAGACATATTCTGCACCATTTGACACACACATTTACTTAATCAACATAATAAAAGTACAAATATTTAAGAGAGTAATTGGGCATCCTTGGTTCATTTATTCAAAGGTGACTGGTATGGACAGATTTGGGAGGCTGTCTAAAATTGCCAAACTGGTTTTAGTTCTTCCCCACTCCAATGCGGACGCAGAGAGAGTGTTCTCCATGGTGGGGTTAAACAAAACAAAGACAAGAAATTGGCTGGTTCTAGATGGAACACTTTCATCAATCATGGCCGACAAAGGTTTTTTGATTCAAGACATTGTCCCTCCAGGTGTGACAGTAAATATACCCCCGTTCCTTCACCATGGCAGGTTCACACCTAGTGAAGTGCAAGCTACAAAAGACGTCGCCCAGAACCGAATTCATGTATAACGTGCTAATTTGAGACTCAAGCAGTTCAAGATCATTGACATGATTCCTAGCCACCTCAGAAGCTTTGCAAATGATATAGTTCAGGTCTGCTGTGTGCTTGTTAATTTCCAAGGGCCCCTTATTAAGGATGTCTGTCATTTATAATGAAAAAGTGAACTCTTAACATTTTACACATTTTGCATTTTAGACTTACATTACAGTTTATGTATTCTAATAACATTATTGGGGTGTGCTTTACTGGATTGCGAGCCTATACGGTGCAATCTACCTTTCACTACTGTTACTGGGGTGTACTTTGCTGGATTGCGACCTGTGTTGCCAGCAGTACTGAAGGGAAGGAATGTTGCTCAGTCCATCATTGTCAGGTTTGTACCGTGAGGAATTTTGTTGACACCTTTTGTTGACATTGTACCTACTGTGTGCTTTGCTGTGCATTTTGTGGGGAAGTATCTATTTGTATGAACTCACAATAAAGACTCATTATTTTTATAGAAAACCTCCTGTGTGATTTTCTGCAATAACAATGCATTTTACATAAGAAACAAATGTACTAAATGACCAGACGTTTTAACTTTAGTCATCCATTGAGTGGCACATCTAATATTTTGTTAGCTTCCATTTATTCTGTGATTAGTAGGGCTGTAACGATACACCAACCTCACGATTCGGTTTGTATCACGATTTTTGACCCACGGTTCGATACAAATCTCGATTTTTCTTTGGGGGGGAGGCGGGGGGCAGACATTTTATTAAATAACATTTTAATAGCCTCCCTTAGAACACCAGAGGATTACAATATAATATATCTATTATTTTATATCCTGTGTATGAGCCATATTCATTTTGTATTATTTTATTTAATTTTGCTCGGTGCCACTAGGGGGCTGTATGTGCTTTGTGGCTCAGCCGACCTCGGGTCAGCCCAGGTAGGCCATTTAACCTACAGGAAACCCAGACACAGGTGTTGCTAATTTGGGAAGCAAACCGTTTTCGACTGTGCCTTTGTGCATATGTGCCTAGCCTTTGTGGTGAGCAATTCGGTTTGTTATTTTGGTTACATGTATTATGAGTTAAAGTTATTGCCACTGTATGATATATGGATGTAAAATAAACCTGCGAGATAATTGTAACAATTACTGAACTCTCCGTTTGCTATGTTCGAGCGCACTGGGCGCACGTCTAAACTTAATCCGCTGTATTAGCAACCAGTACTAGACTTCGTTTAGGACTTAGTCAGTACATCCTGATATAAAAATATTGTTCTGAATGACTGATATTTATGACAGCACACTTTATGCAGATTAGCCTATAGCCTAGGCCTACTATTTTTTTATTACAACTCTACCTCTTTAATTCAGCTGTCTGGTTGAATCCTGGAAATATTGTAAACAAAGTAGCATATTTGGCTAGCTTAGCCAAAGTCCTTTTAGACAAGTCCCTCCACTCGGCGGCCATATACCAACGTTTTATGGGCACCCATCGGGCACAGTCTTTGGGTCGAACTGCGCGTGCGCAAGGCTCCAGCGGCGAGATCACAACACATGATTGGCACGATGTCTTCACAACACACCATATGATTGGCTCAATGTATTCACATGTCGACGTTTTGCCGAGGAAGGGGTGGGATATGTGTAGACAACGGCCATATTGGCGTGACAAACTAGCCCCATGCATTTCTATGGAGTATTTTTTGAGTGCTGTGTCTCCTCATTAGAAAGTCTCTGGCTTAGCCTATCATAGTCTACTGATTAGACCAGGACTGATTGCCTGGAGAGCCACTTTTACCAATTTTTTTTTTTTTAATCTCAGAAGAGCCACATAAAGACGGTTAAAAAAAAAAGTTTGGATATTTAACGTACAGTTATTCATTCAACAGAGGATTTTTAAATACATTTTCTACTCGTTTTAAAAGTAGGCCTAATGTGCAAGTAACTTGAAATGTAAAGTGGAATGACCGAAGTATAGGCCTTAGGCTTCCCATGTAATGTAGGCTAAACACCATCCCCTATTTTTCCAGTGTCCTTTGGTATGCAAAGTAACATCATAGTTAACAACACAACACTCAATTTTCGTTGACATGTCATTGGCGAAATTGAACATTAGGCATACGAGATATTAGATTTGGTGATGGCCTTGGAGTCTGGCTGGCTCATATTCAGTGAGGTGAAGTTTCATGCAAGAATTGAGGCTGTCACCATTTAAGGGCAACTCCACTCAAAACGGTCATATCCATAACGGCAACTAAATACCATGGCATTGTGTTGGCGTTATGGATGTGACAGTTTTGCGCGAAATTGCCCTTAAACGTGAGCGCAGGTTTGTCTTTATATTTTTCATATGTGAGAGATTTCTCACATGCAAGTGGAACCGAACAGGGTTAACACAGCAATACTAACTCGTTGCAGTGTGCGATATATAACGGGCAGTTCATTTCGCGTTTTCAGAATCAGTCGGATGGAAACTTTCCCATTTCAGGCCGCTTGTGTTCGCACTCGCAAGCTGTGGTCGCTGACGTTTCCTTTTTGACATTTTCCTTTGACAGGCCCTTTTGGGAAACGTTGGTATTGAGATGATCAGTCAACTTCAATGCAAGAGTTTAAAAAAAATATGTGCAGCATGCTAATGATGCTAAGCGGATTTAATAGTAATTTAGCTAGTCGTCTTCTATGCGTCCTTGCTTTCACTATTGTGAATGTTTTATTTAAGTCGCGCGTGTTCATTGAGCAGGAGAGGGAGGGAGCGCGAGAGAGATCGGGGCAAGGAGAGGGGGTTTACTTCTATACTGTTTGGTAAAGTTGCACACATAGTCTACAATGAAAGCAAGGAGAGGTATGAAATTATTATTTATTTATTTATTTGTTTTTGGACAACGTAGGCTACCGATAAGTAAAGCGGGAGATGTGGTTGCTTTTGCGGTCGCGTAAGCTGCAAATCACTGCGTGAAACACTAGAAAGGGTGTGTCACAATTCTGCCTTTTCACACCGCGACACAGTATCGTGGATATGAATGTCGCGATTTCGGTTTCGAATCGTATATATCGTTACAGCCCTAGTGATTAGGCTACTAGTAGTTTTATTTATTTTACACTGAGGACTGTTATGGTTATTGAAGTTCTTGGGCCTAAGTGAAAGTAGTAAAATATTGTGTACATAGGCCTACTTTTAAATGTTTAAAAGACTCACAAAGACATGCCGGACTGGAGACGGAAAACGGGATGCTGCTCGGATGGACCAGGTGAAATTAATGCCATTTACAAACACTGTTCCTTTACTCTTCAAATTTACAACACCATGACACGATTAAAAAGTCAAAAGTTCAATGACATACCCTTACATATGCCTTATCAACCATCTCTGGTTCAATATATCATTTAGGAACTTTGAAAACGGTTGATGTTCAAACTGTTCCAGAACGATTTTGAATTTGATTTTAGAAAGGTCGCGAGCTTGTTGAGGAACGAGCCAACCTGATCAAAGTAGAGTTAACAAGTCAGTTGTGGTAGTTGGTAGACTCGACGCAGCAGCTTCTCATCAGCGGTGAACACACGATAGAAAAAAGGCCTGTGTTTGTACATTTATACACTGAAAGTCGTTAGGATCCTTGCGGCACCTGCATTTTACAATTCTCTGTAAATAATGCTTTCGTTAGTTTTTACAATTGTGAAGCTGTGGCACTAATCAGGTTATCTAGTGATGTATGCTAACCACAGGCTACTCATGGGAACTTAACTTACCTACTCGAAGTAACCGTGACCCTTTTAAACTGACACAAATCAGCTGTGCGAGTGTCACGTATAGAAAATGTATTCAGTGAGCATGAAAATATATTCAGTGAGGATAAAAATGTATTCAGTGAGCATACTGTATATGTTGTGATCAGGTTTGATTGATCAAGAAAATGTCAAAATGTAGGTATGCAACTAATGTAAATTTGTGCATGTTATCATTGCCATTAATGATGTAATCATTAGCCTAAGCCTAAATTGTCTTTAATCTGAAAACTGGAAACCAAACATGACCATAGAGTTGACCAAATTAATTTATTTCTCCAACAGTTTAGGCAACAGGATGGATTTATAGAACCCCTCCAGCAGCCCAAGATTTGGAGCCCAAGACTGGTCAACGTCCACTTGTAGGACCAGGACACTCTTAGTGGTCCAGGTCACAAAAGCGCACCGCTCCGCTCCGGTGAGGTGCATCTGCCCCTGCACCTGGTGCCAGTATGGATGTTTTGATTTCAAGGCATACATCCCATCAACTTTCTCGAGGAAGAAGTCTCTGTTGTTCAAAGCCTCGTCTATCGTCTGGTCTCGGGCGTTATAAGGGCACTTGACCTCGCTTTGGTTAAAAAAAAAAAATTTAATGTAATGATAATGGAGGATTCACCCACCAGCCCATCTGGCGAAGCACCCAGCATCCCTGAGGTGCTCAAACGCCTTGATGCCCTCCTTCTCATTCATACGCCCCCACTGGATGGCGTGGACGTTGTCAAGAGACTTTTGGGTCATCAACCTGTCGATGATGGATGGAGCCACATTTCTCCCCTTCAGCAGAGCTGGCAACACGGCACCAAAATTGCTGGCGGTCAGCCTGCCCTCGCGAAGTGAGTGCCAAAGGCTGTTGGTGCTCTGGCCGACCGTGGCAGCCTGCACAGCATCCCGCTGCTGGTCAGTGACTTCCTTAGGGCTCAGGTTCCAGGAGCCACACCATCTCGCAGGAGGACCCCTGGAGTGCCTCCCTCAATGACTGGAAATCATCCTCTGTTGGCTCTCGACTTAAGAGGGTTAAAATCATTGCGTGGGTAGAGGAAGTCGCCGTTCACAAATCTCGTCGAGCAATTCTGTTCGTTCGCAAACATCTTGAATCAAATCATTCTGTATCTTACCTGACGTCCCAGTGAAAACTTTGTTGGTAGCTAGATGGTGGTGCAAAACAGGATCGCGTTCCGCTAAAAAAGAAAGAAGCTCAGCGTAATTGCCACGGTTAGTAGACGAGGTGGTCTCGTCATGGCCCCTGAAAGACAGCTCCTGTTTCCCCAGAAAGACAACACAGTCGATCAGGTCCTTAAGGATCTTCCGATTCTTTTTCACCTGAATATTATGCAGCTCAGTAGCACATCGACCCTGCTATCGCCGAATGTCGCTGTCGACACTGAAGCCTGAATATGGCTAGTTGTATTCTGGTGTCTAAGTGCTGCCTTTATAAGACAACTTAAATTAGAAAAGCCCGAATAATTCGAAACACCACGGTCATTGGAGAAAAGCAGGCAGTCAAAGCAGTACAGTCGATTATTGTACTTTGATCCAGTAAGCCATGGGTAACATTCGTAATTACTTACCTGGAAATGTCTCACACAGTTTTTACCTTGTTGGTTAAGTGCTAACTGAGGCATTGGTCGACCTCTTCTCACAATTTCCATCTTCTCAGTGAAATCTCTCCTTGAAAATTGTACTGACAGTAAGTTAGAAACTAGATCACACACGTCTCCTGCAGATAGCGCCATTGACCTGTCAAAGTGTAAAATTCACCTAAAGAAAGCGAGAGCGAGTTGACAGATGTCAATGACACGTACATATCCTGTGGCTGTCTGACAGACGATGCTCAAAGTTTACCTCACGTCAAAACAAATAGTTCTAGCGGCAATATTCGTGATGATCGACGAACTGTTCCGGGTATTCTTTTCGAACATTGCTGGTCAGACCTGCCTACCGCATTGTAATAGGTTGATTTGATTGGCTAATCTGTCAGATGTAGCCATCAATCAAACCGAATTCAAATATATGATTTCTGATGGTTGCTTAGGTACCGAAAACGCAGTGATTCCTTGTGAAGGCCTGATGCGGGCCTTAACAAGGGAAGACATGCGATTGGATAAAAATGTATCGCACGCCCTCACTATTTGTTCACACAATCTGTCAATCAGATAACATAGCGGAAAGCGGTAGGATATGGTAGTAGTCAAGAACGATCTGGAAGGAGAAGGAGAAGCAAATAATAAATGGTAAAGTAAAATGTTATTAAAGACACTATTATTTTTTATTCGTTTGAAAATAGTTAGGCCTTGAAGGCCCTGACGGTCCGCCACTGGCAAAAAGTGATTTACATTCGTAGCCGAACACAGTGATATGCAAGCCTTCCAATCCACTCATAAATGTAATTAGGCTACTCTCACGTCCTTAAAGGGGCAGGCAGTCAATTAGACGTACACCACCAATGTAATGACATTAAAGAGAAGTGTAGTCAAATAGTTTAAATCAATATGAAATTACAAGATACTTACTTGGCTATTAGTAGGCCTAATTATGCAGGCCACAGACTATGATTTATTAAAAAGATATGAACTTAATATGAATTACAAAACATATGAATGTATTGAAACATATGAGATGATGCCATCTCTTTAGGGGACTGTCTTTTTTGAACAGTTCTACGAAAGGTTATATTGCTTTGTGAATAAAGCATTTACACAAATAAAGTAGGCCTACTTTGATTTTCTGTAATCCTTACTATTTACCTTTACTTATCCTTTTTAATAAGCATCAAGATGATCAGTGTGATTTTGGTCTTACTAACCTAAATTTCCTATCCACTTACTAACCTAAATTTTTGCAATTTTCACTTCCTCCTGCAATTTCTCCGCAAGAAACAGCAACAATCTCAAAAAATCCTCACGAAATCCTGGAGGGACTGATTTCCTACCTATCCCTTGCTGCCACTGGGGGGGGGGGGGGGGGAATCCCTACCGACCCATGAACTCAACTGACAACCAACAGGAACCAAACCTTTTTTTTCATGCCTTATTAGTCAACATAAAAACTCATTGAGAGAACAGATACATAAGTAGTAGTTTGCAATAACTATCTGTAAGTGGGATAACAATAATGTTAGCTTTAATGAACATGCCCGAAAGGAGTAATGTTAACGTTATGTGTTAAGATATAACTGTGAATATACCTGGCATGGGTTTATCCTAAATTTTATGGTTAATTAGGTTATGGTTATGACCCATCACTGAATTATGCCTATATTTTGCGGGTGCTAGCTAAACTCAAACTGACTTTCACAGTGACAGCCATACGAATAGGCTATGCCAGAGAGGCAGCTAAGTTAGTCATGACAAACGGGAGGATGCTAACGTTAAATATATTACACTTTCATATTTTTATTTTGTCATTTTCTTACATCAATATGATCGTCACTGACATCAAAACATGGTGGATGCACATCAATGCTATCTCATCTAATGAGAAAAGACGCGAACGATTGTTAGAAGCCATAAGTCCAGAGGCACTGTAAGTCTTCAGCCGGTCAGTCAACAGCGTGGGTAGTAGGCTAAACTCAAAAATACCGGAGAAATGTCAATAGCGACCTAGCCATCTAAGTGTGTCAAAATAAAAGTCTGGTGTTCATGTATCCACCAATGCAGTATTATTTCATGTATGAAGGTTATACTGTAGCAGGTGTCTCTTTAAGAATTGCGGCCGGCCGCTATGGGGTATAGAGGGTTAAGTATTGTTGAGGGTCAAGGTTTTCGAGACCTGATAAATGTATTGGAACCAGCATATCACATTCCGTCACAACGAACCATCACCAGACTAGTAGAAACTCACTACGAAGAACGGAAGCAGGAGCTGTTAAAAGAATTGAGCACAGCTGAGAGAGTTGCTCTTACGACAGACTGCTGGACCGCTTTAACAGCTGAGAGTTACATCACCATCACTTGACATCAGTGATGACTGGCAAATTAACTCAGCAGTCCTGCTCACAGAAAGTCTGCCAGGCCGGCATACAGCTGACCACTTCGCTGAGAAAATAAATGCAGCTGTAGAGCAGTGGGAACTTGAAGACCGAGTTATTGCATGCGTTCATGACAACGCAGCCAATATTGTTGCTGCCAACAGTCCCACCAGAGTGCTCTGGATTTCCGTTGCCTGCTTTGCACACACCCTCCAGCCTGTTGCTGCTGTGCTGTCGGACCGAACCGTGACCAAGCTTCAAGATGCCAGGATCCTGGAGTTAAAGGATGAGTACTGGCAACTCATGGAGGACACACAGCCTGTGCTATCAGCACTTAAATGTGCCACCACCGTTATGCAGAGAAAGACGTCTCCATCTCGAACACTTATCCCATCACCTTCGGCCTTATCAATATCCACCTCATACCCAGTGAAGGAGACGGGCCCAGACTCATCGAATTCAAGACAAAAGTGCGTTCCTCCCTCGTCAAGCGAATGAATGTAAGCTAAACGTTTTATCTTAGTTTACATACCTAATTACATACATAGTTGCTTATTATCTGTGTTGTGTTACCTATTTAGATACAGCATTTTGTCTGATTATTGATTCCCCCATCATATATTTATACAGGTTCAGTCTGTTGGGATTGTGTCATTGGCCCCCATGATCTCATCAATGCTGGACCCTCGTCACAAGCACCTGGGCTTTCTTACACCAACACAGAGACTGGCTGCTAATCCAAAACTTATTGAACTGGGAGACACAGTGGAGACCGGTAGGGCGGCTATCCCACAGCCTGGGGGAGACAAGGCTGCGTTTTCTGACACGGACGAGGGAAGCGCAAACACTGAAGTCGCGACCTCCCAGTCCTTTGCTATGGCACAACTCCTTGGGGAACACTATACCACTCGATGTGTGGCTAGCATCAAAGCAGAACTAGATAACTTTCTGAGGGAGACTCTCCCACCCCTAGATTGCACCCCGACAGACTGGTGAAAGTGAACGGAATAAGGTTCCAGTTTAACTGCCACAAAATCTTCTTGTATTAAAGATGTCATTATGAAAAAACATGCTGTATTTTTGTATTTTTTATTGCATTTTTAATTTATAAAAAGTTAAATAAATAATTAATTTTAATATAAAAATATGAATGATTAATCGATAGTCGATCATTAATTCTCTCGACGATCGACAAAGAAAATTTAATCAAATGCCCATCCCTAGTCTGCACTCACCTTAAAGGAACACGCCACCCAATGTCAGTAGTAATATATGTTCTTACCTTAACTTTCACGAGTTGAGTCATGCCTCTCCCGTGTCGGTACGTGCACTCAAACGCTCTGGTGCGCGGCTGGACTGTGTTAGCATGTTGCTATGCTAGCGGGCTTTGCCGTAACTAAGCGTAGAAGTAATCAAAAACATCCACGTTTTCCCGACTTAAATACAGTTGCACGAGTAGTTGATAGAAATGCTACTACAATAACTACAATGTGTGGCGCAATAGCACTTGGGAGTACTTCGACCTAGCGTAGTAGTATTGTTAACACCTAATTGTAGATCCTATCCACCACAGAGTTTAGAATCCATGCTGGATCGACCCTCAGCCTCTCCCTCCCCTCTGAGCGAGAGAGATGCACACACACTAGAGATGCGCTGATGGGCTATTATTATGACCGCCGCGCAGCGAAGCGGCGGTCATATAGGTTTAGTCAGATTTTTTTTTTTTTTTTTTTTCTTTTTCGCATGTCCAAATTTCTGTCAATGATTCCCGGGACACTGAAAGACCGGGGTAGACGAAACTTGGTGGGCATGTAACCCCATATGGATAGCATGGAACCATCGTTTTTCGTTTTGATCTGTAGCCCCCCCGCTGGACTGCACCCCCCGAAAGGAGGGTAGGGCAGACACAGTTTTCTGTGAATATCTCGAGAACCGTAAGGTTTAGGAGGACCATTTTTTTTTTGTATGTTGATCTCAAGGGGCCATGTCAACCCATTCCATAACCACTCATTTCATGTATAGTGCCACCTAGTTAAACACAAAAAAGTAAAAATGAGGTGTTGTAATCGCAGGTATCTGTGACCTAACATAGTCAAAACTGCACGAAATTGGAAGTGTAGGATCATTATGACACCCTCTGAATGCACGCCAAGTTTCGTGGAATTCCGTTCATGGGGGGCCACACAATAAATTCATTTATGTTACTATACACCAACTGGCCTGTAGGTGGCCGGAGACAGTTTTCTGTGAATATCTCGAGAACCGTAGGGCCTAGGAGGTCCACCTTTTTTTTGTATGTTGATCTCAAGGGGCCATGTCAACCCATCTCATTACCACTTATTTCATGTATAGCGCCACCTAGTTAAAAATTAAAAAGCAAAAAATTAGGTGTTTTCATCACAATATCTCTGGCTGACATGGTCAAAACTGCACGAAATTGAAAGTGTAGGATCATTATGACACCCTCCGAATGCATGCCAAGTTTTGTGTACTTTCGTTCATGGGGGGCCTTACAATAAAACAATTTATGTGTACATTTAGTGACGTACACCAACAAGGATTCCCGGGACACTGAAAGACCGGGGTACACAAAACTTGGTGGGCATGTACCCCCACATGGATAGCATGGAACTGTCATTTTTCGTTTTGATCTGTAGCCCCCCCGCTGGACTGGACCCCCCGAAAGGAGGGTAGGCCAGACACAGTTCTCTGTGAATATCTTGAGAACTGTAGGGCCTAGGATGACCATTTTTTCCGTATATTTGCCTCCAGGGGTCATGTTAGCCCAGTTCATGTGCACACATGTGCACAAACAGATACACACACACACACACATTCACAGTAATCATGACACATACTCACACAGTAGACATATGTACCCTTCCATGCACAGGCACATACGCAGGCACGCGCACACACACACACACACACACACACACACACACACACTCTCACACACACACACACACCCACACACATAACATAAACATAACACAAACAATCAAGAATTTCTCATAATTATGAACAGGCAAGATGGAGGTGGGGTTGTATAAAATGAATTTTACATGTGAAATCTATGAACTAATCATGTTTTGGTACTTGTTGTCTAGCAGATACCAGTGAGAATTGAGTGTGGATAATGCAATTTAGTGAGACAGTTAGAATCATATAGGCCTTTCAGCGTGATTTCTTTTTGTGGAAAAAATGTGCTGGACTGGGCGGCGGTCATATTTTGTACCGCTCTGCGGTACATCTAGTTTCAACCATAACTGCATAGCAAAACTTATCATCCATCAGCCATCCATCAGCACCAAAGTTTTTTGACCAATTTTCAAAACCGCACCCGCCCACCATCCGCTGGTTGTTTTAATGTAGGCTATGGGTGATGCAGCGCTGCTGACGTGAGGCTAGAAAGCCCTTGCCTGTTCTAGAAAGACTGATCCAATGCAGCAAATATATTAAAAGGCTAAAGTCGTACATTGGCTATGTTGCAGCCTATCCCCAGAATATCAGCAGCAAACTCAGTCTCTGTCTCGCAAAATAGTCTCCAAATAAAACGCACATCGGCCTGTTGCCTATTCTGCCAGCTTGTGACAATATATCGTCCAAAATGCTTGATTGCATTGCATTCTCCACATTTTTAGCTAAATTTTCATGTACCACATCAGCATTTTTGTTCAGTGAATCTTTTGTAAATTGCTTTACAAATTACCGTCGGGCCTATAGACCTATTGCCTGGCTTGCCTCAGCTTCGGTCACGTCCTTTTACAATTTTATCATTGTAATAAAAAACGCAATTTGCCACATAATTTCAACATGCTCCTGGCCTACTAATTAATGCCTATTGTACTTTATTTTTTGCAAAAAGAAAGAAATCCTTGATAAAATAACAAGTCATTCACATTATAGCCTACTATGTCAGGGTGACTGACAAGCCTGTTCTGAAGACTCCCATTCATTTTGACTGCACGAGCGCGTCTTTTTCAGACAGACAGCGCAATACATTTTAAAGCCTCTCTCTCTGCCTCCATAGGCTAGTCTGTTTAGACTGTTAAGACAGCACAGCACAGCAAGTTAAAGGAGAATTCCGGTGTGATATTGATCTAAAGTGTGTTGAAACATGATACCGAGTGTGAACGTATGTCTCATAGCCCATCTCGGCTTGTCCCCTGCACTCCAAAATCTGGCGCTAGTTAGCCGATGCTACCAACAGCTTTTTCAATGGTGGTGCTTCGGCATCGGGCTAGCCATGCAATTAAATCACTATTTTACACCATTTACGAGGCTTAATGTATCTCCACACTTCATTGGTAGTCTTCCGAGGGCCCTAACATTTAAAACGAGACATTGAGAACTTTGAAAAAGCACTGGTAGTTTACTTACAAGACGATTTATACAGACAGTATCTTCACGAAGTTTAGCGTTTGCAGCCATCTTGAATTTAGTCACGATAAGTCAAGCGACGAGTAAGAATGAACAGGTATGATCAGATTCCAAAAATAATTCCGTGGAAATGCATGGATTCCAGTTGCTGCTACTGGAAGAAACTGGAATCCATGAGCGATCTGCCTGTCACACAGAGGCTTCATTGAAGTGGTTGCATTGTTCAAAAAGACCATCCGTTTCAAGCCAAATTGTCTACTTTCAAAACACTATTTTCAGATGACATGGCAGGGACATGAATGAATTTATTGAGGAAAGGAAAATTTGCCAGGAACATGTTTATTCAAAGAAAGAGCTTTATTAGCACAGACACCCAACTACAAAGTAGGCCTGCCCTTACAACAAATGGGAAGCTCACGAGAAGCCCAAAATCTGCAAAGTGGCTGTACTGCGCGATGCACTGTGTAGGCTATGGAAACAACACATCTAATGTACCTGAAAAATAGTCCCCCAAAACGGATCTTACTCTCTTCTCGATGGACTCCGAGCTGATCTCTTCATAGCTTCCGCCTGCGAAGGTCTGGTTGTTAACCTGAAACTCCTGCGTACTGTCTCATAATAGGTCTTACAGGCAGCTGGAAAACAATTAAACGACAGTGGTGTAAATAAAAAACATAAATCACAGTAAAATTAAACAAGGAAGGAGAAAAAAGTAAAAGTTACTTACACGCAATGGCGTCATGACTTGCAGACATAGCTCCGACCAAATAGGAGGTCACAGCCTCATTATGAGTCGAGGTTAGTCTGTGAAAACAAAATGTACGGTTTAGATCGGTATCTATTTCCTTATAGCATACATCAGAATGAAAGCATATTCTTTAAATCTGGTTAGTAGCACCTAGACAATTTGTCTCTGAGTGAACGCTGGTAGGTAGGCTACAGCTGAAGGCTACCACGGCTCTTATTGCCCGACGGCTGATGTCCCAATTCTCCTGAAGAAGTAACCGCTCGTCTGGCACTACATGATCCAACACTCACCATTCCTCCAAGCAAAGGGAAATGCTCATTTCAAGGTCCCCTCTTCCAGAAGGAATGACTGAGCGCTGACAATTGCGGATACGTTGTTTATAAACCACATTCTTACATCCAAGTGAAGTAGCCTAATCAAACTGTAGGCTAGCCTTTCTGTTTGAATTTGTGTTTGAATTTGCCGCTGGTGCTGGGCAAGCCCACACTGACTGAATGTTTATCCTATCAGCTGTTCTACTGGCGGAAGGAAGGGCAGTTCTTCCACTGCTCACCAGAGGAATTGTCTCCCCTGCTGGTGTGGGGGTTGGACTTAGCTTATTGAAGTGACGTAGTCTCTGCTGTGGCGTATGGACTGAGACTGTTTTGGACTGTGTAGGCCTACAGTGGCCTTTACTTTGAAATGGCCACTTCATTCACGCATTACGTGACGTGAAGCTGCGTGAAACTTTAGTACCACTTTCAGCCACTGTACGTCGCTCTGTCAGTAGCCTGCCTGCCTCCCCTTCTGAAAAAGCAGGAGGCTACCTTTAAACATAATTGTTGCCGAGAGGAATCAGCCTATGAATTCAATAACAAAATAAATCATGCATAATTAAAAATGACCTCGATTTAGGCTACTAGGGTATGGCATAAGGCTTGGCTACACAGTGGTTAACGAAAATCGAAATCTGCTTTTGATACCGGTGCCGCTCCACAAAACAAAAAAATATCTTAATTTGCTGTCTACGTTATTGTCCATGAAGTTGTCTGGCAAGTTGTTATTTTATGAAGACATTAATGGTTACTTTGCTTTCATTAATGGTTTCGCTATAATCAAGTTTGCAAGAAGGAGACATAACGCGTGAACGTGCCACACTATTCAGGGAAGCGCTCACACAGCTGTGGTGGGGGCAGGAGGACAACTGTTAGCGCATGGCTTTATATAAAATTCTTCAACAGAAGCCTTATGAAATAAAGGCCTGCCTCGAATGCATGCTTGCCCAAAATAAAGGCCTGTGGTTTGCGCAGCCTACAGTAAGTAGGCTAAATAACAGACCCGCCACAATATGCGGTATGATGATTTTTTACGAGCAAGATGTTTTTTTGTGCCCTAAGCGCACTGCATGTTCTTAAATAACAATGACATATCATCAGTAATATTCAACCATTGTTTTGTGATTTGGGAATAATGTATATTTTCATTAAGCACAGAAAATCTCATGCCAGTCCCCTCATATTTGGCTGACTTCTGCAGACGCGCAAAAAAAAAACACTGCCACTTCCCTCCCCATATTCCACTGATCAGACATCAGATCAGCTTGTAGGCCATTAGCAGTCTGTTTATTTTATTTTATGAAGCCTATACCTGCCACATTCTCACTTGCAATAGACAGATGCAATATCATCGACACTTACAGTAGCCTACTGCTTCAACAGTATCAGAAGGGGATAGTAGCCTATACAAAAAGTACTTCATACTATCATAAAAATGCGTTAAAACGAATAGCAATTTGCAATAGCAAATGACAAAACACTGGATTAAATATCGTAGGCACAGGAGAAAACTTGTACATCCATTGGCCCGTGGGGAGATCACATGCCAGTTGCCTCTCCCTTTAGTGCTATGTCTCTGTTGATGACATTGTCCAGATGGTCTACTGTATGTATTTATTGCAACGAAAGAGAAGCTCTTTCACTTTTCTTGCTGATAGTTCATCGTCTGTGCTGAGGATGGAGTTTATTATTTCCATCACCTGACTGAAATAGACACATTGTTTCAATACATACCGTAGTTTGGTAAAGCAATTGCTAGTTGTTTAGCGATAGAGCTAGTCGGACTGCCTTTTTTCCGCAGGGTCCTGATGCGCTCACTGACTTCTGCGTTGACGACAACCATCTCTGAACTGTGTAAATGGGCTATGCATTGGGCCCAGGGGCGGACCTGCCATTAGGCATGGTCAGGCAATTGCCTGGGGCCCTGGCCACCAGTGGGCCTTGTCATCCCCATATCGTATTTCGTTTTTTTTTTTTTTAAATAAATGATCACCGCATCCAAACAATATATTTTAATCCATAATAAAGATTGAAAAAATATATATATTTTGCCTCATGATTGCTCATAAACCCTCCACGACTCCGTCTGGGATTCCGGCCATTGGCCTCGCTCGCAACGGAGAATTCGACTCCGAGCCAATCAGCGAGCAGGAGGCAGGAGTTGTGAGAGACGACGTCAAGATTCTGCGATGTGTTTGAATTGTAGTCCTCGAGGAGTTGGCAATGGCATAAGTTAATGAAGCAATTCAGTCCGTGCTGGCTACGCTTCCAAATATTCAGAAATTGAAGTCCGAACAAAAGGAGTGTTTAACACATTTTATTTCGGACAAAGATGTCGTGGCCCTACTCCCTACGGGATTTGGGACACGTTTGATTTGTGTCACGCAGTAGCCTCAATATTAAATTACAGCATGTGCAGCAGACCCGGTATGAACGAAGTGGCGTGTTTTCAATGATCACATCTAGCTTCGACAATTGTGATGATATTGTAGCGCCGAGGCTATTTGCCCTCGTGTTGGGCTTTCCCCTGTGTTCCCCTGTGTCTTCTGTTTTCCCGGCGTGTGCGTGTTTGTGCGAGTGTTTGTGTCTCCCTCTCCCTCCTGTGTCATAGAATGTGTCAATGAATTCTGATGTGTTTTGATTGGGGGGAGGAGTCCGGGAGGGAATATTTAGGGGTTCAGATAGGTTAGCGATTGATAAGGGGAGGGAATAGACTAGGGGGTTCTAAGACGTCTAGTAAATTTAGTCAGAGTAGAAGTGGATTATGTGCGAGTGAGTTGTGTTGATAGATAGATAGATACTTTATTGATCCCTAGGGGAAATTCAAGGTCACAGTAGCATACAGACATAAACACACACATTCACTAACAGCAGAAAAAGTAATTAAAAGTATATAATATAAAAAAACACAACTAAGCAATAAGGACTGTAGAAGATAAAGAATATACTAAAATAAAAATTCTACTAAATAAAACTTAATCTAAATCAATTCTAAAAAACAGTATCCACATAGTGGGTGATTAATCAATCAGGTGCGCTTGCAATGACTGAAGCAGGGACTGAGCCTGTGGTCCTCTGTGCATAAGGTAAGGTAAGGTGCTTTTTGTGAATGAGTGTCATGGTGATGGTGCAAATGAGTAAGTCAAACAGTGCAACAGTGCAAGAATAAAGTCTATATATCTATGTATAAATAACTATATTAAGAAAGGTATAAGTGTGGTCACAGATCGTGTGAGGCAGAAGACCATGGTAAAGTGGCTAGTGGACAGACAGTTCAAGACATGGAGGTGGTGAAGAGGCAGACAGACTATGCGGAGAAGTCTATTTCTCCTCTTCCCTTAAGTGATGCATTGAACAGTTCAATGGCCCTGGGGATGAATGACTTCCTCAGTCTGTCTGTTGTGCAAGGCAGTGAGCGAAGTCTCCAGCTGATCAGGCTCTTCTGCTTAACAATAGTGCTGTGGAGTGGATGACACTCATTGTCCAAGATGTTGATCAGTTTGTTCAGGGTCCTTTTGTCAGATATTGAAGTGATGCACTCCAGTTCAGCTCCCATTACAGAGCCATCTTTCCTTACCAGCCTGTCAAGTCGCCCCGCATCCTTCTTCTTTGTGCTTCCTCCCCAACATACCACTGCATAGAAGAGGACGCTGGCAACAACAGACTGGTAGAACATCAATGAAGGAGCGCAGCCTCCTCAGGAAGTACAGTCTGCTCTGCCCTTTCTTGTAGAGTGTGTCAGTGTTGGCTGACCAGTCCAGTTTATTGTCCAAGTGGAGACCCAGGTACTTGTAGGTGCTTACCACCTCGACATTGACCCCATCAATGGAGACTGGTAGCAGAGTGGGCTTAGACCTGCGGAAATCCACCACCATCTCCTTGGTCTTTGAAGTGTTGAGTTGGAGATGATTAAGTTTGCACCATTGCACAAAGTCCTCCACCAGGCTCCTATACTCCTCCTCCTGCCCGTTCCTGATACACCCCACAATTGCAGTATCGTGAGAAAACTTCTGCATGTGGCATGACTCAGTGTTGTAGCAGAAGTCAGATGTGTACAAGGTGAACAGGACTGGAGAGAGCACAGTTCCCTGTGGCGCTCCGGTGCTGCTGATCACAGTGTCAGAGAGACCGTTCTTCAGTCTGACGAACTGTGGTCGCTCCGTCAGGTAATCTGTGATCCAGGTTACCAGGTGAACGTCCACATCCATCTGCAAGAGCTTGTCTCCCAGTCTGAGGGGTTGGATGGTGTTAAAAGCACTTGAGAAATCAAAGAACATGATTCTCACAGCACTTTTCCCCTTGTCCAGGTGAGAATGTGTCCTGTGTAGAAGATGTAGAAGTGAGGGCATCGTCCACGCCCACTTTCTCCTGGTAAGCAAACTGTAACGGGTCTAGTGCATGGTGTACCTGGGGTCTGAGCATACCTAAGACGAGTCGCGCCATTGTCTTCATCACATGTGATGTTAGAGCGACAGGTCTGTAGTCATTAAGCTCACTAGGAAGTGGCTTTTTAGGGACAGGGGTGAGACATGATGTCTTCCACAGTGTTGGAACTTGTCCAAGGCGTAGACTTGGATTGAAGATGTGCTTCAGTGACTCCCCCAGCTCAGCAGCACAGGCCTTGAGTAGCCTTGAGTTGCGTTGTGTTGTTGGCCGATGAGTGTGAATGACGAGTGATTGAGACCGTGATTTATCAGCGATCAGTTTGTTGTTTTGTAGTGGACACCTCCTGTTGCCCGTGCACTAGCCTATACATCTATAGGAAATAAACTACCGGAGTTTTGGAACGATATATCAGCCTCCCCGTCTCCTAACTTCTCATCGGCGTTACAATATGTTATCTTCAACCTTACTGTTGAATAGTAATCTGCTATTTGCTATTCTTCCACTAACTCTTACATTTGTATCGCAAAGCTGGCATCGGTCATTTACATCCATCTTGTTTGCTCTGGTGGGGAATGGTTGTTGTAGGCTATAGCCTAAAAGTTCTCAAACTTTTATGGGCCGGGGACCCCTCATGGAGTGGAAAATTCTCCAAGGACCCCTCATAATCGTAACACATAAAACTTAAGTTAATCATGTAGCTGTATAGCCTTTTTTCTGCTAGATGCTTATGCTATGTATTTTAAAAACATAGAGTGCTAATACCACAATAGTCATGTTAGCAAACTTTGACAGTATGTAGGATTTTTGTTGTTTCTTTGCTAAATGTAGGCCTATTGTGTTGAACACATAGTGTTTGCTTCAGATAACTTTCGTTGGCGGTTAATTAATAGTAAAGTGTTTTGACGCATTGATGTAACGTATCAGCAGATCAATTGGGCAAATACTGATACTGTAGCATTTTTAGCCATATAAGACAATTCCATATTTTGTAGAAAACTTTGTCAGGGACCCCCTGACAATGTACTGCGGACCCCACTTTGAGAACCAATGCTATAGCGCACGCAATTTCTGAGCGTTGTAGTGTAGCTTACTTCACAAATCTAGAGAGAAATAGCCTAAATTAACCAACTTCTTCCAGTCGAAGAATTCTTCCACGGAAGAAAGTAATTTGGATAGTGATGCAACAACATCTGTTGAGCTGGGTGGTGTACTGTAGCTAATGCTAGCTGCAGCAGCAGTGGCACCGATGCACCACCACCGGCAACTCAAACTTGCACTACATATTCTTCTACTGATGATGATGATGATGATTATGATGTTGATCTAAGTGAAACAGTCGTGAGGGACAAGATCACTGTCACTGCCGCACTGGCAGTCCGCACTGGTGCTGGTGATGCTGACACCATTTCAGTAGCAGAAGCTTTGGGTGCAAACGAAACCAGTAACGTGAGTAGCCCTAACACGATACCTAGCACTACAGTTATCAGTGACGACCCTGCGTTATGGCCAGACACCGTAAGAGATGCAGAGTGAGTTGAAATCGTTAAAAAAAGGCCCTGTGCAAATTAAGAACTTTGAATTCCCCCAAAATGCAGATAAACCACCCAGAAGATTCACGGTTGAACATTATTACATGACCATGAAAAATGGAGAAAAAATAAACAGAAAATGGCTAGTTTATTCGGTCAGTGCAGACGCTGTTTATTGTTTTGGATGTCGGCTTTTTCAAAGTCAAAGTCAAAGTCAAAGTCAGCTTTATTGTCAATTTCTTCACATGTTCCAGACATACAAAGAGATCGAAATGACGTTTCTCACTATCCCACGGTGGAGACAAGACATATTTTACCAATTTTAAGTCCACAGACAAACATAACATTCAAGTAAACAAAAAAGTAAGTAAATAAGTAAATAAGAGGGCACATATAATGAAAAAATAAGAGCAGCAAAATTTGGTTGAAATTGTGCATAGACAGTCAATAAAATAAAATACTAGTGCAAAGTCAGGCCAATAAGAGGCTGAGGTAGTTCTGTTTGACCTAAGTAAGTAAAGTGGCATAGTAGTGCAAGTTATGTAAGAGCAGCAGAAGTGTTGTGTTTTCAGGACAACAGCAACAAGTTGCAAAGTGTACAAGTGTGCAAGTGGAGTGGTGCAGGCGGCCATTGTGGGTCCAATGTCCAGGATTATGTAGCTGAGGGTGGAGGGGGGAGAGGAGGGAGAGAGTTCAGCATCCTAACAGCTTGGTGTATGAAGCTGTTGGTGAGTCTGGAAGTGCGGGAGCGCAGGCTTCTGTACCTCTTCCCAGAGGGCAGTAGATCAAACAGATTGTGAGCGGGGTGACTTGCATCACTCACAATTTTGGTCGCCTCGCGGGTGAGGTGGGTGGTGTAAATGTCCTTCAGGGAGGGGAGTGAAGCACCAATAATCCCTCCAGCTGTGTTCACTATGCGCTGCAGGGCTTTCCTGTTGTATTCAGTGCAGCTTCCGCCCCACACAGCGATACAGCTGGAGAGGATGCTCTCAATGGTGCCTCGGTAGAATGTGGTCATGATGGCTGGTGGAGCACTTGCTCGCCTGAGTTTCCGCAGGAAGTACAGGCGGCGCTGAGCTCTCTTCGCCAGTGATGCTGTGTTGGTGGTCCAGGAGAGGTCTTCACTGATGTGCACCCCCAGGAATTTGGTGCTGCTCGCTCTCTCCACCACAGCACCGTCGATGGTCAGTGGCAGGTGTTGGGTGTGACCTCTCTGGAAGTCAACAACAATCACTTTGGTCTTGCTGACGTCCAGCAGGAGGTTGTTGTCCCTGCACCACGTGGTCAGATGGTCGACCTCCAACCTGTATTGAGTCTCGTCGCCCTTGGTGATGAGACCCACCAGAGTTGTGTCGTCAGCAAATTTCACTATGTGATTGTTGCTGTAGGTTGCAGTGCAGTCATGCGTCAGCAGGGTGAAGAGCAGCGGACTGAGCACGCAGCCTTGGGGGGCCCCTGTGCTCAGTGTGATGCTGCTTGAGG
Source organism: Alosa pseudoharengus (assembly GCF_046254945.1). NCBI lineage: Eukaryota > Metazoa > Chordata > Actinopteri > Clupeiformes > Clupeidae > Alosa > Alosa pseudoharengus. Next base: position 24,429,423 of record NW_027468630.1, on the reverse strand, counting down.
TATTGTTGCCAACACGTACTACTTGAGGCCTCTGACAGAGGAAGTCCAGTAGCCAGTTGCAGAGGTAGGTACTGAGTCCCAGTTTGTCAAGTTTGCAGATGAGTTGTTGTGGTATTATGGTGTTGAATGCAGAACTGAAGTCTATAAACAGCAATCTCACATATGAGTCTCTTTTTTCCAGGTGGGTGAGGGCTGGGTGGAGGGCAGAGCAGATTGCATCCTCTGTAGACCGTTTGGCTCGGTATGCAAACTGGAAGGGGTCCAGGGTGGGGGGGAGAATGGATTTGATATGTGACATGACAAGCCGCTCAAAGCACTTCATGATGATGGGTGTCAGTGCCACAGGGCGGTAGTCATTGAAGCAGGATGGAGCAGTTTTCTTCGGCACAGGTATGATGGTGGCAGCTTTGAAACAAGATGGGACGATGGCTTGCTTCAGGGAAGTGTTAAAGATGTCTGTGAAGACATCCTTAAGCTCCCCTTTTGATCAAACACCTCAAGATCAAACACCTCACTTCAGTTCAATTCGAATGGTTTTCGCTAATGGAAAAATATAAGTGATCATCTTCGCACGCATGAGCGCAGCAAAGAACATAGCGAGAATACACAGAAGTGGCTCCACCTTGTGGAAGGTTTAAAAAAAAATGCCACAATTGATTCAGTGAATCAGCAGCTGATGAACAACGAGATCATCCACTGGAGAATGGTGCTGAGAAGACTATTTGCAATTGTCTGCCATTTGGCAGAAAGACATTTAGCATTTCGTGGCCACTCTGAGCACCTTTATGAGCCCAGGAATGGCAACTTTCTTGGTCAGGTTGAACTAATGGCCCAATTTGATGCTGTTATGATTGTAAGGAGGTTTAAAAGCCAGGAGACCAGAGACCATTATCTTAGTAAAGGTGTGCAAAATGAAATAATTGCAGTGATTGCTCAAAAGACATTAGATGCAATTGTTGCTCTAATTAAGAGAGCAAAGTGTGTTTCTGTAATTATGGATTGGACACCAGACTGTAGCCACACCGAACAATTATCAATCGTCTTGCGCATAGCAAACTGTGAAGAAGATGTAGGTGTGTCCATTGAGGAACATTTTATGGGTTTCATTTATGTGCACGACACAACGGGCAAAGGACTGTTTGAGACCTTCATTGAACATCTCCAAAAACTGAACATCTCCGACTGTTGTGGGCAGTCATACGACAATGGAAGTAACATGCAGGGGACCAGGTGTACAGAGAAGAGTGTTGGACATAAATAAGAAAGCCATGTATGTGCCATGTGGGAGTCACAGTTTAACATTTATTTTCTATTTGCCCTTATGAAATCATGTATTGAAAAATTTAAGCACAGTTCAGCTTGAAGAAACTCAAATAGCCTACATGCATGTTTAACATTTTGTGATCATTGGCTACTTTGACAAACTCTTAGTCAGCTGTACTGTAGGCGATATTTGTAACATTTGATTTGTATTTGACCTATGAAATAATATACTGAACAATTTAAACACATTGTGACTGTGAAATTTGCTGCAAATTCAAAACTGGATTACTCTGGAATGGCTAAATGTAGGCTACAGGGTAATGCTTTACACGTTTGAGTTTGGTAAGGTCTGCTGTTTATCCTGATATGGTTTGTCATGTGTTGAGGGAAAAGTATTCCACCGAGATGTATGGGCAGGTGCGCAGAACTCTATGTAAAACTAGATGTACCGCAGAGCGGTACAAAATATGACCGCCGCCCAGTCCAGCACATTTTTTCCACAAAAATAAATCACGCTGAAAGGCCAATATGATTCTAACTGTCTCACTAAATTGCATTATCCACACTCAATTCTCACTGGTATCTGCTAGACAACAAGTACCAAAACATGATTAGTTCATAGATTTCACATGTAAAATTCATTTTATACAACCCCACCCCCATCTTGCCTGTTCATAATTTTGAGAAATTCTTGAATTGTATGCATGTGTGCGTGTACACGTTCATGTTTATGTGTGTGTGTGCTTGTGTGTTTGCCTGCGTATGTGTGTTTGTGCATGTGCATGCATGCGTACATATGTCTACTGTGTGAGTGTGTCATACGTATGATTACTGTGAATGTATGTGTGTGCGTGTGTATCTGTTTATGCACATGTGTGCACATGGAATGGGTTAACATGACCCCTGGAGGCAAACATACGGAAAAAATTGGTCATCCTAGGCCCTACGGTTCTCAAGATATTCACAGAAAACTGTGTCTGCCCTACCCTCCTTTCGGGGGGTCCAGTACAGCGGGGGGGCTACAGATCAAAACGAAAAACGATGGTTCCATGCTATCCATGTGGGGTTACATGCCCACCAAGTTTCGTGTACCCCGGTCTTTCAGTGTCCCGGGAATCCTTGTTGGTGTACGGTCACTAAATGTACACATAAATTATTTTATTGTAAGGCCCCCCATTAACAAAAGTTCACAAAACCTGGCATGCATTCGGAGGGTGTCATAATGATCCTACACTTTGAATTTCGTGCAGTTTTGACCATGTCAGCCAGAGATATTGTGATGAAAACACCTAATTTTAATACATGAAATAAGTGGTAATGGGATGGGTTGGCATGCCCCCTTAAGACCAACATACAAAAAAAAGGTGGACCTCCTAGGCTCTACGGTTCTCGAGATATTTACAGAAAACTGTCTCCGGCCACCTACAGGCCAGTTGGTGTATAGTAACATAAATTAATTTATTGTGTGGCCCCCCATGAACGGAATTCCACGAAACTTGGCGTGCATTCATGCTTCGCTGTGCGGCGGTCATAATAATATGATTAAATTAAAGTTACTTTTCTCGCGAACCGTTTATCACAGCAACTAGCGGCTTACATCGTTTAAAAGCTGAGAAAAAGCTCTTTCACGTGATGTGATACATGTAATGTCTGTGTGATGACTAGGCTACTTTGCGAGTAGTTCAACAGAGAAGAATGGGTGAATTTGAACGCACTTTCTTTCTTGCCGTGCGCTGTCACTTTCTCCACTGCGTAAAAGACTAAATTATTTTGCACTGTAAATGCTAAGATTATTTTGACAGGCCATAGGCCCAATAAAATATGCTATTAGTCGGATGCAAAGCAGAATATTGAAAGAAGGGGGAGGCATCACGGACAATGCAAGGGGCAATGACGGCCATGGCCGTCGTGAAATTCCAACCCTGCCAACGTCGATCATATTTTGGGCAGCCAAAAGTGGATGTGAAACTGAAAATCACGTATGCTTTAATGGAGTTAGCCTAATTTTACACATACACGCTACACATACAGGGGTGGACGCAACCACCCACACAAAAAGGGTCACACACAAGGGAGAACTAAACGGGAAACATGCTACAGTAAAAACGCTAACATTAAACCAGTAAATAAGGACAAATACGGACATAAAACCCCCAAAGTTCGCCCCTGCATCCCAGCATGCCCTGCGTGGGAGTTCGCAACCAGCATAGTCCAGCGCGCCGACGTTACAGTATGTACCAATAAAATTAAATAGAAATACATGAATACATTTACATTTAAAAAAGCAATAATTGCATGAAATACAGGTTGTTCACAACTCGCGAATCTCGGAAGCTCGAGTCCGTGTAGAGGGACTGGAGAAATGAGAACAAGCCATCGACCGCCGTGTCGGTGGTACTCAGTGTCCTGTTTGTGGTCCAAGGAGTCTGGCCTCCTGGATGAGAGTTCGGGGTGGAAACCTGGACCACCATATCCTGCTCAGTCCTTCTTGTAAATTGTCGATTTGCAGCCTTGACATTTGGAAGGTACCGCCACTGACCTGGGGATGGGGAACCAAAGCCTAGCCATCCAGAGGATGTAGCTTACCAAGGCCTCCTCCTCGGGCAGGGTTTGGGTGAGGCCTGTAGGCATACTTGCCCTAGTGATGTTCCTGCAGAGTGGTGTGGGGGATTTTGATTTGCCACCTTCCTCAAACTCCCCCAAGCCTCAAGCTCCTTCTGGGCCTTCTCCATGTCCTCATTGGAACTTTTCCGGTTGTTTGTTCTGTTCTATTGTTAATGTAGTGTTAGTGTGTTATGTTATTCTTCTTTAAAGGGAAATACCAGAGTTAAAACGACATGGGGTCTATTTGTGGTTGATAACAGGTTCAAACTTTTGTTTGGGAGCAAAATGACATTAATCGGAGGAGTTTTGAGCTAGACTGTTGTTTGCATTAGCAACAAATTGGTTTATAGCATCTTGCAGTGGGCATACACACACGTCAAAAAATAATCACTATTTTCAGACCACTGGCAAATTTCAAAATAGCCTTACACTTGGTGGTAGTGTCCATAGGGTTCCTACAAATAAACCAAAGTATTGCAAATCTTGAAAATAACAAGGAGCCTTTCTGAAGGCAACACACTGCCTTCTGTTCCGGTAGCGTCAAATCAGTGGGTACAATCGACATGCAGCGCTGTGCAGATCTAGCCGAATCTTACAATACAAACATATGTATCATGTTCAGCCAGATCAGCACACCACTGGAAGAAGTCAAGGTGCCCTTTGATTTGATGCTCTGTCTCTAGGAGCTCAGTTCAGATAGCGATTATCTCTCTGTCAAAGCAGTGTTTCCTCTACGTTTATTTCAGCATGGCGGCCCCCCACGGTTTAATTAATACCGCCACGGTATCAGAATCAGGGCAGACGCACATTTGCTTTTTAAATAATCCTGCGATGTATCCTCCCTTGCTGGCTGCCGCTCACATTGCAATTTAACAATAAGTAGCCTAAACTAGTCAGAGGTTATTATGGCCCGTCCAGTTTCAGTTCACATACTATATATTGTATTGATGTAGCCTATTTAAGGCAATAACTTTCTTCTCAGTGTTTCCTCTTCATTTAGCGGTGCCACTGCTTCAGAATTAGGGGAGACGCAAAATATTGTCTGGAAGCATATAGGCTAAATGCCCTCCGCTGGCTGCTGAAAATTGCAGTTTATGAATAAACAGCAATGCTAATCCGAGGTACCTGTCTAGTTTTATTCCATAAATATATTGTTTTTATAGACGTTAGTGGCATGCGCTATCAAGAGCTTCCATGTGCTACGCATGTTTGTCAACATCGCAAAAACAAATATTTTCGCACAACTTGGTGGAAAGGTGTAGCACAGGCCAAGGAAAACCTGTTAATTTCTGAAGCTGATTGTATAAAGTATTTCCCATATTGTAGTCTATAGGCCTAAGCTTGCTCACAACAACAGCAAAAATGAAACTGAGAGGATGTCTCCACGAAGCCCCCGCTGTTACATTAGATGCGCGCTCAATCGCGAATCGACGCAGTAAAAAAGCAACGACTGCTGGTAGTAACGAAGGTAAATTTCAAAACATTTTGTATGGACTCGCAGTGCTTACCTGTCAACATTTAGCTTTCCAAAAACGGGAGATTTTTTTTCAGGGGGGGGGGGGTCAGTGTTTATACCGGATCTGTGTTTGCATATTTAATACGTTTCATACACGTGTTTCAACACTGCATTTCGGCCGTTGCTTTTACCTTACCATTACCTTACGCATGCCAGGTATGTATCCACCAGCTGCCTGCCTGCAGCCTACTTCCAAAACTCCAAAGCTGCTTGCTGTCAGATTTGGTTCCGAGGGCACAAGTTCAGTGTATTAACAACACTCAATAACAGTTTATGTGTTAATCAATTAAATTCCCAACAATTTCACAACAGCTAGTTCTGAAGTAGGCCATTCAACTAGCCCACTTGCTTACGACGAGACTGACGCCCCTGATCCACTAGCACGCGATGCGAATTCCCCAAATCGCGACGCTACCCTCCATGAAGACGCTTTGATGGGCGTTCCCTTTTGTAGATGTGTGGAAACGGCAGGGCAAGAGCAGGTAGCCTAGTAAAACAACCAAACAAAATGTTTTCCTCAACTATTTTGAAATTACCGAGGGAAAGTCACATCTATAAATTAGTTTGCAAGTTGGGCGGTCATTTCAATCATGAAGTTGTCCCTGTAGGATTCTAGCCACACATCATACAAAGTACGGGAATGTAGACACTGCTATGATTATTTTTTCTCATCTGACATGTTTGGCGGTAACCACACTACCGGAAAATTAGGTTTTGTTTAGGCTACGTGATGATGGACCTCCCCTGCGTTTTGCTCTACTATTGGATACTCGCCTCGCGATGGACGGATTAATTTGCATAAAGTTGGGAATTGCTTTTTGACGCGCCGCAGCCACAGCACTCGTCGCACCGCATACCCAGAATCCTATGCGGGTGCGGAATTCGCTAATCATAGAAATGAATAGGGATACTGCGTCGTGGTGTTAGTGGATCAGGGGCGTCAGGCTGCGCAGTTGGCACCCGCTATCTTATTTGGGTTTTGGGTTGCCAGGTTTTAGCCTATGACAAAACTCATCTAATTTTACACATACACGCTACACATACAGGGGTGGACGCAACCACCCACACAAAAAGGGTCACACACAAGGGAGAACTAAACGGGAAACATGCTACAGTAAAAACGCTAACATTAAACCAGTAAATAAGGACAAATACGGACATAAAACCCCCAAAGCTTGGGAGATGACCTTGAAATACGGGAGAAACCCGGGAAAAACGGGTGTTGACAGGTATGCGCAGTGATGGCCTAGTAGGCCTAATGTGAATCGCGGACTATAAAGTAAAAGAGATTTGCACCAAATAAAGGCAGTGTTGTGGGTTGTGTTTTTACAACGTGTTGGCACAAAACTTAATTTCTGTCATAAACGAAGTAAGCTAAGCGTTTCTCCATTGTCAACATGAACTACTGATATGTTCAAGCGTTCAAGTGACAATGTGGTTTAATGCATGGGTTAACCTGACGTGATTCAGACAGAAGATGGGCCTGTCTTAGTTCCTGAATCCTGTCCCTCTCACGTTAGGCTAAATGGTGTGATTAGCAACTAGAATTAAAAAAACATCCCGTGAGTGACACCTGACCTAAAAAAATCTAGCGGAAACACTGCAAAGACACTTTATGTGCTATCGACTTCTTCATGCTTATGATATGCATTACACACTAACTGCAATCATATCCAGGCCCATTTTTGAGACATGTAGGCTTACATAATCAAAACTCCCAACATTGAGTGCCCAGGTGATCTTATGATACATTTAAAGCATTCTCTGCATTTCTATTGCATGTGTACTAAGAACCTTTTAGTGAAGATAATACCATACTGTATGTAACATTGTATAACACCTTGCTACTTAATGTATGATTACAGGTAATTTACCTGTATGTTTCTAAAGTCTGTTTAAGATATTTCTTGACATTCTTACATCCAAAATATAAATGTAAATCCATCATTGTGCCTCACCAGTTACCACTGCCTGGCCTCTGATGGTTGGTTGCATCTCAGTACAACATCCACTAGAGGGAAGCATTTCATCACTTAAATGATTAACGGAATGCAGGCACAGCAAAGACACACATGAGCAATTACAGCAGTTTAGTTTTGGTAAAATCTAAGTCTGTGGCTATTATGACAGAGAGAGAGAGGCTGGCAGCTGAACTTCCTCAAACCACAATATTAGAACAGTACTATGCACTTATTAGCAGAGTAGAAGAGTACTATTAGAACAGTACTATACCCTGGAAATCCAGAGTTCTCGCGAGAGCACAATGGAATTGTCTCTGCGAGACATGCACGTTACTTTTACCCCAACATTTCGGGAAACCAGCTAAACTGGTGAAGACAGTGCTGCAACGTTGGAGGACAGTACACATTGGTTGTAGTGTTATCCGATTGCGTCAAAGTCCGCTTGGGACATTTTTATATCACGCATAGTTAATGAGATCATTTGCAAATTTGAATACATTAATGAATATAAATGCATAATAAAGAAATGTATTGATAATATGGCTGCGAGTAGATAAGTTAATGGTTTTATGGCCAAATAGTATTGAAATTGTATCAAATATAACAAATGATCATACAAAAGTATGTTTTTAGATGGGATATTGCAGTTACATTATGCAAATTAGATTTTTTTTTAACCGTTTTTGTTCATGTGCCACTTCACCTTTACAAGAACATCATGGCAAAGCAATTATGAATGTTTTTACTTAATTAGTGCAAATATACACTCTTTGCATTATTTTGTGAGAGCTAATTTGCATATGGGCATCATTTTGTTGACTAATTTGCATGCAAGAATGGGACTGTGAAGAAATATTCGTATTGTTACAAATATTGTTTTCACGCTGTGTTGTAACTTATCTTCCCCTCCAGTTGTCCATTTAATTTAGTAATATTAAAACACTTATAGAAATAGTATGCAGTAATAGTAAATATTCATTTTTTATATATCACGCATAGTTAATGAGCTATTTTGCATATTTTGACTAATTAGCAGGAATAAAGGAATCGATTGTCCCACAATGTTTGGGTGACATTTTATGATTAGTTAAAGAATATTCTATCTCTTTCAGGTGTAAAGTTATCTGCAGTGTAAATTCTGGTCATGTTTATATTAGTAAATTTACATAAATAATGCATGTATAACAAAAATTGCAACCCATTTTTTCAGTGATCAAATGTTCAATGTCCTCCGGCAGATCTTTCATCAGATAAGCTTCCATTTCCTTTCGATCAATTTCAGAGCGTCCTCAGTAACATTATGGGCCCTAATATGACGCAAAGCATGTTGTTATCAAAACGCAAAGCTTATTCCGATTGTACACTGGAGTTTTTCGCCATGCGTCTCTTTTATTGAACAATGCGCTCAGGGGTGAAGCAATTAACGACCTAAGGTGTGGCCTGGAGCAAGATCTAAAAATCGCTATCGTACACTATCTAAAAAGTGGCGCATATGGAGCACAGCCGAAGACGCACTGTCACGAGATGTAAGCAGCAACTCATCTGGAGGATAAATGTCCTTTAAATGTCCTTTTGGTTTTTTGTTCAGTCTTTCGAATATTATTGGGGTAAGTGTTGCTTTTTTCAGGCTATGTTTTCGATGGTAACCCATTGTCAGTCAATAAAGTAATTAACTGTGTATAACTGTTTTGTCTTTGACTATGACACCACGGTTGCCAATGAGTTCAAATAATAGACGAATGCAGAAGCATGTAGGCTATACTCTGCTAGGTTTTAGTAAAGCATGGTTTAGTGGAATACCTGTTCCATATGGTCTCGCATGCAAGCAGATTCCTTCAATTGCGCCGCTGACTATCAGAATACCGATGCGCTCTTTGAAGTTGCGCTGCTTGCTGTTAAAGGGAATGACAGATGTCATTTTCATTGGTTTAAAGAATATTATGCCCAAACCACACCCATGACTGATTCAGAAACATAAGACCAACCTTTTTGCCCTAGGCGGCGACGTTTGATAACAAAACAGTATAAGTATATAAGTATACTCTTTTGATCCCGTGAGGGAAATTTGGTCTCTGCATTTATCCAAATCCGTGAATTAGTGAAACACACTCAGCACACAGTGGACACACAGTGAGGTGAAGCACACACTAATCCCGGCGCAATGAGCTGCCTGCATCAACAGCGGCGCTTGGGGAGCAGTGAGGGGTTAGGTGCCTTGCTCAAGGGCACTTCAGTCGTTCCTACTGGTCGGGGTTTTAACCGGCAACCCTCCGGTTACAAGTCCGAAGTGCTAACCAGTCACAGCTGCCCCCCACCACCACTGGACTGGACAAACCTCGAAATTTGTTTAAGCTATTTGCCAGTGACCATGCGTTTTAGATCGCCAAAATATAGCCCAATATTTCAATTTTTCCATTTCTTCTCTGTCCAGTGTAGTCTCTGAGCGGCTGTAAGGGAAGGCAAATGACAGGTAGCAGCTTCCATGGTAGAACACATCCACAGCAAACACATCAAATGATTGCCCACTCAAAAGAAGACTAAGGGCCCTATCTTAACGATCGGAAACACAAGTAGCTTTGTGGGTGGATCTCGGGCACTGTTGCTATTATACTGCCAGGATAAATTACCAACGCAAATCTAAAATGGGTTGGCATTACTCATAGGTGTGGTCAGAGCGTCTTCTCACATTCCCTTTAAAAGCAGGCGCGCTTGTCCCATGGCGGATTGCTATTATAATGGCTGATTTGCCAGGTACCCGCCAGGAGTGGTTCACAGCTGATGAGACCGACGTTCTTGTCAGGGCCGTAAAAGACAGAGAAGTGGCATTGTATGGGGATGGGAGAATACCACCCAAATTAGCTTTGGTTAAATAGGCATGGGAGGAAATTGCCACAATTGTTTCCATGGCTGGCATTTTTCTTTGTACATGTAAATAAAGAAATGTCACAAAGACATTCTTTCCGATGTTTTGAGCTCACTCTCACTAAATCACAAGGTTATGAATGCATGGTGATATTTTTGCAATGTAGTCTAACATTAGACAGAGATCACTTTGCTTCACTATACCTCACTATAGACAATGCATCTCTTCTGTCAGATAAGCTCTCCTCTTCCGTGCTGCTGCTGGGGCATTTGGGTTAAATGGCATTGGCACATGCAGTTCAACATCATGTCTCCTTAAGTCCTCTAATATTTGCTCATTTATGTCATCAGCACATCCATGATTAATGGAAATGTTGTGTAAAACACAACATGCCACAAAGAATGCTGCAACTTTTTTCGGACTGTACTGTAAAGTGCTCGCAAAAGCACAATCTGAATTGTCTCTGCGAGACACTCTGGCAACGAGTAATGATGCATGTTACTTTTACCTTTTTCCCTTGCATCGCAAGGAACCAATCACGTTGGTGTAGATGACGACAATGCTGCAATGAATCAGTCAGTAAACATTGGTCGTAGTGTTATCCAATTGCGTTGAAGTCCGGAATCAGTCAGTAAACATTGGTCATAGTGTTATCCAATTGCGTGCAGTGAGATTTTCAAATGCATGCTTGGTGCCGGCCCTCGAGTTTTTTCATTATTCGTGGCCAGACCCTTAATCTTTCTAGATTACCAGGTTCTGGATTTTCCAGGCTAGTAAAGTGCCTCCTGACCTATCCAAACACCTGAAGTGCATCTTCAGGATGCCGAATGTTCGTTCAATTACACTGTGTGTTTGTGTGTGTTTTCGATTAAATAGCATTGCCAGGAGATGGCAGACATCTGTCACAGCCTGATGGGTCAGGCGTAGCTTACGCCTACATTCCTCCTCACTGAGGGAGAGATAGGTCTGTCTGGGACGGAAGACCCTGTCCCTCTCGTGTCTAATTTTCTGTCCCAATACGTACTCCATCTCGCCCTGCAGTAGAAGAATTATGAGCAATCTTAACCAAATTGTGCACACGCTACATTATTGCCAAGCAAAACCATACCAAAATAGCACCAGGGAACGTTTGTGCCAGAACACGCCTCCTCTTTTTTCTGAACCGCCCCCGGGAGCGCAAGTTCATTCCCTAATTTACCGATGTGCGTCTGTGGAGGGAAAAGTCCGTTGTATTCGGCTCAAATGCAAAATAGGAATGAAACAAGCGCCAGTGTACAAAGTCACTGCACTGAAAATATGACCAAAAACCTTTAAATTGTCATAAGATTTCTTTGACATGTAAACCATTGCCTCCTACTATGCAAACATTATGTTAGCTGGACATACCAGTCTTGATTTGATAGCTAGCAAATTATGCTGATGGCAATAGGCCTACTGGTTAAAAGGTACATTTCGTAGAAATTAATGTTGATTACCAATTCACATTGAATAGTAAAATGTTTTCTTTTTTTATTTGAATATTACTGTATACTATTTCTATATACTATTTATTATTACTAAAATCAGTGGACTGCAGGGGAAGATCAGTTACAATACAGCCTCAAAACCAGAATCTATTTCTTCACAGACCCATCCTTGCATGCAAATTAGTTGATAAAATGATACCCATATGCAAATTAGCTCTCACAAATAATGCACAGAGTGTATATTTACACTAATTAAGTAAAAACATCCATAATTGCTTTGCCATGATGTTCTTGTAAAGGTGAAGTCGCACATGAATGAAAAAGGTAAAAAATGACCTAATTTGCATAATGTAACTGCAATATCCTATCTAAAAACATACTTTTGTATGATCATTTGTTATATTTGATACAATTTGAATATTATTTGGGCCTAAAGCCATTAATTTATCTATTTACAGCCATATTATCAGTACATTTCTTTATTATGCATTTATATTAGCTAATGTATTCAGATATGCAAATTATCTCATTAACTATGCGTGATATAAAAATGTCCCAAGCAGAAATGGATTCTACGCGAAAAAGTACTATAGAATCAATTGAGAAATGTTTGGTAGTGACCTTAATCAGATCGTTCTGGGTTTTGCCCTGTCTATATGCAATAGGTCTTATTAGCAATGTGCTACTCTGAGTGCTATGCTGTAGTAGCGGCTACCATAGTGACTGAAAGCATGGGGAGTATCCTAGGAATTTGATTAAATGCCAACAAATAGCCTTTGTTTTCTTATGTTTGGCAACTGACCAAACTGACATATTGACTACTGATGTGTGCTGACCTCTGATAACTGAAATCTATCTACATGTGTTTGGATGTAGAGATCTTTGTCACATCAAGTCATCTGTGAGTAACCACGGGTACAGTCTGGTTTTGTCTATGTTTGCATTTGCAATCTTTCATTGCATTAATGGCAGCGTTTGCAATTAGTGAGATGAATTGCAGTGACACTCATCATACTCCCAACTCATGATGTGTTTTGTTACAAACATGCACTACATGTTTTACTTTAAAGCTGCAGTTGGCAAGATGTTTTATCATATTCACTGAAACCGACACTATGCTCCAACAGAACAACATAAATCAGCCGGTTTTAGAAAAAAACTGCACTTCTACCTCAATCAATCAATCAATCAAATGAAGAGTTCAGATGCAAAACCCTCTAAATCCATCTGACCACCATTCTTTTAAATTAGCATTTTTTTATCAGGCTCCTATAGGTTTTTGCCTAGAAATCGATATTTCAGACCTGGAAGAGAGTGGTATTTAGCGTGTTTTGAAGTTAAATGATTTGATTAACGTATACTATGTGTGGAGAGCATTCACTCACCATCTTTATCTCAGTTTTAACGTAGGTGACATTTAGAGGCTTTTGCATCTGAACCCTTCAAATGTTTATTTGTCACATACATTATACAGGTAGCCTATAAATGCAGTGAAATGCTTGTTCCACTGACTCCAAGACTGTGCAAAGGATATATATATAAAAAGGGAGAAGAATAAAGAAAGAAAGTGCAAAGTGTTTAGGCTATGCTGGTGCTCCTGCTACAATCCTCATTTAGAATCCTGATAGCCTGGGGGTAAAAACGTTTCCGCATTCTCTCCGTGTTGGACTTCAGGCAGCGGTAACGTTTCCCAGACTGTAGGATAGAGAAGAGGCAGTTGTTGGGGTGACTGGGACCCCTGATAATTTTTCTTGTTCTCTGACATTTTCTTATGTAAATTCCCTGTAGGTTAGGTAGGGCACTTTTACGTTCAGCTGATCTCACTACTCTCTTCAGAGCTTTACGGTCTAGCTCAGTGCTATTACCATACCAAACTGTTATACTCCCAGTGATAACACTTTCAATGGTGGTTCTGTAAAAGTTCTTTACTTTTTCACCAGTGAATTAATGTGCTTGGTCCAAGTCAGGTCTTCAGTAATATGGACTCCAAGATATTTAAAACTCTCTACCCTTTCCACTTGAGAGTCATTGATCATAAGTGGTTGATAAATCTTATGCTGATCACGCCTGAAATCTATAAACATCTCCTTGGTATTCGTAACATTCAGGAGGAGGTTGTTTTCCTGGCACCAGTTAGATAACCTGTCTACTTCACTCAAGTAAGCCTGCTCATTGTTCTTTGAAATGAGGCCAACTACTGCTGTGTCATCAGCAAATTTTACAATGATGTTGGAATCATGTACTGCTGTACAATCATATGTGTAGAAGGAATACAACAATGGACTTAAAACACATCCCTGTGGCGCTCCTGTATTGAGAGTAAGGGATGAAGAGATGTGACTACCCACCCGCACAGCCTGGGGTCTGCCAGTCAGGAAGTTAAAAATCCATTTACACAGAGATAAATTCAGTCCAAGATCTTCCAACTTAGTGAGTAGTAATACAGGTTTGATTGTATTAAATGCTGAGCTAAAATCTATAAACAGCATACCTCCACCTAGAGCCTGTTATTTGTTTTGCAAAAATCCACAGCTCCTGGTTTTTCTGGTCCAATCAGAGCAGGGCTGTGTGAGATCTGACTGTCAATCACAGTCTGGTGCTCACTGACGAGCACAAACTCGATAAGAGGGTGCTCGGTGGTAGTGGGGGAGGGGCATGAGAGTTGTAAACATTCAACATTTTGGCTAAGTCCCCTCAATCTGTCAGACTTGCCAACTGCAGCTTTAACTCAATAACTTTAATTACCTTTCATACGGAACAATTCTGCCCTACAAAGGCTAAGAGCAATATCTGCACTTTTTAAAAAAAAAAAAATTGCACAAATAAGAAGTACATGATCTGCTCTTCAATCTGTTAAAATTTCATATGGCTACCTAATACATAAATTAGCTAAATTTACATTTTTAGTTTGCAGTTTGTATAGAAAAGTAGAGGGAAACCAAGGTCCGAGTGCAGTATCTGCCCTTAGTGCCTTGATTTCAATTGCCATTACTGCATTCTGCCTTTGTTTCACTTGCCCTTACTCTAATAGGGTGTGTGTGTGTGTGCAGGGACAGACTGGGACTAAAAAAAGGCCCTGGACTTTCTTCTAAAAAGGCACACTACCATTCACAATCACACACACATTACAGTAGGTGTCTATCATGATACAGTCTCACAATATTAAATGCCAGTGAAAGTATAATATATTTAAAATAGTCAGTCAGATTTTACAAAAAGTAATTAACATATACGTTGACAAATATAAGCAGCAGTGTGCAAAGGTGTCAAAGGTTAGGTTTTGGTGTGCATCATTGCAATATTGTTTGACATGAAAGTCTACAAGAATACCCGATTGATTTTGTTCCATTTTTACATAAATGTTTATAAATGACAGACTTGCCATTGTTAAGGCATCAAGCAGCATATCTTCACTAAAAAAAGTACCTCCTCAATTAATATAAAAACTGAGTGATTATGATCACTTGCTACACTTACTGCAACATGTTATTGTATGGCCATGTAAGTATAAGCAGTAATGCAAAGGCAAAGCGCAGTATAGCTTATAAAACTACCAAATTTTGCCTAAATGTCAAAAAAAATTTAATATTCACCTCACTTTGATCTATCTAAGTACCCCTTGTTGTTGAATATAATTTGATGCTTATACTTGGTGTAAGGTGGTGGTGCTCTTTGGCTTTGTAGGGCAGAATAGATAAATGAATAAATATCAACATATTGGTATTTGGGGTGACCTTGATTTTAGTGAAGGAAAAAAACAAAATTAATCATTGAAACATTTACATTTGCAATGGACATTTTCCATGTACTTTCCCCACCATTACTACAAATTAACAGTGACCTAATATGTCAATTTATGTTTCATAAATGACAATATCTTTCTCAACACTAGGTGGCAGGAGAGTACTTTTGGGGATTGGAACAGCCTGGAACAGTGAGAACCATTATGGGCAAAACTGGAAACATCTTAAAATACAAACAGTGCTGTTTGAACACTGTAACATGAGACATGATATTTCCTTCTCTCTGTTGTTTGTTTAAATAACTTCCTGAGGCACCAGTAGTCATCCATAGCATTGTGTGGGTGATTCAAAACGTTTGGCTTAAATCAAACCCTCAAACTCCCCACAGAGAAAAGAATAAATAAAGAAAAATAAATGTTCCCTGTGCAGGGAGGAATGCCCAGTGAATCCCTCAGCTTTCCATCAGGGAAAACAAAGAATAACATTTTAGTCCCTGCTAGATGTGAAACTCCATGAAAATATTTAAATGTAATTTGGCTAAAGATAGTTTAGCACTATTTTCCATTGTGGTCTTGAACGGTAACACATTGCACCGTTATGGCATGAAAAGTGAGGTGACACTTTGTAAGTGGTCTTGCCTCTGGTCTACCTGCAGGCCGTTCAGAGGCATAGTTATGCAGGAAGCCTTTGCAATTTCCTTTTGGTCTGCGTCATGAACGCAGAGCTACGCCTTGCGCCCAAACCACAACCACATGGCAGCTCAGAAAACACAGGAATTTTCCCATTGACTTAAAAACTCGAACCCTCAGCCAGCCAAATCATTACAGCCTGGGTAAATAAATCACCGATGATTCAGACGGTTCAGTGTTATGCTGGCATTCTTTTTTTTTTTAACTATGATATTATCATGGCTGTGTTTGCAGTGTGTGACTGATAAGAGTATAATTTGTGTTTTTCTTCACGTTGCCAGAAAAGCAGATGTTCTGCGATCTCTTGGGGACATCTCTCTTAGAGGTTGGCATCTTGGAGAACTCAGTCATGTCATCTGACTAAATAGATACGGCCCACTTTGTAGTCAACATCAAAGCTGGGATGTGCATGAACAAACAAGTGCTGTGATCAGACACAAGTAGGTTCCAGACTGCTATCAAACGCAAACCCACATGAGGAGTTCGAGTCACGGGTATGTGCATGTATGCCAGTTCCACACTCTCATCTCACACACCTGCCAGGGGGAGTCCTTTCACTTTGACTTTTGAAGTGTGAACTTGGGCTCCTATGACTGAACTTTCTCCCCGTTACCCCCATTGGAGTTGCAGAGTTTAAAACATGCCCAAGCACTACACCAAACATTAATACACATAGGAGAGATACTGACAATTCTGTCTCGAAAGAAGCGGCTTAGAACTGCAAATTCAACGGATTTTAAATGCAAGGGTAAGTCAGAGTTGTAGCAACTTCTTTAATGTGAGGCCCTCTGATGGACAGCTGTGGTACAGCAGCGTAAGAGCTTGAATGTGGATATTGACTTTCAAAAACATTATTCATTCTGGTCTGTTCAAATGCATTTGAAATGATTTGCCCATGATAATAAAAAAAGTCTTATTATGTTTAAATATTTAATGGATTTCTCATCTAATGGCCATGCACATGTTTTTCTTCCATCATGTTATGTAAGTTTTAGTCTTAGAAATGTGGCTGGACTGTTTTTGTGTGAAAATGGACAGATTGCACTTCTGACTGAGCGCAGGCAGCAATTGCTTGTGACACAGACAGTAAGTGATGTTAAAAATCAATGTGACATCTCCAAAGTGAACTGCTGTGACAGCCGCTTTTCTGAGGCCGTGTGAATACGGCGGACACACAAAGAGGATGCCATCACTTTATTTGTGTGGAATAGTAATCAGATTTCCCAAAGAGGGGGTCTGTGGAGAGAGAACCAGAGAGAAATATAAAAATTATCAGATGAGAATTTCCGATTGCAGTCTAATCAAACCCCTGAGATACCAATGGAAAACACGATGACTCGCTTCAGTCAAATCCATAATTTTCACATTAAGCATACTTGACACCAGCCAGGGCAGACAGCTGTCATCTTGTGGTGGAGTTACGCAACTATGCTAACTGCATTAACTGCATTCCTCTCCTCCAAAACAGTCGGCTCTGTTTCTCAGCAGTGCTGCTATACAGTAGAAAACTGCACACTGTCCTGACCCTTTTGGATGTGTTTTCTTTCTGTTCTGATCAAAATGTTCTTTCATTTTATATGTGTATTAGAGCTCATACTGTGTTTTCTATTCTGATAAGACTCTAGTATAACTTCTTATATTGCTTGAGGATATTTGTATTTGACTGTGTAACTGAGGTCTATATGTGACCAAATTTAGAAGTACTTGGAGAGAAATATTCTCTCTAGAGAACAGCATTGTATTTTCTGGTGCACAGTGGCTGGAGTCACTCTGCAAGGTGTAATTGCGTGGCAAGAATTTGCTTTCACCTGGCATACCTGCCTGGCCCCCTGCCCTTCAGTCATAGTGTCTAGAACACACACACACACACAGCCAGAAAGCCCACCCTCACCAGGGGGCATTGGGGACCTTGCATGAATCATTTATAGCACTCACACACCTGTGCAGTGTGCACGCTTACAAGTACAATTACACTCAAAGCCGCTTGGTGTTTGGGGTCTTCCACCTCCCAGGTTATTAATTATTCTATAACGATTGCACAGCTATTGCATGATGTGTACCGTAAATTAGGCAACTTGATTGTAAGCACAACAGTTAACCAAAATGGCTTGATTTATGAGTATTCTGGCTGTAATATGTAAGTGGTGTTCAACAACAATAATATTTCCTGTTGCAATGCTGGGATAAAGGACGCAATTCGGTCTCTATAAAATGCTATAACACTGTTGTCCATAATGTTAAACAATCCTCTCTCTGTTTGTGACTGCACAGATAGAGCCTGGGCCTAGTTTTGAAGTCACGGTGCTGTTGTATCTACAATCATGTCCTCTTCCCCTCCCCAGACAGAGAAGGAAAGGTGATATGTCAGACAGACACACACAAGGATATCCACTTCATCTGCGCTCTGAAATGGCTCTCATGCTCCACTGCTGTCCAATTTTATCCTCCAAAGCAGTTCCCCTGACAGCAAGAGCAGCATCCTTGGGACGAGGGGGGCAGAAGAGAGGGAAAAAGGGGAAGAAAACAGAGCAGGAAAAGGTGGTGCAAGCTGGAACGAGAGCAGATCAGATTGCTTTGTCTGTGTGTGTGTGTGTTTCTTTCTCTATGATCAATTATCCTGCACCAATATTATTGCAGTATTATCAATGGTAGGGCAGCGCACAGACTCAGGACGTCTCTCTGGTAAACACACTGCTGCAGGCCTGAGTAAGTCGAGCTGAATGTTTTCATCTCTCCCCACTGTTAGTTTTTGCTTTATGTTTGTGCAGTCAATTTAGTAGTTTGTTTGAAAAGCTCAGGGGACACTGCCATTAGTGCTGTGGCATTGCTACTGGCACCACAAAAGAAAAGAGAAAACTCTGCTACTAAACAAACAAACTTATTTTCAGTTAACATTTAAAAAATAATGTATTTGAAGAATGCATTACATTTGAAGAACCTGGAAAACACCGTTAAGCTCTTGGTCAGTGTTTTTCTTGTTTTAAAATGACCTGCACTGCCATTGAATTCTGATGAGGTTCCATGTGGGCAGAGCGAATTTGCCAGCAATTTCATGTGCCAAAAGTTCAAAACATACGCATTTATGAATGGGGTGCATAGAGTGAAACCACTCAGGGCCTTTCAAAGCCTCCTCAAAATGAGCCTATCATGTGAAGATACATATGTTTCCACTTCACAGAGTAGGCATGAAAACTGCATTGCCCTGCTCAATCCAATAGAACATTACGGGCCCCAGCCAAGGCTCAAATATCTCTTTTGAATATATTCATGCAGGCCTCTATATAGAGACTTGTGTGAATGCTAGCTTGGAGATGATCATTCAGAAAGCACACATGCCTTCCCTTATTGAGCTGGGGTTCTGCAGGCTCCAATTTCACGGAGCCGTTCCTTTTGTTTCAATCAAAAACGTTACCACAAAAGAGCGGAGTCATTTTCGTCAGTCCATTCCCCCAATCCTCCACTTGTTTTGTTTTGTTTCACTGAAGTTCTGCTACTTGTGGTTAAAGCTGTTGTTGCTCAGCCAACCGTCCTGCAATACCATTGATTTTTACTTAAGTGCATTTACTGGCATACACATGAATGCACCATCAATGTGTTGTGTCCTTGATAAGTCAGTGACACAATAGTCTTTGCTAACACACTGGCTGTTAAAGTCCAAGAAGGGGGACAGGAGGTTTGTACTTTGGTCTGAGACTGCATCTGGTGATGTTGTGAAGCTATTTTTATCAGTGTGTCACTGGCATTTGGAGAAGCCTGGAATTACCTTCAGAGGCCCTCTTTTCCCAGATAACATGTACAGGAAAGCAAGCATGGCCATAATGAACTGAAACACAGATAGAGCCAATTCTGCATCCTAATGTACACTCAAAAGGGCAACGCCATGCTTATCAATGCGGAGGGTTGTTTAATAGAGATAAGACGACCATTGTCCTCCTAAAATAATAATAAAAAAAATTATGTTAGATTTGTGGCTGGAACTAACTTGATTATAAAAATCCTCTTTGTTGCACGGCTAATGGGGTAATGGTGGCTGGGGGATAAAACCTACTAGCCAGACATCTCTGTCTGAAATGATACCCAACAGGCCTCCCTGCTACTGGCCCCTGTAATATAAATCCCTGTTGCACTTTGTATTCATCCATTTTTAATGTGGAGACCCAGCTGGAGATAGGGGTGGGGTTGTGGTGGGAGCTCAAGGTGTTTGTGTGTGTGTGTGTGTGTGTGCCTAATGTCTAGGGAGGATGGTGCCTCAGTTGTCTGCCAGTGTTTATCCCTAGATAAATGCTGACAGTGGGTCCTGCCAGGCCTAGTCATGGACCTGGACTGGGATGTGCCTGATCTGGCTCAGGTCTGGTCTTAATGCTTAAATATGCAGCTATTAGGGCCTTCCTTAGTCCCCCAACCCACACCCCTCCAACACACAGATGAATGTACACACACACACACACACACACACACAGTCTGATATTACACAGCTGGGAGGTGTGGGGCCAGGAACTCCAGTTATTCGGCAGGCCTTGGTGCGGAGAGGGCTGGATGAGACATGGAGGACCAGACATTCTTGAGTGGGTGGCTTTCGGAAAACAAGTGCCCAGAGGACCATGGGGCTTTGTTGCTGTATCTGTTTTCCCCCTACCCACCCTGCTCCGGCTGGGGAACATATGGAGAGGGAAGCAGAGCCTTACTGTATGTGTGTGTGTGTGTGTGTGTGTGGAGTAAGGGCTGGGGCCTGGGGCTTAGAGTGTCAGAGACGAGAGCGTCCTTCATATCACACTGAAATTACTGTGAGCTATGTGTCAGTGAGGCAGTGGATAGAACAACATCAAGGCGTGGAGTTAAAATAGTAGACAAGCTGTTTATTTCTCTAGTGAATTTATATCTTCGGAATTTCTCTGCACAGCAGCATACAGGGAATTGTGACAAAATATAAATAACAAAATTCAACAGTGTTTATTTCTCTCTTTTAATTTAATTACAAACCTCAGTTAAAAGTGGCAAATTGTCTAATGTCTTCAACATATTCCATTCTCTTTCTCTCTCTCTCTCTCTCTCTCTCTTGCTCTCGCTCTCTTTCACGCCTCAAGAATGTAACATTGAACAGCAACTTAAAAAAATGTATGGATATCATTATTTACAACAATCACCTTTTGGCGAACAATGCTTGGAGCTTATTGTAAAGTCTCTTCCATGTGTTGGATGCAATGAAAGAAAATACAATTATGTTATACAAAGATCAAAAATACTATTAAAAACCCTTATTATAAATGGCAGCACTATATTAATAAACTGCTGTTGACATTTTACATGTAAGTACAAAATCCTGTTGAGGTAGTACCCTCTGAAGTCACTTATAATGTTAAAATACTGAATTAACATCACTAAACTTTTTATTTACAATACAGCAAATCTATGTTCCTTACTTCATTAAAATTGTATTCCTTTGGTAAACACAACTGTTCGACATGTGCAGTCCTGCAAGAGTCAATTGTACATTCACAATATTTTGCATCTATTTTTGGATACTTTGTATGATACATTATGCAAAAGGGGCAAGTATGTTGTTTTACAAAAGCTCTTTTTATTAATAACATTCATTCGTGCTATATTTCCACCACTGACTTGGTAAAACTGCAATATTGACTCTTGTAGAGTGCTTCTAACTTCACCCAGTAAAGGTTTTGGAAAAATACCCAAAGTGGAATTCATGAAACAGTTGAAAGGGAAGTGTGCAGCCCTAGAGAGACCCATAAGACATTAAATCCAGTGTGTAACCCTTGGTCAGGGATGTAAACATCAAAGGTACCTCATATTGGCCTAATTAACTTATTTAAAAATAAGCCTGGGCAAAGAAAACAAACAATTCCTGTCAGCAAAGTTGAGAGTAATTTGGCAGGGCAACTATTGATTATGAAGTTACTCTGAAAACATGAATGCATAACAGAGACTCCTTTGTGAGTCTTTTTTTCTCTTACACATATTAAATGTCAGTCCCAGAGGGAAGTAAATTGTGTGGTGGACTGCAGGAGAGGAGGAATGGGCTATGAATGTCATACCAAGAACACTTAAGTTTACAGAAAACTCCAGTATCAAATGGTACAGAGATGGAACATTCTTAATCTTGATTAATGGCAAACTTAACTTTGGTTTAAAAAGATAATAGGAGTAAGCTTAGCTTACATGGAAAATACTGGGGGTTAACATAAACAAAACACCTCCAATGTTCATGACAACATGTATACTTCCCCACATAAGAAAATAACATTGTTTATTCACACAAAGTGATTGTGTACTGTGGATTTTGATGAATAAACATCTAAACACTAACGAGTGAAGGAAAAAATATATACTTTTCATGAATAACGAATACAATAAACTATGGAAATAAAGTATCTATAAAAATATACGAGATTTTGAAAAAAAAAAGATATTTAATTTGTTTATTAAATCCTGTAGCATAGCAGTTAGGACTGGGAAAGCCGCAATCGAAACAGTCATCTGAAAGAAATGTTCAGTGCAATCAAATTTAGTTACTCGATGTATGAAGCTCTGTCTTTTAGAATATTTTCATTCGCTTACCACCTACTGCCCTCCCTCCCTTTAATGGTCGCTGGGCTGGTTGATCTTTGGAGAGTGGACAGTACTTAATTGTGTGCGCATTATCTCCGTTGGCACTGCATAATGGACATGTGTAAGCCCGGAGAATGGGACACACAACCCTCCCGTCTGGTGTTTTCAGTACGTGAGAGCCGTACACTTCCTCCGGAGCTCCGTTATTCCGACAGAAGACGCAGATCTTGGGCTCCTGCTTATTCCGTGCCGTTGGCTTCCGCATCTTCCGCTCCATGCCAAACAGATCAAATCCCGTGAAGCTTCCTCCAAAGCCGAGGTCCCGGTCTTGTTGAGGGACGCCCGCACCTTGGTTTTGGAAGGGGCTCAATATGGAGAAGCGCTCTTTCAAGTCGAGGATGGAGGTAGGCGGGGGACTCCCGGAGGGGCAGCAGCAGTCCAGGTGTCCGCCTTCACCGCTGCCCGAGATTACGCACGCACACGCTGGAGAGTCATCCAAGCCCAGAGTTGCTTTCAAGGACTCCGTGATGGAGTTAGGACTTTGGGGCACATTGTGCTTGTTATTCTTCGTGACCAGTGTCGACAGGCCGAGATAGTCATTCCAAAAATTAAAGGTATAGTCATAGGGCGTGCGCGCGTTCAAATAATTATGATTTAAGAAATCCATCTCTATCTTTTACTTTTAAAGTATTCCGTCAGCTTTTTCTTACAGAGTTCTCCGCCAGTATGTAGTCAAGTCAACTGTAGTCAAGTCCAGTGCCTTTCTTAGGAAGCTCAATGCGTCAGCAGCACAACAGGCTGCTGGTTATAAGGCTCCCGGAGAAGCTGAGAGGAGGGCGGGGCTCTTTTCAAACCAAGTTTATGATCAGGTTGAAACCGTGTTTCCTCGAGCTCAGATAGACCCTGATATAAAAAAACGCGGGGCAGTTTTTGGAAGACAGGACAAGCGACGGTAGCTAAGATCTAGAAACTTCAGGAGATAAGGTATATCCACGTCGTCAACACAGTTGCAAAATAAACGGTGACCAATTACACGTGTTTATGCAGTTGCGAAATAGAAGTCGCGTCCGAATACTGTATATATTTGTCAACTACTAGTTCCTGGACGTGCAACGATGATTCATTAATGGGGTTGTAGATATGCATTGCTCTCTATCACTGCGAATCCAATCCATCAGGGTTTGTATGTGATATTATTTATTAGTCGAGCAGAACAAAGGGATTAAACGTGAGTCAGTAGCGTACTTTTTTTTACAATCTATTACCTCATCCAGAGACCCTTTGTGCATAGCTGTTATTCAGGGTATTCTAGCACAACACCATAGTAACACGCTGTTGAGGTTGTTACTCAATGCCACGGTTCTCCTGTGGCGGTAATAAAACAGCGCAGTCGCCTTGTTTTGCAGGAAGGCACAATGTGGAGTGGCTACAGCGCATAAACTCAACACGTATTATGTAATTCTAACTAGATGTAACACTGTAGTTGCCACCTCTGTACCAAAGTACCTATATCTATACATATACAGTCTATATATACATTTGCACCAACCTCTGTGTAGGTAAGTGGTGAAATCAGATGTAGGTGTGTAATTTTGAGCTAAATAGCTTATGATCGAATGTCAGAAGATTTACTCAGGCCCATGGCGTTCTTTTATGGTGTTCCTGCTGTGGTCTTGGCACTGGCTGAAAAGCCTCAGCCTTGGAGGGGCATTGTTCTACAAGCTCAAGGCTGAATGAAGGCAAACTGTGTTGCCCTTAAAGCAATGCTCTGCAAATCCCCTCTCCAAAAATACAGGCCTCCAAATGACACGCAGGGAGCTTCACGGTTAATGAAGTCATCCAGATTTAACCACGGCCCTCATCTGCATGTTCCTTTTTGCACAGAGAACAAAGAAGGGAGGGGAGCTGGAGAGAGCAGTGAAGGGGAGGGGAGGGGGCTTCCCAGGTTTGACAAGGTGCAGACCAGCTGATGAATGTAGGCAACTAGCCAAAGAGACAAAGAGATTTTTCCCTCGCTAACACTTTAATCAATCACATTAAAGAGGAGGTAGTGGTGGTGGTGGTGGCGGGGGGCTAGATCATAAACATAAATAACGCCACCGAAGAATGCACTGTGGGTGAGAGTCAGTGTCATTTCGCACAGCCCTCCCACTGTCCTGCTCGCAATACAATCAACAGCAGCGCATTTACCGTGTGGTGCCTGCTGTTCCACTCTTCAGCCACCGGGGGTCTGTGTGTGCCAGGCAGAGTGTTGTTGGGATGACGTCATGACACGGGTCGTGTGTATACAGCTTATTCCAAGGGCTTTTGTGAGCCTCTGATATGTGAGGGAGGGAAACATGGACATGAGGAGAGACTCCCAACATCACCACCACTACCTCCATTACTACCACGACAACAACAACAAGAAAAAACAAATATGTCATCTTTCAAATAAGACAAGCCCCTCTGGCTACTAGGTTACACACTGAGTAATTTCAAGCCAGTCCAAGCTTTTGACGGCATGCAACAATAACTTACAGAGACACATAACCAGTGATGCAACCATTAGGCTGAATTTGCAGCTATTGTGTGGCTTGAGCAATAAAGCAAAGGATGACAACTCTCATGAATAATTGGAACCTTCAATAGTACTGGCAAACATGTTAATACACTGTTATATTTTTCATCAATCCTAATGATCAAGGTTATTCTCGTATCGCACAGTAGTGTAATAATGGCTTCATGTCACCTTGCATGGTGTGCTAATTGCACCTTAATAAGCAGACTGTTTTTGACAGATGCCCTGATAGGGGCTCCCTCTGTTGTTCCCTTGTGCTTATTAAAAAGTCACCCAGAGAAACAACATGCCAGCCTAATGATGGCTTTAGTGATAGCTGCAGGCCCCCGTGTTGTTTCAAGGCCTTAAGAGTAATGTGTCTGTCGATAATGGTGCATTCTACAGCAGCGGGCCGGCACTCTGCGCCGACCATGTGCTGTTACACAAACGCTTCCTCCATCAGTATTAATTATCTGCCTTGACGGAATGCGAGCAGTGGGGTCCTGCTACACCGCGCTGCCATAAGAGCCACTGTATTTCTAATTAAGAGCAGAGGAGAGATTGTTGAACCCCAGCCAGCCGGGAGGATTAAGGCTATTTTAAGGGGGGAATTCAATAGAATGCCATACCTTGAAGTTTTGTGAAGCAGAAAGTAATAGAGGATGGTCTTTGTGTGGACATGCTTTGTTTAGTCATTTTCATGCCCCCCCCCCCCACATCTTTTTCTCCCTTTCCTTTCCTTACCCACCTGGAATTCCACCCCTCTTGGAGGAATTAATGTTTAGTTGCTCAGATGAATTATTTCTTGTTATGACAAAAAATATAAAAAGAATGTAAGTGTTTCTCTTGTTTGTGGCTTTATATGAAAGAAACAATAAAACCACAAGCACCTTAATAAAATCACCTCATTAACTGTATGCAACTATGTAATACCACATGTAATACCAGCATATCATGTTGTCCCCTAACATACTGTGCAATACACAAGGCATTAGCAAACATTCAATTAAAATTAAAACAAGAAAATGGCTGACTATTCAGTGTTCAGTGTATGCAGCTTTTGCAGTGATGAAGTTTTGCAAACACATACACTTACTACTATAGTAAATCCCAATGGATGATACTTATCATTAATAATAAATGCAAAGAACATTTTATCAGCTGCTAGACAGTTTATAAAGATGTGGAGGTACCAAAGATCACCTCTAATGCCTGATTCCTTACTTCATGGCAGACTACAGTCAAAATCATTGCATGGAGCTCAGTTCTACTCCCAGTATGACTTTCTCTGATTTATTAGTGCTATCAATAATGCATCAGCCAAGGCAAAGAGTCCTGTGGTTATTGCAGTGTATTGCACTAAATGATGCATTATGTTCTACAATAAAAAGGGAGAACACTCCCCCCCCCCCCCCCCCCCCCCCACACACACACACACACACTTAAATTCTGAGCTTCAGCACATGCGGCTATGGCATGTATCCTTATCAAAGTGTCTCTCTAACGCTATCTGCCCCCCCCCCCCCCACCACTCTTACATGTGGAGTCAGAGCTGTCTTGAAAACCCTCTTAGGGTAGGACATCTAATACACATAATGATGTGAGATCTGCCCGTGGCTCTCTGGGGCCTCTCTGTTTCTGAACGCCACTTCTATGACTGAAGTATTAATGGCTGTGTCATTGCTTAATTTTGTTGTGACTTGGAGGGATTAATTCTCATCCATTAAGTCGGGTGCTTTTTCTCCACTGTCTGGAAGCACCTCGTTCATATTGGGACAGAGGAATAAGATTACGAGGTGATGATCTATAGAGCTGAGGAGCCGGCTACTTCTGTAAATTGATTTAGTGGTTTGAGTTGACAAAGTGAATATTGCATGAGGCTGTTGCTGACCAAGGGAAACATTTACTTTTAATGAGATATATTCTTCTTCTTACCACTGTGAGTGTGAAAATAAGCCATTTGTCGGACATGCAACCTTGTGTTCCAAAACTAGTTCAACAACATTATCTCGGAGTGATTCATGGGGCATAACATTCATGCATTTTTAGCAAATAAGCAGCCTGATGCTTAAGCAGTG
Organism: Alosa pseudoharengus; assembly: GCF_046254945.1. Classification (NCBI taxonomy): domain Eukaryota; kingdom Metazoa; phylum Chordata; class Actinopteri; order Clupeiformes; family Clupeidae; genus Alosa; species Alosa pseudoharengus. The sequence continues at coordinate 24,402,134 of NW_027468630.1, read as the reverse complement.
TTTTTAAAGCGGACATGCTAACATTAGGCTGCTAATGGTGTCTGAGCTTGGGCTTGCTTTGCAGCAGAGTCCTTTGATAAGGTAATGAAATGGTTCCTACAGATGACGGCTCATCACTCACTCAAAGCACAGTGCCATACTCACATGCAAAATGGCACAGTTTGCCAACATAGTGGGGTGAAATTATAGTAGAGAGTAGAGTATATGACTCCATTGTATGTGTGGATTAAAGCTACAGAAATACAGACATGATTGGGACATGACTGGATTGTTTGAGTGAAATGGTCTGCCTTGGTCATAGCTGAAGTCTTGTATAAAAATACAGGGAGAGAGAAGTCACCTCTAGTTGTTGAGGGGAATAGCATGCTCTGTTTTGGACATGTGACAAGACTATATAAAAAGCTCAGTTAAAATAGCCTATATAATGAGAGTACATCACTGTAGTGTAGAAGCATGTTTGACACAGACTGAACTGTTTGAAGAGTTTTGAAATGGCATACAAAAAGGTCCCCTAAAAAGATGGATCTATATGTTTATGTCGAATATAGTCACACTGTGAAGTAAAGGCATGATTCGTAGTTCTATCTGTGAGATTTGGGTTTTACACATGTGGAAACTCCCGCCTGTTAGTGACTAAAGAAAAGTCCTCTGATAGAGTGAAAGGTTTTTTCTTTTTTTTCTTGTTTGCCTAATAGGCCCCAATAACCAGATGAATACAATGAACGTCCACTGGCCTGCTTTGCATATAAAATGCCACGTCCATCTGTGCTCCTTGCCTCACCCGCGTGCTTCCTTTTAAGCTGTCTCTTTGTCAGGGTCCCGGTCAGAGGATGACCACATGGAATCATTAATATCCATTAGGGCCAACTGTGTGGAGATGCAAATTCAGCCATATTCACAAATTTAATAAGGGAGCTAATTTAGTCTGGCATGATAGATTGCGGTAGGGACTTGATAACATACTGCATCTAAAAATGGAATTCAAATAACACATTGTATGGCAATTTTTTCCCCTTAAATCAAGACTCAAGGCCAGGGGACCTTAATGAAAGTCTTTTGGAGCCAATATCAGGAAATATCATGATGGCTGCAGCAGTCACTATAATGACAATTTCAGATTGATAAAGGATGTCTTGTGCAAAGTATCACCAACCAAGGATCTCAGTCTCATGCACACACAAACACATACATAGGCGTGCGAGCGCACACACACACACACACACACACACACACACACACACACACACACACACACACACACACACACACACACACACACACAAATGCATCACCCCAGCAATCTCCTTGGAAAGATTATGAAGGGCCTTGTACGAAATTGAGAATAGATAGTGAGAGGCTGTAAATGGAAATTATTTTCACTTCAATATATTGAGTGTGGAGTTTATGAGATTATGTTGAAAGGAGCCGGGAGGAAAAAATGTGTATCACGAGACTGAACTTGTCCTTTAGCTCTGTGTCGACTGAAAGGAAAATGGCCACTGTAATTGCATATTAAATCCAGAAATGCCATATATGCCAGTGTACTGTATACATGCCATTTCATTTGGGAGCCCCCATCTCTTCTATGTTTATAATAAATTAAGCTAATAAGTGAGGTAGTCAATGACAGAAGCAATGGCATGAGTGATATGTGACATGAATGTGAAATCGGGAAAAAGAGTGATCTAATGGCTAGCAATGCATCGCTACAATGGCTAATGCCTTCCATTTAAGGATTGCCTGGTCCGAATGGCCATGTTAATTCTAGATACAATAAAAAAAGGGAGCTTGCGCCTGAATAAGTTAATTTGTGGCGAGCTCAATGCAGCATGTATGAATGAGGCAATGCTGGCATAACTCCCTGGACCTGATTGGCTGATTCAGTTGAAGCCCTGAATGAAGAGTAACAGCTTCGACTCCTCCAAATGAGCCTTTGTTTTAACAAAAGCCAAAGAGGATAACAGAGACAATCAAATCAGGGCATTATTGATATCACAGCTTCAGTTGCACCACATGCATCTGCAAGATTTCTCTTTTTTAAAATGGCTCTTTACAAATCCCTTCATGTAGGCAGTGTTGATGCAACCCAGATGTCATTTGCTTCAGCAGTTCATTAAGCTAGCAAGCCCAAGCAGAAGTAGATATTTTTTAAGGATTATCTATCTGTTTTTTTCATTGCAGACAACTTGCCCCCCAATTCCTGTTTGCACATTCACACTCAGGAGAGCCAAGCTCCAGTAATTGCCATCCTTCTCCATCTGTAGGTGCAATACATTACGTGTAATAAGTTGATTAAAACGTTATTCCCTCCCGCGACTCTGTGATGAGTCTAATTCTCGTGTAATGAAGACTATTAATATTCTGATACCATCAGAAAAAGAAATTCCAGATTCGCTATCAGCGGGAGGATAGTAAATGATTGCCTTACCAGGCAATGAGCTGGAAAGACAGACGGTAATTAAACAGTGGCTCAAACCGTGTTCCTGCAGAACGGTTTCCTCCGCCACGTCCTCCTCAGTGTAATGGCTATGCAAGCCTGTGCTGAGGCACCCCACAAAAGAAGAGGGAAACAATTACATTTAAGAGGCTTAGAGGTTTGAAAACTGTACAGCAAGGAGTAGAAATGGCGTTTTTTTTTTGTTTGTTTTTTTATAAAGAAATAGACCTTGGCCTTGGGTCTTTTGTATCGTTTGCGTGAAAATAACGTTAATTGGCCCAGTTTTGTCTCCATGGGCTGGACTGTATCAGGAGCTCAGGAGACTGACCCATTTGGATCTGCCGTCCCCAGGGGTCCCGCTGTTCTCCAAGTATAAAACAAACACTTTAAATCCTCCATCAGCCAACACACAGGACCCTCATAACAGCGCCCGATGCTACATTGTATATATTTATAATGAGCTTTAATGCAAATCCACTCGCTAACCCAAACAGCACACGCTATAGATGCGAGGCACAGGACATGCATGGCCACAGGACAGCAGGTGCAGCCGAGCATGTGTTTCTCATTATACATGAACAATGTAAATGTGGTGTGTGTGTGTGTGTGTGTGTGTGTGTGTGTGTGTGTGTGTGAGTGTGTGTGTGTGTGTGTGGTTCAGAGTAGGGGTGGGTGGGGTAGGCTGTGTGTGGGTGGATGGATTACTGTGCAGAATCTGCACAGCATCTTTGTGTGCTGTTGTTCTTGGCTAGGCTAAATCCTGCCATACACTGGTCTCAATGCTGCTGCAGGAGACTTTCTCTGTCTGTTTGAAGTTATCCCTCCTGCATAATGTGCAGCTTGTGCAGACTGACATCATGTGGCCGATATTCTTAAGCCCTATGATTAAATATACACTCCTGTATACAGTCATTGTCCCTCTAAGCCTTACACACATTGTGTATTTATGATGATAGAAAGCCTAAGACCACATGCTAGTGTTATTGTTAAACACCATTCAAGAGTCTTTTCATGCCAGGGGTAAACATTATCTGATATGCAAGTTCTTGTTTTGAACAACAAATAGATATCTTGCTAACATAGTCTCAATTTGTCTTTCATTCCTGGATCAATGAGGACCTATGTAGAGTAGAGTACTGCTCACCACAATATCTTTAGGTGTTGACTGTCTGTGCTTTGTTTCCATTTATCCAGGCTTACCTTTAGATTTACCTGTGTGTTTTACCTAAGACCCACCTGTTTGTGCAGTGTGTAGGCCACGCTAGTCCCTGACTGACACGTCTGAAAGCCACCCGCTGCCTCGGCCTCCTCCTGGGATGCTTGTATTTTAATGTGTTGTTTGTGTTTTGGCAGAGATTATGCCTCACAGGACACCCACAATGAACCTGACATGGACACAATGGTGCCTTTGTTGCCCTGGCTTAGACCGGGAGAGCGGCTAACCTTTCCTCCCCTCCTTTCATCTCTGTCGGCCCCGACGCTGAAACATTGCCACTTTTAACCAACACTCCCAACGGCCAACACACTACCTGTTACAGTGTTTATGACTTTGAGCAGAGCCAGTGCCTTTATGGTTGGAAAACAGAGAGTGGTGTTTGTGTGCTGTGAAAGTGTTTTTACACTTTGACGAGAGCGCTCTACAACAGCCATGTTTACCTTCTGAAAGCAAGCTAGTTGGAAAAGACAGTGCTACTGATTCTTAACCTACTGTGGCAGCTGGCTGATGTGTCGTTATTGCGGGCAAAATCAATGGTAGCTGTAAAGCAAAGGCGAACTGCTTAAAACAGCATATCTGCAAGCTCTTTGTTTTACAGTCTCTCCTTCCCCACTGCAATAATACATCTGCCAGCGCCACAGCACAATGAATATGCTTATTAGGGGATATGATCATGAGTTGTGAAAGCCTCGGCGAAACACTTCATCTTCTCCATTATCCACCTTCCTGAGCCTTCCTGTGTAAGCACCGACATCATTAGTGTGGTGGCCACCAAAGTGATTGATTTAGATCGAAGCTCAGACAGCTCTGCGTGTGTGTGGGTAAGTGTGTGTGTGTGTGTGTGTGTTTGTGTATGCGTATTGGTGCATGTGCATGTGTACGTGTATCCACTTCCCTTGGTATGTGTGGGAGTCAATCAACACCTTCCGAGTTCACATGCACCCTGGTGGTGCATGGACAGGAGGTTAGGCGAGTAGTCACTCCATATGTTATTTGACAGATCCGTGCGGTTAGCTGACCCCAAGGTCTGTGTAGACACACGTACACACACACACACACACACGCACACACACACACACACACACACACACACACACACACACACACACACACACACACACACACACACACACACACACACAGAGAGCTCTAAGGTACACTACCCCTGAGCTCTCACACTCCTGTCCATAACGAGGACCTTTTCCAGATGGAGGGCCCATTACCCTGCCCTGTGCTGTCATAAAAGATTCCCTTGTACTCTGGCAAACTCAGCGAGATGTTGGCTCAGCTAGGAGCCGCCATCTCCTAAAATGGCCCAAATGGTATGTGACTCTAAAAAGAGCGATTCCACTCTTTGACTCTGACAGCAGTCGGTGCTGGTCTAATGGGGTCTTAAAGCTACACGCCTGGATTAATGGCAGGCCAAGAACGCAGTGCAGGCATACAGTGGGATAGCACTGATTAGCCAATGCATTTGTAAGCCACATCAGTCTTGTTTTTGTCCTGGTCAAAGGCGATATTTTATTTGTCATCACAGAACTCAATTCAGAAGTTTTTTCACATTAATTAAAATGAATATTTTCTTAGAATAAAAGAGATGTGTGGTTACTAAAGCAGAACTCTTTAATTCTGTGATATTCTAAACCGAATCACAAATGTCAGGTAAGACATTGAAATTCAGGCTCCCCAAGTGTTGGAGTGCACAGTGTCTATCCAGTTGTCTGCTCCTGTTGTAGTGTGGCCATAGACTCCTGTTCTAGTACATCTGTTCCAGTAGCAGTTCCACTCCATTTGAGATTCCGTAGTCTGCATAAGCACGGTTCCTTGGGGGCCCTGTTTGGAACTGTCTTTTTCAAAGACAGCAAATGAGCATTTGTGTGTGTGTGTGTGTGTGTGTGTTTAGCTGTTCCTTGAGAAGCCCCTTTTTCACATTACCATCTGACTACAGCTAATTTACGCTCTGATCCCCGAGAAGCGCTCTTTCTCCCCTCCACTGAAAAGACCCTGTGGCAGCACAGCCCACAAAAGCGGCGAGTATCAGATTTTTGGACGACAACCTGTGAGGGTTTTGGGAACCCGATCCGGCGCGATGTCCGGAGGCTGGGAAGGGGAGGGCAGGTCCCTGTCGTGTGAAAAGCGCCGGTATTTTCCAGTCCAGGGGTTTTCAAAGCGGGACCGCCGCGTTCGGAGCTCCTGCCTCCCTGACTGGAGCCACCTGTCCAGCCCTGACCGAAATCCCTCAACCTGAAAGTTCACCGCAGGGGTCCCACCGCACAGTGGGCAGTCTTATATCCAATCTGCTTTTTGCATGCCGACAAATATGTGGCGATGACAGACTTGTTAAGGAAATTTCGATGGCTGCCCCTCATTAGGATTTTAATGGAGACTACATTTAGGGAAGGTCAAAATGCTTAAGGGCTTAAGGATCAGTGTGCAGCTAAGCCATACATTTCAGGTACTTAAAGGGCAATTTGGTGGCCAAAAAACTCTCTTTACATTAACGTCTAACTAGGAAGGACATTAATGCCAAGAATGACATATTTGAGGAGACCTATACATCTAGGGTGATCCAATAAATGACCAGCTTGTGGTTTTGAGAGGAAGTGACAATAAACCCTTCATTATCCCGACTAAACACATCAAAAACACTGAAGTCATTGGATTATAGGTAGCCAAAATGCACCCAATAATGAGAACCCTGACTTGGGGTTTCAGCATAAGGTTAACATTAAAATGAACTGAACGCAATGGAATGCTTTGTAAAGGCTAACATATGCTTTAAAAGATCTTAACTACAGCAACAGAGATGAGCTGTAGTTATCTCAACCACACACTGTAATATATTACTTTTTTTAAGCATTACACAGAATGCAATCTTGTAAGATTTTAATCTCAAGCAAGTTATCAGATTTGTTTTTTTCCTCTGCGAAGCCCAGCAGTCTCTGAGTGCAGTGGCGAGGGGAAAGGAGGTGGGGTGGGGTTACGAGGCGAGTCGAGGGGAGAGGAGGTGGGCGCAGGCAGTGTCACACAGAATTCCAGCTTGAGGAGTGTCTGTTGGCCCTTTGTTCCCAAACAGCCTCTGTTCTGCCCAAGTGATTTGCCAAATGGACAGTCAACGTTCCACAGCCTCCTAAGACATCTCACTACCATCTGGTTCAGTAAAGACACTGGGTAATAGATACCTTGCAGTTGGGAGGTCCCATAGATATATACACTAGATGTCGCCTTGACTACTGCTGTTCATTGGAACGAATGCGTCAATCGAGACGCCATCTTGCTTCAGTGATCCACTCCTCTATAATGCATTAGCGTCAATCTGGGCAAAGATCTAGCGAAAATAAAATCACCATAAATCGTCAAAATCTCAAGCAATTATCTAGTTTTTTGGGTTGTTCCAACTGACAGGCATGTATTTATGGTTGAGTCTAGAGAAAACTAAGCTTAAGACGATAATAAAGATACATTTTACCCGTCTAGCCCCATAGACTCCCATTCATTCTGCACTAGCTAGCGGCGGCCCCTAGAGGAACAATGAGTAAACTGCAACCAGGTTCGATACAATGAAAGTAAACAGGCTCTTCTAGACAGGCTCTGGTTGAGGCCACATACCCCTCGTTTCGTTTACTCATGTAAGTTGTAATCTCACCAGAAGTTGCTGTAGATCTGTAGAACATTTACCTCTGCTACTACATAGGCTACGCCAGTCGTTACTTTTATAATCATGGGTCAGTGCCATGGGCAAACGAGATGTAGCTGAATTCATAAATGACAAAGCCATGAGAAAGGTGATTTTCTTACGTTTCAACAACAAAGAAGCCGATCTGCCATCATTGTGAGAAGTTCCCAAATTTGTCGCTAATCGCTAAAAAGGTTTTCTATCACTGGGGATGGCCAAACGTCGCTAAATAGGTAACGCTGACAATACAGGACAACTAGTTTAGCGCTTCAGATCCCTGTACAAAGATGGCGGCGGTGTTGACTCATGCTGAGAAGCAGAAGGCGACATCTAGTGTATATATCTATGGGGAGGTCCAATCCGATATCTTTAAGAAAAAAAAAGACATAAAGTACAAAAAGTACAAAAAGCACACACACACACACATGTACAGGATTTGGGAGCTCATAGTTGAGAACACTGTGATCAAGAATTAAACATAGGACAGAAAAGATTGAGAGAGTGCTGATGTGTGTGACTCATGGTCAGATGACAGTCAGACTGAAGCCAAATCCAAACTCATCCATGTTTCTGGAGAGGCGCCAAGTGAACAGACAGCAAATGCAGACTTAACAGGTTGTTTAGGGAGTGCAGTGTGTCTCACCACATGTAAATGTGGACAGGAGTGGGTGTCACATAAAGCGCGCATAATATATAATGTGATTCATATGTCAGATGTACAGTACAGTATAGGGTGGTGGGGGTGGGGGATTGGCATGCCAAGACTTTGACTGAGATCCAATATTATATCACAGGAGTAATAATCTCGTTAAGCTTGGTGGACAGAAACTGAAAGTACTTTGAGATTTGTCTGTTCCCATAATGTATGGGGTCAAGAAATGCAATTAAATGCTGCAATCCCCATAATGGTCGCTGTAATGTGAGAGCCAATGGATATCTCAAATACACTGAAATGAGTAATGCAACCAGACAGCAGGCCAATGAGACAAAGAAAGAGAGAGAAAAAAAATCTCAGCTGTAAGCTTATATCGACTTGTTGTGTGTGTTTATGTGTGTGTGTGAGTGTGTGTGTGTGTGTATGTTTGTGTGTGTTTGTGTGTGTGTTTGTTTGTGTGTGTGTGTGTGTCCATGCGTGTTTGTATGTGTGTGTGTGTGCCTGCGTGTGTAAAAGTGTCCCCCTTATGTGCTTCTGAAAGTGTTTTCCAGATGCCATGTTAGATTAATGCAGCGACGGGACCAGAACCATCCCACAGAATCTGACTCAATTCTGCCATGAGACACGTGTGTGTGTGTGTGTGTGTGTGTGTGTGTGTGTGTGTGTGTGTGTGTGTGTGTGTGTGTGTGTGTGTGTATGTGTGTGTGTGCATCCAGCAGGATGCGTGACAGGTGCAATCTCCCAGCTCTAATTTAAAGATTTCTGTAGCTCGTCTGCTTGGTGCACAGCAGCCTCCCTAATTCACCACCAGATGTACAGCACCCCCACTAAACGCTCGTAAGACACACAGAAACTGTATAATTAACATGAAGAAAACACAGCCATAAGGTACTTTTTTAAAAGTCTTGTGTTTTGCCAGTCCTGTGCCTCTGAGAGTCTGTAGCGCATGATTTCCCAGTAGTAGCGACAACATCAACCACAGAAAGTTATATGGTCTTGGCTATGGCTATGGCTATGGCCCCCACCTTCTACTTCAAGGCAGCGCTGCCTAGAAGGCACTAGGCTTAGGGTTAGGTGCCTTGAAGTCACCGTTGGCAGCGCTGCCTTGAAGTCGACGGTGGGGACCCAAAAGACCATCAAGCTCACAGAAAGTATCATTTTATGACATGAGTCCCATTGAAATTTAGGATATACTGTGATGTATGATATACTATAATAATAATATGACCTTATCATGATATTATGTTTAGAGCCTCAATTTTTCAAAAACACACATCATGTTTGCTAAAGCTATTTAAACATTCAAAAATATGCTCTGACAACAGACATTTTCATCATTCATTTTTTAAATAGATGAAGTTGTACTTTTTTATGCAAAGCCACATCATATTGTTTTTTCCCCCTAACCTGTCCCCCCTATATTTATGTCTGAAATAGCCTATGGATTAATGGTGTCTTGGATGATAAATGCATGAGATCATAAATATTCATAGACAGGCTAAATAGTCTCCACTGACACCAGTTATAACAGTTGCACTCGGGGAGGGGGAAAAAAATGGAAATTTACATGAGGGCCGTTGGAGATTAATCACTTTTGACAGCTTGGACAGCTCGGAGGAAAGACACTACATGAGCAAAAATGAATTCTGACCCTCATATTTAACACCTAAACACGCATTTTATATTTATCTACCCTGGTCATTAGGTCCTTTCCTATTCAAGTGGCAGATTTAATGTCATGCGCAGTTCAGTGAGACTAATTTCTGGACCATGAATGGTAGGCTACATCTAGAGAATTTTCATTAACAGCAACAGCAGAGGAGGGAAAGTTCTCAAAAGCATGCGTAGTGGCTAAACGAAGGTTGCCTTCAGGTGGATGTTTCTGTTTGTGGATATTACTGGGTGTATAACACCTTCCAAAAATATGAGGCGTTGCATTACTCATAAAACAACCGCACTGATGGCGAGCAGCAGAATTCATCTTCACTTATTTAGCTACATATTCTGGTGAAGGCATCCAATTCATCTGCATCCTCTCCTGCCTGTCCTGGCAAGAAAGTCGAGGCTCTAAATTAAGTAGCACAAAATTGACTGGCTGCCTCCAATAAATCACAGATGACTGTCTGACTGTGTGTGTGTGTGTGTGTGTGTGTTGGAAAGGCACAGTGGAAGACTGATCCTCATAGCAGATGCACTTATGTAACAGATGATATCAAGGCCTATAAAGGGGTGTATGTGGTAAAAGTCTCCAACAATAACTTTTGCGGATCTTGCGGATTCTCCAGTTCCTTACAGAAGTTGACTTTGGAGCCCTGAGATCAAAGGGACCTTTGTGACAGTTCAACAAAAACTCAATCATGGAATAGTCCCAAGTTATAGGAGTGATAGTGCAAATATCAATTCCATGGGTCAATGGGAGCTTTTATCAAGAAGATCAATCTTTATTGTGGAATTGGGGATTGATCTTCTACCAGAGCTACCATTTAAGGGTATTCATTGAATTTTCAGAAGTTGTTTTTTTAGCGGGTTTACTTTGTTGTATTCAGTTTCCTCTGTTTCCACAGGGCCTGACTTTGTTCACAACTAAGGCCTCGTCAGACAACCACGGAAAACAATACATGTCAGGTCATTCTGCTCTGCAGGTGTTTGACAAAATGAAAGTCGATTAAACTGGGATTTCCCTGACCTTTTATTCTTCCTGCTGCTAAAGTCTTGAATCTAAATCCATGTCAGTCTTTCTTCTTCAGCATGCAAATCTCTTAAGTGGTTCATTTCAAACCATTTGTTGGTCCAGGAAAAGGGAGGAACAAATCTCCTCTTTAGTTTGATGTTGCGGCCTGTCTGAGAGCGGATGAATGACTGACCTGAAACTCGGAGAGTTCTTCACCCAGGGGGGGCAGCTTTTGATCTCGGCAACACACAAAACACTAGCAGCCCTTACAAGCCAGGTCGACCATGTCACATCCAGTGTGCTGAACTAACAGGAGATAATTCTAGCCTCCCCCTTAAGCTCCTCCTTCCTTTACCCTGCTGGGTGTAGGGACTTGTACCCCCCCCCACACACACACACCCTAAAATAGGAGGGAAATGACAGGGGATGTTCATTAGTGGCTAGCTTGGTAGATGGGTTCTCACACTGTAGAGCTTCTTGATGCGCTCTGTGACTCCAAGGAAAGCTAGTTTGGACCCCTTGCTGTGTTTCTCCGAGTGTTCTTAGGGGAAGAAGAGCGTGTGATTTGAATTTAAGCAACTAGTCTTCAGTCAGAAGTACTCTTGGATGCTTTGGGGAAATGACTGGCTTGAGACTTGCAATCAAGCAGAAGCACTAACACTGGTTTTAGTGAGAGAATTTGCATTTTCTCATTAAAACCCATGCAAATCTCAACTCTTATTATTTGCTTAATGGAACTGGGGAAAACCCCAACCAACTGAACTGTGTGCGCATCCCCAATTAAAAGCAAATGTAAGACGATACCGCACATTACAGTGAATAAAGGATAATGACTGAAAAGTGTGATCTCCGGGGCAACCGTGGCAGCCTTCCCTCTCCCAGAATGTTATTAATATCGGAGACATTTACAGGGAAAGCAATCAGACCAGTTAAACCAAGGTGAATCTAATCATCAGAGAAAAACGCTCAGTTCCCAGAAGAGCCACTGCATACAGTCCCATTTGAAACGTTGAGAAACAGCTATTTGTATGTGTGTCATGCTTCACTGGGCTGTTTTCAATGACCACTGAGCCTTGGTGAGCAGTAAAGCGAGTCACGTATAAGCCTAATCATTGAGTGGGGAGATGGTTAATCTGTAAAGCCTTCTCATTTCATACCTATTGAACCTAAGTATATGCTGGAACTTATAGCTGGAAATATGCATAATGCCCTGAAAAGATGTGCATTCATGTCATGGGCGCTCTGCTGTGCTTCACATAAAGATGAAGGGCATTTTGTCAAGACAACATACATTCATCTCATCCCATCCAAATAATGGGCGTAAACATTCATTATGGATTTCATGCTTGATCTGCTCGCCAGTCAAAATGGGCTTCCTGCTTCTCTTTGTCCCGGTGTTGAAATATACCCTGTGCCCAAACAAAATGGACCATGCAACATTGATTGACACAGAGGCAGAGTACAACAGAGAGGCTTAATGCGTAGCCGAGTATGATGAACTCCTTCATGCAGCACGTAGTCAGTGTCACATCTGTCCAAATTTAACTAATCATGTCTCCAAGGGGACTATTTGCATATGTTAATTATTGAATCTAAAGTAGGTGGGAAGACCAATTCACCAACACAAAGCCTGATTCAAAAAGGAACATATGCATAATAATTATTTAGTGAATACTTATGTTTGAGGGGATAAAATTTGACTTGATAATTGCTATGGCGCAGTCACATGGCTCGAAGGGTATATCTGATTTTTATGGTGTAAAAAATTTAGAAATTACTATCACACAGAAGGCATAACAAATAATTTGCCATTGGATTGTTTGACCATAAAACATTTAACAGATGTGTCATACTTGACAGCATTTTATTTTATTTATGCGTTTTCTTAAAATCTTTGGTTTATCTTGATAGAAGTCTTAAACATTTAATTTTCCTTGCACCATATTTACAGGGTAGTGTTTTAACACATTGAATAAAAGGCTTTGGTAAATTTTGGCCTGGAAAAAGAAATCTGTCAGTTGGGTAAGGTAGCTTTCACGCTATCATGTTCCCTTCATTCCAGTCTATTGTTTGCTTTGGTGCAGTTGCCGTGGCGACGGCACTCTGGGCCCCTGTCGACGGGCCATACCACTGTGGGTGGAGGGTGGGGGGGTCGAGGAGGGGTGCTGACGGTGTTACTGTGCTGCATGCACTCAATTATCCATGGCAATAATGTACCCGCATCGTAGAGACCATAAATCTGTGGGCCTAGAAATGTGTCAGTGACACAATGCCCTTGTGATAATACTGTCAGCCCCATCTCGCTGGTGAGAGGAGTGTAATACCACTTACAAGTACAGGTAGGATGGAACCTACCAGGAAACTTCCATGGGTTGGGATGTTTTCAAGCAAAATAGCTTCCATTTGTTAGGGATTATCAATTGCAATTTCAGATATATACATTGTACAACACTAACTGTCTTTTTTATAATTGAAAAAAAAAGAAATCCCACTATTTATAACTATTAATTATCATTAAATGTTTTTTTTCTGATGTTATTTTGTACAAATGCTGGCGTTATCTCCTAATGGCACTTGTCTCATTGACATCAAAGGGTTCAAGGTAGAAAAAAAACACACACATTGGACGACACCTTCAGCACCTCAAATGCACCCCTGTACCAGCTAATGGCGTGGTCTCCAGTTGCCCAAATTACAGTGTGTTGATTGACCAGTGGCCTTACACCACACCTCCAACCTTTTGTCAACTTTTAATCATCTGTTTCTCTTCCCTTCCCTTCTCCTACCTCAGCAGTCTGGGCCAAGAAACTGCTCAAGGTGCAGCTGTGCAGGCAACCTTCAATTTGTTTCAATAAGGCTCGTTGGAGAGGAGGTGGGGGGCGAGGGGTTTTGTTCATCTGGGGTGGTGAGGGCCAGAGTAAGAGGGCTGTGTGTTTAGCCACCACATTCTACCCTTCATCTCGCAGGGCGAATGACAGGAATACTGATAGCTTTTCTCTCTCTCTCTCTCTCTCTCTCTCTCTCTCTCTCTCTCTCTCTCTCTTCAGAGCACAGATGGAGAAAATGCCCATTTGATTTGCAGAGCGCAACGCCCCCCCCAAAAAAAAAAAAAAAAAAAAAAAAACACACACACAGACACGACACACACACACACACACACACACACACACACACACACACACACATTCACACACACAAACACACACACACATACACACACACACACACACACACACACACACACACACACACACACATTCACACACACAAACACACACACACATACACACACACACACACACACACACACACACACACACACACACACACACACACTCACTCTCACAGCCTGTGTCTTGAAAGCAACTGTACAGAGAAAGCAAGAGTGTGGAGCTCTGGGGTCCTCAGCATGATTGACTCTGCAGGGAGTCAGGTCATTTCCATGCGATTCAAACTCCTTGTGTAAATTAAACTCAAACAAAAAGTACTTCTTGTCAGTGTCAGAAGCACAGAAAAAGATGGAAAGGGAAAATAAGATTCATATATAATCAATAGGAAGACGAGAGGGGACATGGATTTATCTTTCATTTTTCAGCTCTGTCCATGAGGAATTCAAAAGCGATGGCAGAAAATGGGCAGAAAACAGGACACTACCCATACAAAGTGATTGTGTTGTGTAATGTGCTATCATGGGAGGAAAGTTGTTTAGAAGTGGTTTCAGATGATCCGCTTTGAAGATCCACTGTCTGAAGTGGATGATTGAAGTTGGTGCATTTTGTTGAGACCATCCTCATTACATTCACTGCAATCATGCTCCTACGGAGTTATATGGCTCCTTTCAAAGGCCATACTCCCAGTCTCCTTGGGTAAAACATCCTCAGCTTTGAATGCCCAATGTATATGTGGTTCAACTTTGAAAAAGTATTGCCTATGAAAAGGCAGCAGCTCTGCATTCATCTAGAATGTATTAGGTATTATTCACCATATTTATTTTGTTCCTGTTTTTCAATTCCCCCATGTGCAGGATTCAGTGGGGTTATCTAAATGCTAATGCCTCAATGCATTAAACTGAAGACACAGTCGGTTTCACTGATACATACAGTGACCCTTTTGTGACAGACATGGAAGAAAAGCAACCAAAAAAAACAGTGAAGGGATTTTATCTATGGTGGAAATAGGGAATTAAACTAGACCCTATTTTAGTCGACATTCTGTCAATCAGAGGCGTCAGTCTCCTTACAATAGGCACAAGATTCCGTTCCCAGATAGGATCAATCCTCTGGCCCTCGGCACAGCGGCATGGTGGAGTGTTCAATTTCTGCCTCGGGTCTCCAAACAAAAGCCCAGCAATAAACATTTACAGCCACCGACAGGCTCTCTCTCTCTGATGGATCGTGTGCTATTTATGCTAACACTGTCAAATTAAAGCAGCTTTGAAACATTAGTCTGTGGGAGGTGCTAATGAAAGGAAAAGATATTAGAATGAAGTCCTAAAATCTGTTGCATCACAGATCTTATTGGAGGGATATAAATGTTATTGTTGTCTGTATTGCAAAATAAGGATAAAGGATAAATTATTTGCTTTACAGTGTAATTTGTGGTATATATTATATTTTATGAAACGTAGGTCTCCCACAAGTGAGTTCACTAATGTAAGTTAAAGACAACAATCTGTCTGTCTAGTAACATTATAACGAGAATCATTCAATAACAAGGTCTCGGAAGAAGGTCATCGTGTCTAGGCGATTAGCATGACACATGACAACCATAAATGCATTAAAACAAAGTACCCTGTTTGCCTAGCTGTTCAGCCATAATCCTGTAACCCTGTGATAGATCACTTGTCCAAAGTAATCAGGCCTTCACCAAGCAAAATAGAATTTAAGCACCAGCTTACATTGTCGATTAAATAAACATCATGTCAGTTTGCTCAGTAATGTTAGCTCCCCACCCCCAATCTCAGGTTCCTTGGCCATAGTGGGGATGTTTGGTGTGGTAAGGGCATGCCAACAAAGCTGCCTCTCCTCTCTCCCAGCAGACAGCCCAGCTTGTATAATACTTCATCCAAAGGGTTTGACCTTCACTGGCTCCCAATCTTTTCCTGCAGCCACAGCAGTCCCCTCATTGAGGAGCCTGTCTTTCCTCGCGTCCCCCTCGGCTCCTGCCCACACCGCAGACCCCGAGCTTAGCCGATCTCTTCCCCTCACATCGAGGGACAGACTAAATGTGATGATTCATAGGCTATCCAATACCTGCCTCTGTGGCGGGGCCAAAAGGAGCATTGGAGTATTATCAAACATGGCCACAGGGTCTGGGACCTTCAAATTGAGCTCTGGTGAGGAAATTGGAGGCATGGATTTTCCGTCCCCAGTTGCTGCTGTGCACTTGGGGGTCATTGCAGGTGGTTGTGCAGCTGACAGTCATGTTATGACATGAAAGACATAAAAATGCAGTCACCTTTACTGTGTCTAGAGATACCAGTGTGCCTTCCATACAAAATATATTGGTAGAGATCATTTGTCACAACTTGGCTGCTCACATATACAATAATCTTCCTGTCCAAAAGTTTCCATTCATGTAAACAAGTGTAAAAATACACTATGACACTTGTTTTATTTGTAGCAGTTGGTGCTTATTTGTGTATCTGTGTGTGGCCTAGTTTTGTGTAGGGGAAAAATATCAGTGATACTGTCAGGTCGAGTTACAGCCTCAACATCTGACAGTTGGGAGCAGTCTCATACCTCTGTGCAGGTCTAATCCAATGCTGTGTTTATGACAGCTGACAGACACGCGCTATATGTAGACCACAGAAGCTCAGCCCGACTCCAGCGAGACGCACAGAACACGACGTGACAAACAAATGACTTTCCAAACAAATGACTTTCCAGAGGCTTAAAATGCTCTCTCGCCGACACTCGTGGTTGGGAGTCGAGTGAACATCCAGAGGGACAACCAGCGCCTTTGTTCTCCTGCTACAATACAGAGAGGCATTGATGCATTCCACTGATTGTGCTGAGGTTGCAACTCTCCATCTCCACCGACTCCAAAAAAAAAAAAGAAAGAAAAACCCACGGAGTTGTAATCATATTTTATCTTCCTGAATGTTTAAGTCATGAGACACAGATCCTTCTACGAGCAGGGACAACGATCCACTCCTCAGCACGCTACCACATCCAGAGCTCAATTCAAACCCTATCAGCGAGCATGACACGGACTGAGCACAAAAACTGCATTTACAAATTTGAATTATCTGCAATGAGCTTGCCCCTGAGGGCATTCAGAAGCTCTGCGAGTTTAAGAATCAGAGGACTGTGCACTTTAAACTTAATCTTTTGTTTTTACTTTGAACCAGTATGGTTTCAGTGTTTACCTACAATACCACAGATACAGTTGTATTGTAAGAAACTATTAGGAGCATTCCTCTTCCTTCTCAATTCATTCACCACCGCAATATTGCAGTGGAATAATTTATTGAAAATATATATAGCCGTTTACGTGTTAGGTAAATATACAGTATGTGTGAGCTTATTTGAATACATGATGATCTTATTATGACCGCCGCGCAGCGAAGCATATAGGTTTAGTCATTTTTTTTTTTTTTTTTTTTTTTTCGCATGTCCAAATTTCCGTCAATGATTCCCGGGACACTGAAAGACCGGGGTAGACGAAACTTGGTGGGCATGTAACCCCACATGGATAGCATGGAACCATCGTTTTTCGTTTTGATCTGTAGCCCCCCCGCTTGACTGCACCCCCCGAAAGGAGGGTAGGGCAGACACAGTTTTCTGTGAATATCTTGAGAACCGTAAGGTTTAGGAGGACCATTTTTTTTTTGTATGTTGATCTCAAGGGGCCACGTCAACCCATTCCATAACCACTCATTTCATGTATAGCGCCACCTAGTTAAACACAAAAAAGTAAAAATGAGGTGTTGTAATCGCAGGTATCTGTGACCTAACATAGTCAAAACTGCACGAAATTGGAAGTGTAGGATCATTATGACACCCTCTGAATGCACGCCAAGTTTCGTGGAATTCCGTTCATGGGGGGCCACGCAATAAATTAATTTATGTTACTATACAGCAACTGGCCTGTAGGTGGCCGGAGACAGTTTTCTGTGAATATCTCGAGAACCGTAGGGCCTAGGAGGTCCACCTTTTTTTTTGTATGTTGGTCTTAAGGGGGCATGTCAACCCATCCCATTACCACTTATTTCATGTATAGCGCCACCTAGCTAAAAATTAAAAAGCAGAAAATTAGGTGTTTTCATCACAATATCTCTGGCTGACATGGTTAAAACTGCACGAAATTGAAAGTGTAGGATCATTATGACACCCTCCGAATGCATGCCAAGTTTTGTGAACTTTCGTTCATGGGGGGCCTTACAATAAAATAATTTATGTGTACATTTAGTGACCGTGCACCAACAAGGATTCCCGGGACACTGAAAGACCGGGGTACACGAAACTTGGTGGGCATGTAACCCCACATGGATAGCATGGAACCATTGTTTTTCTTTTTGATCTGTAGCCCCCCCGCTGTACTGGACCCCCCGAAAGGAGGGTAGGGCAGACACAGTTTTCTGTGAATATCTTGAGAACCGTAGGGCCTAGGATGACCAATTTTTTCCGTTTGCCTCCAGGGGTCATGTTAACCCATTCCATGTGCACACATGTGCATAAACAGATACACACGCACACACATACATTCACAGTAATCATACGTATGACACATACTCACACAGTAGACATATGTATGCATGCATGCACATGCACAAACACACATACGCAGGCAAACACACAAGCATGCACACACACACACACACACACACACCCACACACATAAACATAAACGTTTACATGCACACATGCACACAATTCAAGAATTTCTTAGAATTATGAACAGGCAAGATGGGGGTGGGGTTGTATAAAATGAATTTTACATGTGGAATCTATGAACTAATTATGTTTTGGTACTTGTTGTCTAGCAGATACAAGTGAGAATTGAGTGTGGCTAATGCAATTTAGTGAGACAGTTCTTCAGCTGAATCTACTCTCATAAGTAGAGCAGTACTGATAATAAAGCATGCACTGTTACTATTTTCTCTAGCGAGCCCTTCTTGTTTATGTGGGCTAAAAATAAGACCTGAGATTTATCTTTGGATACCAGTGCTACACTGCCTTAACAGGTAGAGATAAGAAACCCCTCCAGCTTGCAAGAAAAATATTTTTTGGGTTGTATTGAGGTTATTGTTTTATAACAAGACACCATTTTCTAATGAGGTGCAAACTCATTTGTGTGAAACCTCGTCAAAAGGACTTTTGGTGCTATAAATATATTCTTAATAATGTGGAAATTCTGCTGCTCCTGCAGTACATTACACCTCATCATTCAAATAAAGTTGACATAGAGCTTTATGACCTTGTACGGAGTAGATTGTGGAACCGAGAGCTGCAAATAAATGCTTAGCATCTCACATATCATGTGACACCTGTGATGTGGAGCCGAATACAATGTCTTTGTGTCGTCTGACATCATCTTTTATTTATGACAGTGTCTCCATAAGATTGAGGAACACACAATACACACACTGTGTCTGTCAAGTTCATTGCGAAATACATGCAGAACATGCTTATATACACCATATATGGGCATGCATATACATGCATCATCAAAAACAATGATTAATGACTTCCCTGTACTTCATGTCTCCCTTATGTTCCATAATGTATTCCCTGAGTCCCTGTAACCTTGCAAGAATCAGGAAATCAGGAAACTGAGATTAAACGGAAAATATGCTGATACCTGGAATGTTGAGGTCCATACAATTTTAGTTTTACATGTTTACATGTCCCATACAGTACTTTTCCATGTGTGCACATGGATAAACATAATCCTTAAACCTGTTGTTAATGGCTTCCATATTCTATATACTGTATGTGCCCAGACTCCAGCTTGTATTCCTTGATTTTGGATCCATTTTATTTTCACTCAGAATTCTTGTAGAAGAAATGTGAGCCTGAACCAGAGTTTTGTTTGCATGATTGTTTTTTTGTACTTTTCTAAGATTGTTGTTGAAAACAATAAGCCACAGAAGAGTCTCCAGTGAGAATGTCCCTTCTTCCCATGACATTTCTTAATGGACCAGTTACAGGCCATAATTTTTTACAGCGGGGCAATACCTGGCGCACCACTGAAGTGTACTGTTTGGGGAGCATATGCTGCACCAATTAGTTTCTTCTATAATCAATGGAACTGGCTACCAGACGCGAGAGTGCAGCACATATTCGATACAAATTAGACCGGCTCTCTAGAACTATTTTTATACCCCGGGAATGGAACGCTTCAGTCGAGGTTCCAGTGTAGGTCGGCTGTCAGGCTCATACATCATGCTTGTACATACACACAGAGCAGGTGAGTCATACAACAAACACGCTTGTACATACACACATAGCAGGTGAGTCTGAATGCTTATACAACACACTTGTACATACACACATAGCAGGTGAGTCATACAACACGCTTATACATACTGTACACCAGTGTTGGGTGTAACGCGTTACAAAAGTAATGTAATTACTGTAATATATTGCTGTTTGCGGTAACGTGGTAATGTAAGGCATTACAAAAAAAAATTGGGTAATATTTTACTCGGTACAAACTTCAGTAACGCGCGTTACAATGCATTTAACCCGAAATTAAGTGGTGTTTTGTTTTGATACATATTTGCCACCACACCATGCGAGAACAACAGAGGAGAAAAAATCAGCGCAAAATAGTAGAACGTTATCTCCTGATACTGGTTGAATATGATTGCTGCAGCAAACTCGCAGGCGGACTCTATTTGCGGGATGGACATAAGCCTACGCTCATTATTTTCAGCTTGTCAGAGACAAGGCTATGAAGAACATAATAGTTATTGCACTTTGTGTGCGAAACCGAAAGATCTCTCTATGCCTCGCGAAATAGCACAAGTAAATTAATGAAACATCTAAAGTAGTGCCACGCTAATCTTTTTGATTCTTGATAAAACACAAACTATGCTGTTGTGCATTTCAGCTTTGTGCTGTGAACTTGAATTGAAGAGAATAACGGGATAGAAATGCAGAAAAAGATTGTGTAGCCTGGCAGTGCCACCGCTCCCACCACGCGCATCACGCACTTTGCGTTGGGCACCAAAGGACAGAGGGGGCACCCAAATGTAACCAATGAATAGTAGCTTTATTGCAAACTGCGTTTCACTCTTCATCAATAACGTTTACAATGTCAAAATGCACTAACACGATGTTACATGCAAGTTTGATACCTTTTGGGTTCTCTCAATCACCACGTAGTAGCCTACTAGAATTGGTGGGTCTTCAATAATTCGTTTTCCAAGCATTTAGGCTACATGAAGCACATGATATGCTGAGTCGACTGAAACGCATTCCATTCAGATAGCTAGGTGGATACCAGGCTCATAATTCACTTGTATTCGCAAAACGAAATGTGAAGCAACATGTCATTGCATACTTCCATTTCCAAAGCAATGAAGGTTGCTTCAAACAACTTAACATTGTGCATATTATTGTTAATATTGTGCTATCAATGTAACTCAAACAAATAAGGCTTGTAAACAAGAGCTGGCAAAAGGGCATTATGACAACGTAAAGATCAATGCTCTTAAAGTGACAGTGCACCATTTATAGGTAAAACATAATTTCTTCAGAAATTAATGTTTAAAAACACACAGGTGTTTGAGTGTTTGAGTTATCATTTAAATGTCACTCACTCAAAGCCACTCACTTAGGGCACCGAAATGGCCAGCAGGCCACCATCTTGACATGTCTTTATTAAAGGAACCGTATGTAAAAAATGTATTTCAATGAATCATAAAATTGCCCTGATATGTCACTAGACATTAAGATATCATGTTCATTTCAAATACTTATATCACTGACAACAGTAGTCTGGCCAGGATATTGTCATTTAAAAAGTGAAGTTGCAGCCCTCAACTGATGTTGATGTTGTCATGTTGTGTTTTGGCCTAATGCGCCACCCTCCACCTATCTACTAATCACAAAGTCAGTAGTGTTTCGTCATCCGGTTGCCAACTCTGCCAGTCAGAGGGGAGGGGAAGGGGATACACCGCTCTACAGTAATTTGAAAGTGGTTGTAGTACCAGTTTTGGCCACAATCTTACATACGGTTCCTTTAAGCTTTGATTTACAATATAGTAGGCTCTCTATTGATTTTAATGAGTAGGCCTAGGCCTTAAAGTTACAGTATTTCTATCACAATTTAGCAGACTTTGACCTTTTGTCGGTTTTTAACAAAATTCTGACTATGATGTTCCTTGTATTGCATCATGAGCACTGCGCCTATTGCATTATACTGTTGTTAGCCTTAAACCTAGCTCACTCATTATGCTAAACCACATCTCCCTCCATTGGAAGAGCAAGCTGCATTGAGCGTAATAAACTGCATTTAGAATGGCAAATCCATATTTCTAGATATTTTGGTGAAAGTAACTTAAAAGTAATGCAATAGTAGTGTAATGCCTTACAATTCAGAGACAGTAATATTATAATGTAACAAATTACTTTTAAAAGACAGTAATAAGTAATACATAATACATTATGATTTTGAAGTAACTTGCCCAACACTGCTGTACACGCATAAGTCTGAACGTATCTGGTCCAGTGGGGCAGTGGACTAGCCTGAGCCCCACCAGAAGCAAGCCAGATCCCAGGAAAATGTCAAATGCTAGTCACATGCATGCCAGATCCCAGGCAGATTCACTCTATGGGTCCTGTCGTGCACCCAGTGCATTATGGCGCAAAGTGCGACGCAAGGTTTATTCTTATCTTACTCTCAATAAAGGGAGGAATTTATCGCCATGCGCTGCACTTTTATTAAACTTTGCACCCAGGGGTGTGGAAATTAACAACATAAGATGTGGTCTGGCGCATAATCCAAAAATTGCTATTTTACACCCTCTAAAATCACGACAACTTCTCTGCAGGATAAATATCCTTAGGTTTTTAGTGGGGTAAGTGTTTTTTTCAAGCTATGTTTTAGATGGTAACCCATTGTCAGTAAATAGTAAAAATAATTAGCTGTGTTTACTATGAGACCACGGTGAAGTTAGTTTCACTTTGCCTATGAGTTCAAATAACAGGTGAGTGCAGATGCATGTAGGCTATACTCCGATATAGTCACAAACAGGTTCTAGCAAAGCATGGTTTAGTGGAATCCCTATACATAGGCCTACGGTTTCGCTTGCAAGCAGATTCCTTCAAATGCGCGGCTGACTGAAAATACCAATGAGCTGTTTGAAGTTGCGCTGCTTGCTGTTAAAGGGAATGACAGATGTAATTCTCATTGGTTTAAAGGATGTTACGCCCAAAACACACCTATGACTGATTAAGAAACATAAGAACAACCCTTTTGCGCCCAGCGTTTGATCACAAAATCACACCATTACATTAGTGAACGTGGACTGGCCATGCCTTTGATGTCTTTAAACTTTACACCTCTGACCATCCATTTCTGATTGCCAAAATAGGGCCCTATATTTAAGTCAGATTCTCTCTAGATCCATTCTAGATTTAAGTCAGATTGAAATCAGATTCGTTCCACCCTTACACCGGATCTGTTGCAGGTCCAAATCAAATCCATTCTAGACTTACAGTACACTAGACAAGAGCTGGCTGCCACGTGTCCATAGCCAATGCTATGTGTCAGAGTCCAAAGCTCAGAAATCTGAACTTATTACTCTGTTCCCTTTAGGTTAAGTATTTAAGAAACACTGCTGGATTTGATGGGATAGTTGGGGATTTGTAATGAAAGTGTGAAAGCTTTTCTCACTATACCCTGCCCAAATAGTAGTCTTGGTATTCCTCCAAATTCCTCCCTGACATTTCAAAGGGCTTCTAATTCTGGGCAAAGATTACCAGGGTAACTTTATTAAATTCCACATTACTTTGTCCAGGTGAATTGAATTATGTTTCTGTACCTCCAGATTCTTGAGATCCAACACAGACATATGCTGGCCAAAATGGCCATGTTAGTGCACTATAAAAGCCTGCTTTGCCTGACAGGACGCTCTCTATCCAATTATGCCCAAATGCCTGCTCAATTGGCCCCTCAAAGTTAATATCATATCACACTTGTAAGCTGAAAAATGGAATCATATGTTGAACTGTATATCCCAAATATTGAAGATCCATATCCAGTCAGTTCATTTATTATCAGAATAAAGCACGATCAAATGTATGTATGTATGTATGTATGTATGTATGTATGTATGTATGTATGTGTGTGTGTCTACGTATGTATGTATGTATGTATGTATGTATGTATGTATATCTATGTATGTATGTATGTATGTATTTATGCACTGTATTTACCAAAAATGTCATAATGAACAAATAATCTTCAGGCATGAACTATTATTATATTATTATTAGTTGATAATCTCAACTTCACTGAAAATGAGGACTACCTCAATGAACCTCCAAGAATAAATAAAGGTTGAATGAATGATCCTGTATTGTCATCCCTATAAAGCCCTGTTTTTTTTCCCTGTTTTTACATCTCAGATGATTCCTTTCCTTGTGATTTAAAGCTACCTGTACCGTCTCTGGAGGGCTTCATCCCAGAGCCACGAGAGTATCAGTTACAGCACAGGTACCAGCCTAATGAGGAGAGATGGACTCAGCCGGCTCCACGTCCCCCCCAGCCTGGGTCACCTGATAGAGAGGAGAGTACACCAGTCTGACAGCGTCTCATTCCTTTACAGCACCCCAGCCGACAGCTAATGGGGCGAAGGCAAAGAGAAACCACTGACAGAGAGAAAGAGGTAGAGAGAGAGACAGAGAGAGAGAGAGAGAAAAGGAGAGAAAAGAGAAAAACAACCTTCAGATCTGGACAGTAGTGTGGCATCGCACAGGTTAACAGGTGTCATGGTGTGCAAATGACACAAGCCGGCTGTCAGTGACGTGAAGCCAGGAGCACTTGCCGGAATAACGCTTGGAATTACTGCTAGGGTTAGTATTTAGATTACACCAGACGCAAGGAATGACACAGTACAATCTGGAGAGTGTCTTGATTCACTTTTTTGTCATGTCTTAGTGGCTGGCTTCCCAAACCTCTTGGTGCTCAACAGCCCTTGACAGAGCACACAGAAACTATCAGAGTGTGACGGGATTGAGAGGAAATGTGTTCTGGGGGGATTCTTGCTCCAGAGGTGATGTGCAGAGATGAATTGCTAGTCCATTGTCTGGGAGAGCAGATCCTTCTCCAAAGTGAAGCAACATCAAGTGTTGCCTCTCAAATCCAGATTAAGCCTTATTTTTCATTCAGTTTCAGTGATCATGCAAACACACATGCACACATACACACACACACACACACACACACACACACACACACACACACACACACACACACACACACACACACACACACACACACAAGCACACATCCAAACACATGCACACACATGCACTGCCAAGGAGCATTTAGGGCTGTGGTGGCTGTATGACTAAAGATCAACGTTCCTCTCATGGCCAACTGTGTGTGAGTATCAAACAAAATCATGTTCTGAGTAGACATTGGCAAGCATGGCAGATTCCACAGCAAACTGAATTTTTACACGCACAGCCCAAGATGGGCATAGTTTAGGCCTTCCCTTGTGTGCGATGTCTGCCAATATGATTGCCTGAACATCAGAGTCTACGTCAGACACCTCACTCCCCAAGCCCCTTCTGAAGGCCCAGCCCTAGAACTGTCAGTCACTCCATTCAAACATATTCATCAGTTTTTAATTAAGCACCAATGCCTTGCACAAACCATTTCGCATTAATTTGTTGCATACATTTTTGTCTTGGGGGCAAAACCCCCTGTGTTGGTGCTAAATTAATTTTCAAAAATGGTTCAGCTCTTGAGGAGAAAAAGCAACTGCAGCCTATTCTGAAGGTCAAGCTTGGAGTTTATTTTGCATTTTGCCATTCATTAGTGTTTCACATTTAATTGCATTTTTAATTAAGGTGGCATTTTAATTAAATATGTCAGCTTGATGATGGCCTAATGCACCCTTGTCATGTGTTTTATTAACAGCAATAAAATTGTCAAACACTGGGCCTAAACTTTACATGCTCTTTAGTTTCATAGAGCATTTCAACAGGATGTGCACTTCAGGGACATGCAGATTTTGGTTACCATACTTTATTATTTCAGGACAAAGTGAGAATCAGCCAAATCATTTTTAAGCAAACAGTAGGTGTAGTATGTAATGGTTGACACACATCTTTGATGCATGGCCAATATAAAAACTACAATACTCTAATTTCTTATTTGACTGCCATCCTAAATGGATTGCAAGTTGTCTGATAAAAACAGGCAGTGCTAGCAAGAGTTCTAGAATAGATCCTCATGAATATTCCTCCCTCTGCAGCAGATCCAATGGCACCGTATGTTATCCCCTGTGCACTGCACCCTCACCCTCAAGCACCGGTGCCGTCTCCTGCGCTTTCTCCACACAAAAGCATCTTTTTTTCTCTCTCTCTCTCTTCTCCAGCCGCTGGCTTTAACAGGAACCCAGACAAGCTCTCTGCTTAATCATCCTCTTTAGCCCACTCCTGCTCGAATTTAGAAGGCGCCGCTCTCGCCTCTGGCCCGGCAGCCAAAATTGGCCGTCCGAAGGGCTTGTTTATTTTAAAGACTTTATTGCTGACTCGCGCAGCTCCGTGCCAGCGTGCAGCCTTTCTGCTCCGGCGTGGCCTGCTTCCTTTGCACTACATATTTCACACATTGCTGTTCCCATTATAACCCAGGCGGGCCGTGGACCCACTCCATTCAGGGCTCTAAACACACATCCCCAACAGGGCCGTCTGTATTGACACAGGCCCTTGCAGCACGGCCACAGCCACCCTCGACTCCTCCGTCAGGGTTTTGGAGGCAGAGGGGATTGAGGGGGTGGGGGGAGGAAACATCTACCCCACGTTCTAAGGGGAAACAGGACAAGTTCTCACCCAACTGTGAAGAGGCTTTTATTTTAGAGGTGCTTTGCTTTGTCTTTGTCTTTGTGTGTGTGTGTGTGTGTGTGTGTGTGTGTGTGTGTGTGTGTGTGTGTGTGTGTGTGTGTGTGTGTGTATGTGTGTGTGTGTGTGTGTGTGTGTGTGTGTGTGTGAGTGAGTGAGTGTGTGTGTGAGTGTGTGTGTTTACCATGGGTTGAGTTTCCTGTGTGTTCTTTCTCTGTAAGGACTGGGACCACTGTGTGAGAGAGCAAAGTGTCACTACTGCTGAAGAATGCTTCAGAGAAAATTATGAAGATTGTTTGCTAACCATTCAAGACATTGGGTGGGTTTGTTCACAACTTGTAAGGCCAGCCATTACAGATTAGATTAGATTCAACTTTACTGTCATTGACAATGACATCACAGACCTGTTATTGCTGTTAATAAATGTTTACCAGACATCCTAAAACGAATGGTGAAAATTAAATGTACATCAAGCAGACAATCTCCGAAAAAAAAACAGATTTTAATCTACAGTATGCTATTCTTTGAATTATTTAAATAGTTTCTCTAGACATACACAGAATCCTGAAGAGCAAATCATCCAGTCATGCTCAGTCTTGTTCTCTCCGGAGAGCCAAACTTTGTTCCAGACAAATTTTCATGCTGACAGACATTGGCACGTTGTCAGATAAAGACATGTAGTTATTCTGGGAGAGATCTGCCACCGCACTAAATCTCAGCCCGTCAATTTGTTCACCCTCTTGTGGAAAACTGCCCTGGTGTCAAACATCTGGTTCTATGTGAAGAGCGTGCATTCATCAGCAATTCCATACTCTGTGGGAGAATAGTTTTTTATTTTTTTTTATTTTAGGGTTTATGACCTAAACGGAGAGACAGAAGCTCGGGAAAAAGAGAACAGAGGAGAAAGAACTGAGTGTTGTGTGTACAGTGTACAAATTCATGCTGATTCCTCCTCAGCTGTCCAGGCCGTCTCCCTGGCCAGGATTCTTGACATTCCCCAGCCAATGCCTCCGTTGCGTATGCCTTGTATTGTGTAGCATCAGTGCTAGCAGGCCTGGCAGCCAATGAATAGGGTCAGTTAGATTTCAAATATCTTCTGATGAAAGGAACTGAGGCTCTGGCCGCAGAGTGGAGCTCCTCCTCCTTCCTTTCAAAAAAGAAAGAGCGATAGAAAGAGAGAGATAGATAGAGAGAGAGAGAGAGAGAGATGGGGGGTGAGGAGAGCTGAATCTTTTTCTGTTTCATCCTCTGCAAAAGAGATAGGGAGAAAAAGAATGAGAGAGAAAAAGGAGTAAAAGAAAGAAAGAAAGAGAGAGAGAGCAAGAGAAAGAGAAAAAAGAGAGAGAGAGAGAGAGAGAGAGAGAGAGAGAGAGAGCAGGGAGAGCACATTACTAGCTGGCATTTCTGTGAAGCGTCTATGAACTGCTCGCTCACACAAAGGAACAGGTGTTTGGTGGTTTAAGGTTTCAGGCTCAGGGATAGCAGGATAAGGGGATGTTGACATTCACGGGTGACAAAAGAGAACTGTTCATGGAACCTGTTTTTGAAGGCAAAAATATGTAGACAGAATTTGGGTCCAGTAGTAAATGGGCTGAAAACAACACCGGGTATTTATCTGTCAAAGGGATTAACATTTAATGCATGATTCACTTTAATTCCTTTTTTTTTTAATGCATTTGCTTTTGCTATATGAACTCAGTCTAGGTTAGAATCAGGGCATCAGCATAGATTTCGCGGCTTTCTAACCCAAAATACGGAACATTTTTCAATATTCGGCTTTCTGTTCCGTGTGAACTTGACTTTGCTTACAGATTGGCATCAAAACGTGTTCCCACAACAACCATGTTGTTATCTTGAATAGGCTAATATCACTCTAAAGTTGCACATGTGCCTTAAAGCAACCGAAACGATGCATTGAAAAACATCTGTTTAACTGGAAGGGCAAGGGGGTAGCAACAGGACAACAGCACTAGCAGAGAGTCTGTCAAAGAGTATTAAAATACAGTATATTTACAAGAAAGTATTAAAACAGGAAGGCAGCTGTAAAAAAGTTAAAATACATGAAAAACCTGGAAAACGGGAGGGTTGACAGCTATGAGCTAATAGTGAATCAGACTATGATAATCTTGACGAAGAATATTTTCAAGATTCCACATAATCAGATAAAATTAAAACCTAAACTAACTGGGATAATAGCAATAATAGCTTTGTCTCATGCCTCCTCACTATCCTGTATACTGGTAGATCTGCTACCGATTATGTAAAAAAGATCTGCGATCTGTCTGTGTACTCCATGTGGCTGAGGTCTGCTCCCATATGGTCTGTCTAGGCCTAGTTCATGTGGAAAAGGTCTGCTCCCATACGGTCTGTGTAGACCTAGTTCATGTGGAAAAGGTCTGCTCCCATACGGTCTGTGTAGACCTAGTTCATGTGGAAAAGGTCTGCTCCCATACGGTCTGTGTAGACCTAGTTCATGCGGAAAAGGTCTGCTCCCATACGGTCTGTCTAGACCTAGTTCATGTGGAAAAGGTCTGCTACCATACGGTCTGTGTAGACCTAGTTCATGTGGAAAAGGCAGAAATCTGCAACCCTGGACTCCATAAACTCCATAAAGTCCGACAACACGACTTCATTCTCTAGCAGTCTGTCAGGAGTAGGACACAGACCAGGAGGGGAGGCGGGGCCAACATAGACAAAACATGCCACTCTTGTGATCACCCGGGAAACACTTCCCCTAGTCTGTTTTTGTACCCCCCTCTCCCTTTTAAAGTTAATGTAATTTTTTTCAGTTTGTTTTCATTCCTGGGGAAATCCAAGCTAGTCCCCCCCCCCCCGACATATGGAGAGAGGTTGGCAGTGCAGTTTGTCAGGTAATAAAAGTGGCCGGGTGTGGGCCTTCCTTGGCTAATTGTGCCGGTCGGTGCTGGTGGGGGGGGCAGGGGGGTCTGGCAGACCAGAACAGCAGCAGGAGCAGCAGCAGCTGCTGGGTAGGACAGCGTCTCCCTCCTCAGGATCCTTAGGGCACATTATTGTGATATGGAGCTGTTGGGGGCTGTTCAGGGCCCAGCCCTGCCTCCCCCCCCACACCACCCGCCCACACACACACACACACCACCCGGCCAGCCCAAAGGTGCACAGAGGGGATCAGGACCCAGCTGCCCATGAAATCCGAAGGATGAGTCAGCGAACGCTGGCCAGCATAATGGCTTTCAAGGGCCGCCGCCGATATGCACTGATCTTATAGGAGCTGTCGGCTGGCAGGCACAGCTGGGGGACGGCCCAGCCTGCTCAGACGGATGGTGACCAGTGAGCGCATGCTAATCCTCAGTGCACAGAGATCAGATAAGAAACGTTTGTTTATACTGCATGGATTTATCATTCAATTATTTTCACATGCTGTTTTAAATATAAACGTAGTTTATTACTATCTTAAACATCTTAAACATCTCAAGCATTATGTCATTCTGATTTATATTTTTCTTTGGTTTATACTGTCTGTGTTTGGCATCTGTTAAAATGATGAACGTGATGTCCAATCATTAGGTTTGTCCAAAAGTAAAAGTATTTTACCCAATAGTCTGTCATATACACTCATATACTATGCCAGTTTCATACTTGTGAAATTGATGTAGAATATTTAAAAGTAGGAGGTTTAAAATATATACAATTCTCTAGACAAACTCGTGCTGTTCTTCTCGAAAAACTGTCCTCATAAAAATCACTTCCTGTGAATGACTTGAAAACCCTTTCCAAAATGATAAGCAACGGCTTTAATCCATTTGATGCATCATGGGAACATGGTCCTATATTCACCCATCCAGTCACTGACTTAAAAAAGATCAAAGGTGTCTGAGGACACTAATGCAAATCTCTGGGGATTAACACCAGATGAAACCCCTCAGGAATTTCACCACTTCTGAGGTGAAGCCCCACATGTACCCAGGGAGCTTGTTCAAACGCTTCGCTGGGTGTTCTATATGACACACCTCAGTGGGAGGCTTTATTGTAATGTTTTAAATAAAGTGCAAGATCTCAAAGGGTTAAATTGGAAAGATAAAGTATTAATTACTTAAATATGATCCTTCAATAGGCCAGGAAATAAAACTAGTCTCCATGGTGCATTACACGGCTATCTTACTCATATTCACTCTTTATACATGTGAATAGTTGATGTTCCCATGCATCAAATTTACACACTGTGTTTCTACGAGTTACAGTATAAGGACCATGAGATAAGGATCAGCTTAGAACAGCAACAGTCAACACTGACCACCATCAGCACTGTTATTTTTCATGCACTGCATAAAAAACTACAAACACCACTGAACTGTGACAACAACAGACCCCTGTGTTTTTCAGAAAGTATTCTTCTCTTTCTTGTCAGCATCAATTTATCGTACAAAAGGGCATCTGCGGTTTTTGGAGGTAAAATAAATTCTTGCTCTTTTGACATTGGTACAACTGTGAAGCACCAGATGGATTTCAGCAAACACAGATCATTTGCTCAAGATGTGTGCTTGGAACTGCCCCAGACAATGGCAACAACAGCCAGTGCTCTGGCAGTGCTGGACAAGGCATGTCACATCTGTATAATAACAAATTACAGCATGTTTGATTCATGAAGTATCTTAATTGCTTTTGGGACAGCATATTGATAATGGTTCAACTCAAACGGTTCCACTTCGAGGGGAATCCTTTGAATTGCCCATCTGATGCTAATGCCTGCCCGCATGCAAACAAACAATTTCCATATGTTATCTCAACTAATCACAGTGGTTTAGTACACACTGCAATTACGGGCCGCTTGTCTTAAAATTACACTGCACTTTTTCCCCTGCGTGATGTTATACTCAAAGGCCCGGTGTACTTTCCATCTCATTTGGAACATAAATGTTTGTGTGAATTGAGTGAGCTGAAAGTAAATTGCATACAAGGAAACGAGGGAAAGTTGGTTGTTTTGGAAAATCCAGTGTGCAGCTAATCATGGACCATACCTGAGCCATATCAGAACCAAACCTGTGCCATAGCTGTGCCACATGTGTGCCATATCAACTCCAGATCTGGGTTACATGCCTGCTATATACAGCAAGGACCTTGCCTGCTATATACAGCAAGGACCACAATGATCTGTGCCATATCAGCCATAAAGGACCATATCTATGGCATATCAAGGCCTTATGTGTGCTATATCAGGACCTGATCTGTGCCATATCAAGGCTACATATATGCTATATCAGGACCTGATCTGTGCCATATCAAGGCTACATATATGCTATATCAGGACCTGATCTGTGCCATATCAAGGCTACATATTTGCTATATCAGGACCTGATCTGTGCCATATCAAGGCTACATATATGCTATATCAGGACCTGATCTGTGCCATATCAAGGCCACGTGTGTTGCCTATCTGGATGGGACCTGGGTCATATCTGCACAGGACTTGGGTCATATCTAGACCAGATCTGCGGTGGCTGTGTTGTGCTGCAGGCTCCTCTTTATTCTTTGCTGGGCCATGAGACGGAGCTGAAGCAGGCGTGCGCCACGTCTGGGCCTCATGCGTGTGCTCCGGGCTCGTCTCTGCCCAGTGCGCCCCGGGACCAGAGCGGCGGTGTGCTTGCTGAGCCGTGAGGCTGCCGAGGCAGGCGCGGACCGGCGGGGGCTCGCTTGCGCTAGCCGTCTCATTTACAAGTTGTGACAGGCTCGGATGGCTCCTGCCTCTCGGGCCCGGCCGGGCTATTTAGCGGAGGCTATTCAGCAGCACGGCCCGCAAAAACAAACACAGGGCCAGGCGGCAGGAAAGTGCTGACTCCCTGCATACTCGCTTTTTTCCCCTCTGGGCCGCGGCGGAATGAAAGGAGCTCGGCTCGCTTGCTTGCTCGGCTCGCTCACTCTCGCTGCCCCTAGGACACGAACACGAACGCCTGAGCAGTGAGCCTCGCTCAGCAGAGGCCATGCCGACAGGCAAGACCCCCCCCCCCCCGACCACCACCACACACACAGACCTCCACCCTCCTCCACACACCTCCACCTCCACCACCACCACCACCACAGTCACAGCCTCCCCCTCCTGCCCCGGGTGCTCCCCTTCACCTTTCCCAGTTGACTTCAGGTGCAGTCATTTGCAGACTAAATGGTTGTGTCAAGGCAAAGGGTGGGGAAGAGAAAGAGAGAGAGAGACAGAGAGAAAAAGGGAGAGAAAGAGAAATGGTTTCCACTGCCAGGGAGGAGAGGTTAATGAGTGAAAGCAAAAAAGAAAAACAGTCGTACTCGACAGCTGCATTAGGCCAGGAGTGCAGTAACAGTCTCATCACAGATGTGTGTGTGTGTGTATGTGTGTGTCGGTGTGGCATGTTAAACGTCTCGGCGCAAGAAAACATACCGGCGATGCTTGTGCAGTTGGGTAACTGTTTCCACTAGATTTAAATCAATACCATCAAAGCGTTGCTCAGGTGAGCGTTCAGACAAAACAGCCTGCGGGTCATTTCCTGTATCCACTCACTGACACCAGTTATCATCCTGGTTTCATTGTAAACCCCTTAAATACTAAAACATTCATGTCAGCAGCTTCATCTTCACAAAAAGAACTCTTTTGTCTATGACTTCATCTCTCTGTTGTGGCGAGCTTCTTTGAGCTGTCATTTCCTTGTCTAATAATATAAAAACACAACTTGATCTAGAAAAATGTATCCTAAGGGGACACTGGGAAGATCAGAGGACATCAAGCCTTGTGTGATTAAGGATGTATTCATAGAGGCCTAAATTCAGGGGGGGAATTCAATTTCCAAATCGCAGGGTCAGGAGCCCTCTTTAAAGGCCTGTGATTGGCTGACTGGGCGGCCTCTTCCTGGAGGAGGCCTCAGGTCTGGTGGGGTTAATCACTTCCTCAGACCTCCTACAGGAACACGGGTTCAGACGCCCTCCGAGAGCTGACATTCAATCCACATTGCTCACTTCCCCTCCATCCATTTCTCTCTCTCTCACTCACTCTTTGTACCTCTCTCTCTTTCTCTCTAAATCTGGCTCTCACTCTCTTGCTGAATCTCCCTTTCCCCCTCCATCTTTCATTGTATTTCTTTCCATTGCTCTCTCCTTTTATTTTCTCTCTCTCCTGCTCTGTCCCTCTCTCATCCTCACTCTGTGTTATTCTTGTTCTCCCTCTCCCATATCCTCTCTCTCTCTCAATCTTACTGCCCTAGCTGCTCCCCCCACCCCCTCTCTACCTGTGCTGGCAGTAACTGTTAAAGAGGGCTGAGCAGACATAGCCCAGACTATTTGTGGAAAGAGAGAGAAAAAGAAAGAGAGAGAGAGAGGGAGAGAGAGAGAAAGAAAGAACAGGAGAGAGAGAGAGAGAGAGAAGGTGCAAACAAAATTAGACAAGGTACAGACTCAGCAAGCAGTCTGGTCATTGAGGTGGAGGTGGGTGGGTGCAGACAGACCTGGTTGTCCAGGGATGATATTCCATGCCCCCACACTGCGAGCAGGGAGCAAGGGAAAGTGGAGACAGAGTCTGACAGAATGGACAAAACATCCAGATGAACAAAAACAATATTGTGCAGTTCTGTGGTATTTGTTGTGGTTGTGTGTGGGGTGTTGTGAAGGACATTGTAAGATACCATGTAGCGATGTTGAAAAGCAAACTAATGCAAATGTGCATATATGTCATCACTTTGCATAGTCTGCTACATAAACAAATAAATATAATAAACAAATTGCATTTTTTGTCTTGACCCTTAGACATAGCTTTATTACATGCATTATGCACAATCAACTCACTCAAGTCCAAAATGTTGGTGTTGCGCTGAGCGCATATCCACAGACGCACACCTCTCCTGTCACTGCTCCATCAGTCTGCCTCAGTGATTACACTGCCCCCAAGAGGAGGGAAGCTGGGGTGGATACACACACATAGCACTTTGCTTATTTCTTTACTGCTGTGTTGTATATTGTCTGTGTGTGTGTGTGTGTGTGTGTGTGTGTGTGTCTGTGTGTGTGTGTGTGTGTGTGTGTTTGTGTGTGTGTGTGTGTGTGTGTGTGTGTGTTATATATACAGCTCTGGAAGAAATAAAGTGTACACTGCACATTTTTCTGATGTCATTCTACGGTTGCTGAGTGACATTCAAATGAGTTGAATGAGACGTTATATTCAAATTTGCAGTGGTCTCTTCATTTTGAATATGACCGTCAACTCATTCGAATGTCACTCAGCAACTGCAGGATGACATTAGAAAAATGCGCAATGGTCTCTTATTCTTGTCTAGAGCTGTATATGGATGTATGCATGCTTCTTGGTGCAAAATGTATTTTGTCTGTGGTAGGCAGAGAAAAAAAGACAGGGAGACAGACAGGTTCATTGAAAGGGAGAGGATCAAAGAAGAACACAGTGTAGAAAATGGCTTTTGTGGTCATATTAATCCAGACATTACGCCATTTGATATTCCACATACACAAGGATGGACAGTTTCTCATAATATGTGGGCCGACTACAGGTGCAGGTGTGTTGTGTACACTCTGTGTGGTCCGTGCCAATGCAGGCCTCTCTTAATTAGGACGTTTCCATGGCAATGCCCAGAGCAACTTCCTCTTCCTCTTCCTGTGTTCGCCTCTACCAAGGGGTTCAGATGTCAAAGGCTGACTCGCTTTAAAAATACCTACTTACACAATCATACTTAGAAATAGAACAAAAACACATGTTTGCATGTGTATTTGCATGTATATGTGGGTATGCACATTATTTAAAAATATAGGGTAGAATTGTACTAAAACTGAACGTACGTTGTCTCCATTATATTCCATGGTGGTAATGTATCGCCCTGTGACTTTGAGTCACACACATATTTCCAGGCCCTTCACTTGAACACTTGAATCAAATGCCTTTTTGCAATTCACAAGTGTACTCATCAAACGTCATGACCACAAGCGTGTCATTTTTCATGAATCAACACACATTCCGATGCCCTCTAATTCATAAATGCAGGGAAGAAAAGCCCTGATCTCACACACACAACACATACACATACACACTTACACACACACACACACACACATGGAAACATTTTCCTGTCCCTCCTACCTATGATTGTATTATTAGACATAGCAGAGCTCATGGGCAAGAGCAAAGCACCTCCCTGTGTTTGCGTTATATCACAACTGATTTCTGAATAGGCTGGGATGAGAGAGAGAGAGAGAGAGAGAGAGAGAGAGAGAGGGTTGTTTCACATATGGAGCTTGTTATTTCAACATTTTTTCTCTCCCCAGTAATTCCCTGTTTCAGATAATCTGCGCAATTCTATGTCTTTCCTCTGTTCCTCTCCTAGTTTTCAGGCCCTAATGTTTTCCACCCTATCAGAGACTAGATGTTTATCTCTGCTATGTGGCAAACAACCAAACAAAAGCAATGAACACCGTGCTCTGATAACTAGGCAGAGAACATTTTTCTGATGGGAAGACAAAGGAATGATAGTAACCTGTCTGCAATCATCTGTGTTCTTCATTCCATCCCAAACCCCCACCTTACTAAGCCGAGATAAACATAGACTCACAACACACAGCTCAGATAGAGTACAAACACACACACACACACACACACACACACACATACACAACTACGCATACATGTTGTAAATATATAATGAAAATGTACACATTTGAAAGCTGTGGTAAAAAGCAATGTTTACTGAGAGATAGTGGTTTATCGGCTGAGTATACTTATCAGAATTGAGCTGAAAGAGAAAAGAAAAATACAAAACAACAATAAAGAAAGAAAAGGAAATGAAGTAAAGTATAAGCACTGTAAGAACTACAGTGAACTATAAGATCTACAGTGAACTATTAAAAATAGGAGCAATTCACATTTTTTCCCCACAGATGCTCAGGGGTCATGGATATAAAACAAGCCAACTGGAGAGGAAGGCCATGAAGATCAAAAAGAGGTCTTGGTGGTATTAGTGTCCTGTGTTTAATTAGTTTACACTAGGCAGGTCGTGCAGCTTGTGGTGGTTGAGCCGGGCGCATCAAGTCGAGATTGGAGTGGTTCATTGGAAGTCCACTGAGTTGCAGGGGATAGTTTCCTCTGTAAAGCGCCTGTTTATTCCCCCCAGTAGATGATTATCACTCTTTAGGGGGCCCTTGGAGACTTGCTGCGCCTTGCCTCACTGTCGAGAGTGGGGAACAGTGCCAACGGCAAAACTCCCCGCTCTGCTCCCCGAGGACCAACACTCATGAAACACCTTGCACTTACTGACGCATTTGAAAGAAATGGCCTGTGATAGGCAACTGTTAGAGAGCAATATGAGCACGCCAGTACACTGAACACCCAATGTAAACTCAACACGCATGCATACAATGTCAAAAAAGAGCAGCGAGAGCAGATTGTGCTGGTCTCTCAGGGGACTGGGCATAAGCCCTGCACAAGCTGCCATACTGACTATGGTGTAAGACCGAGCAGTTTCATCAGCTATTCTGCTGCATTAAAGGTATCCAATGCAGGTTAATTTTCTTTTTTTTGCTACTCGGCTCCCTCTTCAGTGGTTGAGAGTGTTCTAACTGGTAGCATCATCACCTGGTATGGGAACTCCACAGTTAGAGATTGTAGTACTCTGCAGAGAGTAGTGCGCTCAGCTGAACGTACTATAAGAACTCAACTACCTGCTCTACAAGATATCTATTCCAGAAGAGTACTCCTAAGAGCCCAAAAGATTCTGAAGATTCTTCTCATCCTAACAATGGATTATTCCTACCGCTGAAATCAAGAAGAGGCCTATGTAGTCACAAAGCCAGAACTGAGAGACTCAGGAGAAGGCCATCCGAACTCTGAACTCACACTATACTGACTTTGCACACATTCACTCCTCAGCACTCTCAAACATTTCCCAACTCTGAACTCACACTATACTGACTTTGCACTCATTCACTTCTCAGCACTCATGACCCCCCCCCCCCCCCACACACACACACACACACACAACTACATGACTTTTAGCACTTTTACATCCCTCTCCCTATGCTACAGACCTTTTATTTATTTTCTTATTTCATCACACGTCAAAACACACACACACACACACACACACACACACACACACACACACACATATATCTGACTTTCTCCAACTTTTGCACATCTCCATAGAACTTTTTATTTATTATTTTTGATTTCTCCTCCATCTATCTACCCATGTCCTTGATTGCCTAGCCCTTCTCCAACACACATCCCCAACATACTTACAGCACACTGCCCCCCCCCCCCCATACACAGCACATTGTCTTATGACGAAGCTTCTCCAACACACATATTGCACACTGCCCTCTCCCCACATACACAGCACACTATCCCATCTCCCCTGTCATCCCCCCAACACACACACCAAGACCCCTGGCAGTTGGGTTAGCCCCTTGAGCCGTGGATCTGCCCAAGGTTTCTCCTTGCCCCTGTTGCTCTAGGGTGCTCCTTGTTGGTGCCCCCCCCCCAATCCCAATCCTCCCCCACCTTTCTTATGCAGTTTTCTACTGCACTTTTTACCCCCCCCCCCCACCCATAAATGCACAAATAGGCTGACACCAGACATAATTTCACTGCATTTCTTACTTCCAGTAACTATATGCATGTGACAATAAACTTCCTTGTATCCTTGTATCTACAGTTGTGGAGTACTTGTATTTTACACAACTGGACAGAGTACATGTGGATTTGTTTATAAACCAGCAAAGAAAATTTCCGAAGAGCCATGCCTATATGGTAATATTACACAATTTCATACAAATAGTAGGCTATTACACAATTGTCGTAAAGCCATTCGTGATTCTCCAGGTCAGGGGAGAGCCCGTTACAAGACTGGTTCTCCGTAGATGGGAAGGCTAGGGCTGCAGAATGTGGGTGATTCTCTTTATTCCAAGTTAGTTTATCACCAAAATGACTTTGAAGCTGTTATATTAAGGTGCAAAACCTGCATAGGTGATGGCTATCAGGCTAGGTGCTAGTAGGGTAATGCTAAATAACTGGTAGATGTAACCTGCGTTGTGTTGAACTGCACGGCTCAGACCTGCACAGTGCACACCCCCGGACTCGAACCCGCAAACAGCAGCACCTTGCATCGGTAGTTGAGCGTGCTAGCAATTAAGCTGAAAGCCCAGGCTGCTAGCTGTAACACTAGCATGTCTTTTAAGGTGTCGGGAGGGAGGTTTACACAACCTTCATACTGCATAGCTATCTGGCTGCCGTTACATAGACTCGCTTCTTTTTTTGTTAAGACAAATTTTAGTAACATAAGTAACATATCTTACCTTTTTATAGACCTTTGGTATCGGAATACACAAGATCTTATTTCACCACTGTCACCTATTTCACCAATATCTGTCGTTTTGCACATGCGGCCATCTTTCTTGATTTCATTTATTTGTCAAGGTAAGATAAGTGTGGTGGTTTTCTATGACTTAAAGGATGCATGTATGGTTTTTATAAACTTTAATATTACTGCAATTATTATGAGACTTCAAGGCCTGTACACATCTTGAACAGACCAGGGGCTCGTTTCTAGAAAGCATCGTTTGCTAACTTGCGTCGCAACCTTGGTAGTTCGCTCCATCGTTCTTGGATTTGGTGTTTCTAGAAAAGGAAGTTCGAACTCTCAATCGCAAACAAGGACGCAAAGTTTGGTCGTTTGAACTACTGCACCTGGGGGTCGTTTCTAGAAAAGTTAGCAACGACGTTGCTCAACCACCATGGTACGACGCAACTTGCGACCAAACAACGACACTGTTACACCTGTTTCCAGAAAGCATCGTACCTGTGTCGCAATTCGCTACCTCCGAAGTTCGAACAGCGTAGTTCCAACAACGTTGTTGATGATGCAGCGATACATATCATTGGTGGAAACAGTGAAAACGTGTAATACCCCACCCCCTAGAAATGTTCTGTCACGGCCTATGTCGACATTTTTCTAATCTAAACCGAGTGATTAATGCTGGCATTGCCATCAGCCAAAACCTAAACCTATTGCAAGCATATAAAACAGTTAACTTAAGCCGACCCATATGAGTCATTATTTGTGTTAAACATCTGTGTTGAAAAAAATATATAGCCTGGACAAATATCTGGGTATCCCATAGGTTATTAACTGTCTCGTGGCTTAACGGCAGCGCGTTGGTGCACTGCGCGCTCGGCCGGAGTTCGCATCCTATCTCTTCTTTTCATCTCTGAGTAAGAGTAGGCCTACGAGACACAACAATAGGATTTGACCATACATATTTATGTATATAGTTACTCTACATCGAGAGACCATAGGTACAAGACATCAGTCAAAAACAATTTAATCTATGTGTCACACAGTTCACCTGCAGGTAGCGAGAAGCAAGAGGACAATCTCACATCATAAGAAAATCGAACCTACAACGTTGGGATAACAAGTCTTCTGCTCTAGCCACTACACCATTTATCACTGCTGTTGTAAGAGTCTATGAAGATTATAATACTAAAGGCAAGGCAATACTCGAATTAACATAAATAGCAAGAATGAGCTAAGTAGGGGAGTCAGTGTCTTAATCAAAATTAAGCAACAGGGTATATCAATCATTGAGTCACGAGATAAACATCCACTTCGCAATTTTTGTTTAGGCGGTTGTGATTTTTGGTTAGGCGCTCTGGACACCAACAGGAACTACCAAGGAACGACACAAGTGCGACTGCCTAGGGGCAGTAGTTCAAACGACCAAACTTTGCGTCCTTGTTTGCGATTGAGAGTTCGAACTACCCTTTCTAGAAACACCAAATCCAAGAACGATGGAGCGAACTCCCAAGGTTGCGACGCAAGTTAGCAAACGACGCTTTCTAGAAACGACCCCCAGGCTATATATTTTTCCAACATAGATATTTAACACAAAGAATGGCACATATTGGTCGGCCTCAGTAAAATGTTTTATACTTGCAATAGGTTTAGGTTTTTGCAGATGACAATGACAATGCCAGCATTAATCAGTCGGTAGAAAAATGTCAACATAGGCTGTGGCAGAGAATTTCTAAGGGTTGGGGTATTACGATTGAGAGTTCGAACTACCCTTTCTAGAAACACCAAATCCAAGAACGATGGAGCGTACTACCAAGGTTGCGACGCAAGTTAGCAAACGACGCTTTCTAGAAACGACCCCCTGGGCAGTCGCACTTGTGTCGTTCCTTGGTAGTTCCAGTTGGTGTCCGGAGCGCCTAACCAAAAATCACAACCGCCTAACTAAAAATTAGGAAGTGGATGTTTATCTCGTGACTCAATGATTGATCTATCCTGTAGCTTAATTTTGATCAAGAGACTGACTCCCCTACTTGGCTCATTCTTGCTATTTATATTCATTCGAGTCTTGGTGAGAGGAGAGGGCCCAACTCTAAGGTTTAGAAGTATAAAAGATAGGCCGCAGCCATCTTTTAGTCAGATCTCATCGGGGGGCACCAGCTGATGACATCTCACCTCACCCTATTGCTTGATGACTGGTCTGGACATCGTTTAGGATGGACTATCACTGCAATACGGTGAATAAAGATCAACAGTCTTCAGAGATCTCCTGTCTGCATTGTCTCCTTCGGACGCCTTGTTCCAGAGTGCTAATTAGTAAATATTTAAGAGATTAATTGCTAATTGGATTAGAGAAGTGGACAGTTTTTTTCACGACATAAGCTATGATTGTGTTGTGGCTTTTGCATTCTTAACGTCGTGATAGTGCTGTTCTCATAGTAAATAGTGTGCCGTGAGCTGTTCTCATAGTAAATAATGTGCCATGAGATGTTCTCATAGTAAATAGTGCAACAAGAATTTGTAACACTTTACTAACATGTTATTTGGATACCAGGTTGTAATGTGAAAGGTTGAATTTTAACTGGTTATACCCACCAGACTACCTAAATCAAGTGTGTATTAGGTAATACACTGCTCAAATACACTTTTGCTATTCATCTAGCTTCTAGAGAAATACATATTTCTTTGTTCTACCAGCATCTAGTAAGAGACTTTGTACATATTAATAGACTTTGTTCAATTGAAATTCTTGTTGAAAATAAATGGTATAGCATTTGGCAGCTGGCCTGTTGTTTTGTCCATTCAAATTATTGTTGCATTTTAGCTAGACCACAATTACTTTAATCTTATGCATAAGCAATGAGCCCGTGCACAATTACTGCTAGCGAGGTAGGCCAAAGAAGTGCCAGCAGGGCTGTTCAGCAGAATTGAGTTGATTAAATCCTATAATTTCTTCATTAGACTGCCTTACCAGCAGCCATTTTAATAATAACTCGGAAAGTATCGGTAAGTGTTACTATCATGGTAACAGCCATTCCTATTGTTTACTGCCAGCATTTTGTTCAGTAAGCGATCACATTATTTCACGGATCCAATAGCACATGACTTCATAATTGTGTTTTCACACTGATGATATAAAAGCCATATCTCACTTTGAAACTAATAATGAGAGTGCAGTTGGGATTTCAGAGTCTCTGACAAACCCAGGGAGCATCTCTGTTGCTGAGCAGCTTGATCCTGCCATGCAGCTTTCTCTATAGTGTGCGTTGCACGTGCTGTTGACTTGCCTTCAGGCATGGATCCAGTGGCAGGTGTGATTTCTGATGGCTTTTGCTCCAATTTGAGACAAAACCTTGCGGCAAAAGCCACCCCTCGCTGTGCGAGTCTATTGAGAAGTGAGACCGCAAATGGGGCATGTTTTTTTCTGTGTTTGGAGAAGTACTCAGAATTCTATACTGCTGAAGCCTGTCTCACTGAGATGGAGTTCCACATGTGGCAGGGCAATGCAGTCATAAAACTTTACTGGTGCAATATCGTATATAAAATGTCAAGAGCTTATGTCAGGTTCACTTTCAGTTAATGACTATGATATAGAAAAGTGCATTACACAGTCATGTGGTTGGTGTATCACTGCACGAGGGCCATCTGATGGCTGTTATGTTTAAGACTGTAATGAATAACAATAGCAATAGCAGAGGAAATGCATATGTTAATTATGAGTAAACAATAAAATAAACGTGTTATACTTTTTCAGTATGGTGAAGGTCTCTGCACCAGCTATGTCAAATTTATAATTTGTTTTTCAAAATGTTTTTCT
This sequence comes from Alosa pseudoharengus, assembly GCF_046254945.1. Taxonomy (NCBI): domain Eukaryota; kingdom Metazoa; phylum Chordata; class Actinopteri; order Clupeiformes; family Clupeidae; genus Alosa; species Alosa pseudoharengus. The sequence continues at coordinate 24,359,359 of NW_027468630.1, read as the reverse complement.
AAACACTCCAGGCACTGTACATATCCTGCTGTTTGAGTCAGTTCCCAATAACAGAGGCAGGCATCCCACCACAGAGTACTAAGGACACACAGCCATGAGATAAGGCATTACACAGTCTGTGGATAAAGCTGCTTGTTTAACGGAAAACTGCATCCTTGACAAATAGCTTTTTCAGACCATTAAAACAGAAATAACCCAGTGCCTGGATGCCAACATAAAGATCAAAACGTGACATGAATCCAAATGACCCCGTGCATTATTCTAATGCGGAGTCATGCCCATTACAGATATGAGTCCTGTCAGACCATATCTACAACTATTTAATTAAAATAACACACTGCAAGGAGAAGTATGTAGGCCGCCTGTACCACGGAGATGTTCAGGTGGGTGCTGGGCCTCCAACGGAGAATGTCATAAGTGATCCAGGGCCCAGCTGTATTAATGAGTTGGTCTCCTTTGTTCCTCTCTCTGCAGAGGGGCAGCACACTCAAGAATGCAGCCTGCACAAAGGAGCCGGAGCTGGAGTCGGCAAGGACGCTCGACGCATCAAGAGCGACTCTCTCAAGGAGGCGCTCATCAATATGGGCCCGTCCTCTGAGGGCGGTGCGGGCCCGCTCGCTCCAAAGTGCCTTTCATTCTCATCTTGTTTATCTGCAGGGACAACGCCGTGCAGACAATGGTGAGAGTCATTGAGCGTCTTGAGCAAGAGAGAGAGAGAGAGAGGGATAGAGAGGGAGAGCCTTTGATGTGCCTAAATGCTGAGTGCATAATGCTGCCAAGTCAGGACACAGCTGTTGGGTAAGTCTCCATGAGAACTCTTCAGAATCGACTAGCACCCTTAACTTTTTGACTTCCAGAGAGCCCTGTCTGTGAAAGTGAAACATAACTCACAAATTGTCCCAGCTCATTATGGTCGCTTAAGCACCATATCGTGAACAGGAATGTTATAACTTACTCCCTTTGTTTTTGCTTTTCTCACACTGATGTATACACCTTAAATGTTTAATACTTCTTTCTCTGCTCTTTTTCATTGAAATGACTAGAGCCCTCTCTTTTCACACTGACTCAGAGTGTTAATAATGCATTAGTCACTAACATAGTGCAGTCATATACAAAACGTCAATATCATATGGCACACACTACAGAACATAGCTCATAAATATTCTCCATCTGCCTCAGCTAGCCGGAATATAAAGCGTTTCCTTTCTTCTCTTTGGAGCTATTTACCATTTGATTTCCTGCTCCAGCGTTTACTCTCCCCTTCCCCTCCTGTGTCGTCTTGAAAGGAGGACCCTGGGGGACAGGCAGATAGGCAAGGCACATAAACTGTCAGAGGGAACTTAATAAACAAAATGAAAGGAGCCTGCAGGGGGGGGGGGCATGGGGAATTGAGTCACTAGCCATCTCATCGGCCCACCTATCCCTTTTCCAGGTGATTGACATCGCCAGCGCTCTGCCTCCCTGTCATCCCCATGGTCTCTTATTAAGGTCTCAGCCAGCTGCACCACATACATCTGGGATGTCCCGGGCACACCTCCCATTCAAATTCTCAGACTATTTTAACGGCCCATTTTCCTCCCTTAGCCACCTAAGAGACCCCTCTTCCAGTCCGCCGCCAAGTATTTGAAATTCATGTGTCGCCGGTTCCAAATCTTCTCCACCTGACCTTGTGTTGACTATTCGGATGGGTGCTGCCTATATTGATGGTGACTGACCTTTCCCCTCTCCAGAGCGGTGGAATAAATCTGTGTCTTTGTAAATAAACATGAGTCACTCTGCTGTTGGAGACCCCTTCTAACCACAACCCCACACCTAACCCACCCCCACACACCCAAAAGTAAGCAATCAAAAGCTGTGCTGTTTAGATAGAGCAGCAGCAGCAGGTATGAACATTACCCACGCTAGACAAGCGTGTGCTGTAGAACAAGAAGCCTAGATTCACAATTTCCACTTTTCCCAACAACATGATCATTACACCCTATTTCACGCATGTATTGTCATCCCATTTTGAGACCTTTTTCATGCTAACGTTGCGGAGCGTTTTATTTAAAAAGTGCACACAGTGGGACTAAACAGGATTTACCGTGGCCCCCCAATTCATTCATCACCACACACGCCACTGGTTATGTTCGTCCCACCCGAGCGTGTACATATATAAAGTATGCACTGTATATGAGCCTATGCGGAGTGGAACGCGCCTCGTAGGAGTGTGGCCGCCTGCACTGATTTCCATGTTTCCATGGCTGTGGCATCAGGAGCGGAATAACGGCCGGTGCTGAGTGAGCATACATATTCACCAGCGGCTGCTGCTAGCAGAACCCATTTGCAAGTCCCTTGCTGCACGCAGCCTGGTTAGGCAACCAAGGCAATTTCAACAAGAGCCGTGGCCCTCTGGCTTGTAGCAGGTGGATTAAATCTCAAATGTTATATTTATGGGTCTTTTTTTTCTTTCTCTCTCACTCACTGTTATTGTCAGTTGACTCACATATGCTGTTTTTCAAACATTGATGCAATGCTGAGTTTTGCTCAGCTTTGATGACCAAGTCGTTTGACACATGTATTCAATATTATGATTCCTTATGAGTCATTGTTATTTTTTTTTTTCTTTATGATTCATTGTTTTTTTTTGCTAAATTACTGTTTTGGCCAGTATTAAAAGAAAGATTGCACTAGAAAGTCATATGATCTATGGTTTCTAAGAGCATTAAACCATGAAAAGATAAGCATTAGGACAAAGCTAATAAACACTAATTGACAATTTGAGGGATGGAGGTGATTGCAGATAAGATGTCCTCATGAAAGTGCGCATGAACAAACTGAGTCGTCAAATGTTACCTGAGGCTAGCGAGTAGCAACCTAACCCACCACCAAAGAATCCTCACAGTTTCACCAAAGGAGTAGAGCTGAGCTGTGGAGATCTGGCTCTTGGTCATGGCCCTACTCCATGTGGTTCACCCACTGTTTGAAGAAAGGAGTTCAGACGGGGAGTGTGCATAAGGGAGTTCAAGAGGGCGATGTGTACCCTGCTCTACTGTATGGGCCAAAGGCCTGCGGAGAGGGCTTCTCCATGAAGGTATTCCATGGAGTGGAATCAATGGAGAAGCTTGGCAGCGGGCTGGCTTGCACCTTTAGGCATCTGCTTTCTCAAACAGACTTAATCCAAGGGTTGAATGTATTGATATTTTTCTACCTGTTACACATGTAGAAAAACATGTTTTCAAACTCCTGTACATTTGATATTCTTCATAATTTTATATACACTACAGGTAAAGCAGAGGGACAGTAGGAGAGCATGTACAACCACTTACAAACAGTGTCTTCTTCAGCCCTGAACCCATTAGCTGGCATGCTAGAGTTACCACATATCTGGTGTCAATACTGGATAATTCAATTAATTGATTGCAAGTGAATACAAGTGAATGCAACTGAAGTGTTGAATACCACTCTTCCCGGGAAGTGGATACATACATTTAGTAATGGAATATATTATATTATATTGAGCGGGCAATTTGGCTCTGCTTCTAAGGGAATCATTTTCTCCTTAATGGTGGTTCAGGGATTAAAAGATGGATCGATGTCTCTCCTTCTTGTAATGCAAATATGGTTAACGTCCCGAAATGACTTGATCTTTGAATATTATATCCATAGCTTATTTCAGTGAGCCCACTGTGTGTAATAAAGGAGGGAGACTTGGAGCTATTGTTGCTTAGATGTTGGAGTGACCTCTCCCCTTCCCCTCAGAATAAATTAATTATTTCTGTCATAGCTGCTTAAGCGTTGGCTTCCACTTACCGCGTTCCCTTTGCATTCCCTGCGCTTGTGATTAAAAACCGAAATAATTGGAGACATGTTGACTCGCAGGTCAAGCCAATTACAGTAATAAGAGTTTTATTTGGCAGTTCACTTTGGCTTCGATGATATCAAACAAAATATATGCCACCCCCAGGGAGCCACTAATGTATTCACCTTCTCCGAATGATCACGCCTTTCTGTGTGGTTTAATATTACTCGCTAAATATAAAACAAAGCTCTTCCTTGGGTCACCTCACCTTCCAAGGTAGCAACAAAGACAAATGAGAAAAAAGAAAGGGGTTGGGGTGGGCAACGAATGAAAACAACAACATCCTTTTGCTTCCTGACTTAAGTCACCTAAAGCATCTGGCCCACTTTAAACACAAAGAGAGCGAACGAGAGGGAGAGAGAGAGAGCTGAAGAGAAAGATATGCTATCTATCACACACGCTTGTGTCAGACCTGCCCCGGTAAAAAACAGAGGCGTAAATAATGTGCCGGCAGAAATGGAGCTGTGCACCATTGGCGGCGTGAGCGCGGGGAGATGGGCCATAAAACCCAGGCTCCATTGTTGTTGGGGTGCCTGCCCCGCAGCACTAGCACCACCTTGCACTATTAATGCAGCGCAGGGCCCTAGCTAATGAACTATAAACAAGGTGGTAGTGAAAGCCTTTCTCCTGAGTCAGATATATTTAAAACCTCTCCTGTGTAAATAATACATACGTGTGGATTTACAACTAGTGAGAACAACAAAGAATTACAAAGAAAACTTCACAAACCATACAGATATTCAACATACCTCCAACAACCCACATACCAGTGGACAACCTATATGTCTCACAATATTCATTTCACATAGGCACATCTAGTGATACTACTTATCAGTTGATTAAATGCATGTAGAACTCACATGGTAGATTTGTCTCATTGAGGTTATCACTGGAGCGCAGAGTGAGAGGCAGTAAAAATGAAGGGTAAAACAAGGTGTGCATATCCATCTAATAATGAATGGTGCTAATTAATTGTGACAGCCGCACCCCTCGTTGTAAATAACTGTCTCAAGGTTATCTCCACGGGGCCCGGGGCAAAGCGGGGGCCGAGCAGAGGACACTCGCTCATCCGCAGGACATAGATGGAGAGATTTTGTCAAGTGCATGAGGGTTTTTTTTTTATGTGAAATATTTTTCAATTTTGGCCTGACACACACACACACACACACACACAAAAGGTTTCCTTCCAGACAAACATGTTGGACTCATCCACCTCGGTGTGTGCAAATTAATGGCCTCAAAGGCCTTGTGAAGGCTGTCTCGCAGACTGATTTTTCTTTTTTGTTTGTTTGACTTGCCTGTGGAGTAACATCCACTGAATTAATCAGGCATCAAACTGGGGTAAGTGAGGAGGGTTTCAGCCATAACAGACATTCTGAGTGGCAACTGGGGGCAGCTGGGTTTACACAGACTGTGAGACAGACACCTTATCATGTAGCCACTCAATTAGGGCAGCAAAGACACTCAGGATGGCTCGAGGTTAATGGAATGTGTGTGTGTGTGTGTCTGTGTGTGTGTGGTTGAGTGTATGTGTAAGTGACTGTGTGAGTGTGTATGTGACTGTGTGAGTGTCTATGTATGCATGCAAGTGTATGACGTATGGCTCTTTGATTAACATAATCCTGATTAGCTGCGAGAGTGCAGGTCACAGTAAAAATGTCACGCGGTGGACTAACTTCGCTTTTAATGTAGGCTCAGGAGGATTGTAACGGCAGGCCTGGACGTGAGGAGAGCTTAATCTCCCTCGCCCAAATGTCACACTGTCCCCAACCTTCTCTCATAATTACATCACCCGGACAGAGACAGCTCATTTTCACCTCCAATAGAGACTTTATCGCGCAGCAGTGTCATACACACACAGCAGGATAACATGGGACCGGGGATGGGAATAATAGATTTATCTCCATCACTCATATTCTATGGCATACGCTTAGTTTATCAGGGATACTTCCCTGGGGTTTGCTCGACTGTATTAGCCGTGTCCCGACCATTCAGTTTTTGGTATATAAAGCTTACTCGAAATATGGTGGTGCACACAGAGATATTAGAGGGAGAGGAAGGAGCCATTTTGAAAATCAGGTTAGCTGGTGTAGCATGTTCGTACCTCGTAGATAGAGAGGGCTGGGCTGCCTACAGGAGGCATCACCTGTTTGGTCACTCAGAAGGACATGTGAAGGTACACAGCATGAAATCCATGGCGTAACTGAATTATCTGTAAGCAAAGAGAACAGGCAGAGATATCTTATGCAAGGCAGGAGTGACTGATACTGATTGATTGTCCTAACTGATACATGTGTCCTAGGTTCTGGATAGACACACACACACTATCTTTTTTCTCTCTTTCACACACACACACACATACACACACACACACACATACTCACACAAACCCACACACACACACACACACACACACACACACAGATGTACGCACACTCACACACACACACACATTCGGGTCTGTTTTCCAACAGTGCCAGTGTGCTGCTATCTCCGTGCAACCACGCCGAGGTCAAGCCCTATTCTTTACAGAAGTGCTCTCGGAAAAGCACCAGAGGAAATCTGAGGCCGATAAGGGACAGTAAATCGTTTGGCTCTCCAGCGCAGGCCCATAAGGGCCAGTAAATCGTTTGGCTCTCCGCGCGCGGGCGCATATGTAAATAGGTTTCCGCGGGGCAAAAGGGGAAGCGGAGGACGTGCCCAGAGAATGAGCAGGCAGTGATGTACGAGTGCTTTGTTAATTGACACGACTTATGAGGTGATAAGCACCCGCACTGGCCTGCGCTCCACGTCCTGCTTTAACTCCCACTGTCACACGCCGCCATATATTTATTGCGCCAAGCAATTTTGGTGATGAAATATTTATGACAATCACTTTCGGTGTAACGCACTGAGACTTTCAATCATGTGGACAGCGTACCATGTTTGGTTCCTGGGGGTAGATGGAGACAAACGTATCAGTGTTAGAACAGCACTGTAATAGAACGAAAGAGAGAGAGAGAGTGAGTGAGTAAAAAGAAAGAGAAAGAGAGGGATAGAGGAAGGGAGAGAGGTGGAAGCATTACCTGAATAGTCCAGAAATGAAAACATCCACACAAGCTGAACAAGATGGTAACCTAATTCAGGTCAGGAATTTCCCCGTGTTTGTAGAACGTCAGTTTTGTTTCCCATCATTTAGGTATTTTTTTGTCCGGGGGATGACTTGAGCCATGGAGACATACATAACAAAGCCTCTAAGATCCTGATTACATTATACTCTTACAAGAATCATCTAGTCAAATAAAGACAGATTTATGAAAACAAAACAATGGTTATATATGAATAGAGTCTTTCCTTTATTATAACAGTGTAGTATTGTAATTAATGTCCCATTCAAGGTTCATTACATTCACACATCAGTCACCAGACACTTATGCCAGATTCCTCTCTTCCTCTCTTTAACTGACAGTGTCATTGCATTTATTTATGTTGTTTGTTTTATTATGTGGTGTGTGCTATTTACCCCATCCCCAACACACACACCACACACACACACACACACACACACACACACACACACACACACACACACAGATGAAATGAAGCACAGAGAGGCTGCAACAGGACAGACACAGGGAACAGAACTTAGGGGAAAGGGGCAAATTGAATCAGCAAAGTCAAACTGAACGTCCCCTGGATTCTTTTTTTCAGCTCATTCCTTTCCTTACTTTCTCCCCCTGCCAAGGAACACAAACATTGCTCTGAAATGAAAGAGTGGCCATAGCGGACACCTTCTTCCTCTCCAAACACGCCTGGATGGAGGAAAAGAGAGAGAGAGAGAGGGAGAGAGGAAGAGAGGGAGGGAGGGATGGAGAGAGAGGTAGGAGGGGAGGAGGGCAGAGGAAGCAGGGGCCTGCTCTATGATGTCTTTGAGTCATGGTAGGCTGCGAGGGCCGGGCCAAGGAAAACTCCTGGGCCAAACAGCGGGAGGATTGTCCCTCTACCTGGCTGCGGATAAAATGCACATTCATAGAATTTTACTGCTCATACCTCAGCCGCTCCACAATGCAGCCTTTTGAGAGGCGCATCTGAGCCAAGCGGGGCGGTCTCCGACAGGCCAGCCTCAGATTAGACGGCCAAGATTCATTTCAGAGCGTTCATAAACACGCACAGACTCACCATTCATACCCGTATGATGGATAGACATGCTAATGGGGATTAATTGATTAGGTAATGGCGCTGGGATTGAACCCTATTGAAGCCTATCAATCGTCTTTGTGTGTTTGCATATGCTGCACATGATGCTGGGTGAGCATAGTATACTGTTTTAGGTGGAGTCGTCATTGTTGCTTGAATTCTTTACCACCTTACATCAGCATCCGACCCAAGAGGATTGGAAGGGTTTTATTTGTCTTGTATTTTTCCATGACACGTACACTTGCCGGCATCTTCAACAGTGTCTGTTTTAGAGAGAGAGAGAGAGAGAGAGAGAGAGAGCAGCAGGTAGACACTTGAGTGATTCACGATGCCAAGGTGAGCTATGCGGCACACTGAGTTCATGCAAGCAGCAGCTGCTTAAACATCCGCACAGGATAAACACTCTGCCAGGCCACTGGAGAAATGTATACAGGCACCATTACCGCTATCCGGCCTGTTTACCTCGGAAGGGCCTGCAAGATTTTAAAAGGCAGCTCAGAGAGCAGGGAAATGGTTTTGAGGTGGATTTTATGTTGACTTTTAAGCCTGCATGAAAGAATGGAACAGAACGAGAGAGACAGGGTGAGAGAGAAAGAGAGAGAGTGAGAGAGAGAAAGGTAAACAGGTCACAGAGAGAGAATCGGAGGATTGACCGCTCGGCCTCTCTAATCCTGTTTATCTCCTTTGTTTGACACAGCGGCCTGCGTTAAGCCTTTGCTCTAATTTGTCTTTGCTACATCACCCTGTGTGTGATTCTTAACCTAATTCTCTTTGTTGCCCTTCCTTTTTACTCTTTCTTTCTTCCTCAAATCTCTTTCTTTCCAAAAGTCCCTCTCACATATTCTCTCACGTGGTCAGGTTTCACAAAGCCCCAGACAATGTTCAACAAAATCGAAATGAAATGCCTTCCTTCACAGTATTGTGTAACATAAGGGAAACTGTACGTTTACATGAATTGGCTTTTGCACAGATTGAGGGTGCATCTATCCCCCAGTGCTACAGAAGGCGCTAACTAGTTCTGCGCCTCACAAGGCCAACAGGTCTGTGTCTGCCCTTCGCAAGGCCAACAGGTTTGTGTCCGCCCCTTGAAAGGCCAACAGGTTTACATCCATCCCTCGGCCTCTCTTCACCTCAGGCTGGTGCCAAGCGCTCCCGAAGCCCTCCACGTGGGCCGCAGTGAAAGTTTATCTCGACCTGATGACAGCGAGGGTCCGAGTGAGTGAGCACGGCAGTTGATGAAATGGTTTTACCTTTGGGTTCGCGGGGGAGCAGGCCCTCCTGAGGTGAGGCAGAATGGCGTTGGGGACGGACAGCGGGGGTCTGGCGGGGGCCTTGGGCGCATCCTGAGCTGCCTTTTGATGTGCCTGATGAATGCTGCCTGATGGGGAGCCGACTGCTTCTGAGGCCCGGAGGAGCCAAGGAGGGAGACAGAGAGAGAGAGAGAAAGAAATAAAGAGAGAGAGAGAGAGAAAGAAATAAAGAGAGAGAGAGAGAGCCTGCTAAGGCTTTTCAGACCCCAGCTCTTGCGTCCACCTTCTGGACAGTCACAGAGGATGCAGCGCCTGAAAGGGGAGCTTAGCAGAAAGCCACCAACAAAGCCCCGGCTGGGACCAGATGCATGCTGGGATGCTGTACCCCCCCACCTCCCCGCCCACTGACTCCAGCGCTGCTCTGCCAACACGGCCCTCACAGTGACAGGTGAAATGCGTGCACCTTTAGAGAGAGGAGACAACAGGCACCAAATCTAAAGGTTATGGCCAACAGGGCAGCATAAGCACCAACACATGGGGCCTTTCAGCTGAGACCTGAAGAGAACATCCTCAGTGGGACACTGTTTTCATCACACTGAAAGTGGCTGTCGGAGTGGTGAATACCGTGAGGGAAGAAAAATAATCCTTTTCATGCAAGTGCTACCTGAGAGCCATCACCAACATGGTTTCATCCAACATACCCCCATACATGCCAGCATACCATATCCATACATCAGATGGAAATTGCATAAGCCTCCTGGCAGAAGTCCAATATATTACATTGTCTGAAAGGTTACTGAGACTTCTGGCATTAACTTAGTAAATAGACATTAAAGTTTATGTAGATCTTTCCAGTGGGTATTCCCTGTTAATGGTTTGGAAGATGCATCCACAAAAAAGGCATTTCCATATGTAGCAAACTGCCCCTTAGCCTCAGGCGCTTTTGGCAGACAGCCAAATGTGATTTCTATTTCATGTGCTAGTTCATTGTGCCATTGTGAATGTTACATAATGCATATAGACATATTTTCTCCTTCCACTCTCTCTGTCTCTCTCTCTCTGTTTCTCTCTCTCTCTCTCTCTCCCTCTGGTCTGAGGGAGGCTCTGTTCATTAGTTCACGCTCGTCCATTTTCAGCTTCTGGTCTGTCTCCATCTGTTGGCTGTGGAGAGTACCTGCCTCAATATAAATGGAAGCACAGTCATAACCAGACCACATTCATAATTGCCTCCTCTAAGCCATTCTTCCTACAGGAGCAAGACTGATGGAGGAGCTGACAGCTGACGTCTTGTTGTTCTGTGAGTCACTTCTGGTTCTTTTGAGTGATTCAAGCGAGGCAAAACTTCACTCTGAAGAGAGGGATTTGTACTGACCAGGATTAAGATAATGGCAACAGCTTAAGGTGCTGAGAAAAGAACAGTTTCTAAAAAAAGGGGGGGGGAAACTTCATTTATATAATTGTTCCGAATGAGGTCATACAATGAAACAAGCCTCTCCAAAAAAATCAAGTCCAAATCTGATATGCAATTAGCAGGAAGTTCCACCGTTTTTCATCTTGAATTAGTTTCTTTTTTTCGCCTTTTCATTTCCTGAGTGAGCCTTTTCACTTAAGCACTATGACCCTGACCAGTGGAAACAGAAGGCAATAAAAGAAAAACACCATTCTCTTCTCTTCTCTCTCCTTCAACCTTCAGACGACGGTGATGTCTGTTTCATTATGGAGCAGAAAATGGCTGGATATAAATGTATGCACTAGCACAGACAGCATATCAAGTTGACAGGAGAGATAATAGGGCTGCTGCCCACAGAACAGGCCTCTGTATAGAGCCCAGGAGGGTGGAGGAGCTTTGGCTCTGTTATGTGCGCTATGAGGCTTCATTTTTGCTTGGGCCAGACGCGAGGACAGGAGAGGAGATGGGGTGTGTGTGTGCGTGTGTGTATGTGTGTGTGTGTGTGTGTCAGTGGAGGCTCCCATTCCAGAGCCTTACGCTCTAATAACCGTGAGGCCCATCACGGTGAAAGCTGACACCGCTGATCGATGTCGACAGGTAGTTTCAAGGCCGCTGATAAAATCTCAGGGAGCGCAGCTCTGCACATGTTCCGGCAAGGTAAAGCAGGGGAAGTGTGTGTGTGTTTGCGTGTGTGGAGGAGAGACAGAGAGAGAGAGACAGTGTGTTTCTGTGTGTGTGTGTGAGAGCGAGAAAGACAGGAAATATGTGTGTGTGTGTGTGCGTGTGTGTGTGTGTGTGTGTGTGTGTGTGTGTGTGTGTGTGCGTGCGTGCATGCGAGTGTGCGTGCGTGTGTGTATGTGTGTCAGAGAGGGCATGTGAAGGCCTATTTTAAGTCTTTTTTTCCCCCTTCAGTAGATTATGAATTCACAGAGTTCATAAGCTTCCCCTGGACCAAGGATTTTATGGACTGGTTCTGTTGGCTAGCTTAATGAGAAAAAAGCTGCCATACCCCTGGATCACCTAGTGTTTGATGTGCTGTTAAACTGAATGTGCTTTCCAATGAATTTCAGCCAGCAAAGTAAATAACCAGCCCATTTCTGAAAACTTTTTTTAAGTTGCTGTGAGGTGTGAAATGTTTCAGAAACATAAAAGAAAAACATGATCTTTGGCCTTTGTGTTTGTAAGAGCCACTGCTCCGAGATTGACAAAATTCTCTTTTTTTTGCACTCTAAGGAGCTTTTCCGTTTCAATGGTTCTTATTTTTCTTTCAATAAAACATAGTCAGCAGACAGCTTGACTGCCAACTTCAATACGTCTCTCACCAGGCACGGTGTCACATGGTTGGGTGAAAAAGACTCACTATTGGCTGATGGCAGTTTCCATGGAGATGGCGCTCTGTGTGCCTTCCTGGGAGAATGTAAACAGTCACTGAACATGAGAGGATTTATATAAATTGTTTTCTAATCTTATTTCTCATTTCCATACTGCAATGGATATTGGCTGGGAAAGAGAGAGAGAGAGAGAGAGAGAGAGAGAAGGGTGGAATGAGAAAGAGACAGAAAGAGAGAGAAAAGGAAAGAGAGAGAAAGAGAGAGGGGCATTTAAGTGAACCCATTTATTTTACAAAGGTGTAAATTACTGTCATCTTGCGTTGTGCAGACATCGCGACATGAGAAGCTGCCCTGAAAGTATTTTATCCAGAACATGTGCAGACATAACTCTAAGAAAAATATAATATTGTATTGCACTCTCACTCCTTTAAAAACATCTCCATTAAGATTGACCCTGGCAAACTCATACTTGTGGCTTAACACGTTAGAGCCAGTCGGAACATGATAAACCACTGCAGTCATTTCAATAATTTTGATCATCCAATCCCATGCACTCAAATGTGATTAATGTCCTTCATATGGTGTTTGGAAACACTAAGTAAATGTCTTGCAGAAATGTCTACTTCTTTGCTAGTTATGTCACATATTAAGCCAGGTCTCATAACAGTGTTATGTTTGCATTAGCTTGACTGCTGTAAAGTAATTGCCTTGGAGGCTCATACTCTTACTGGCTTTGTCACTTTGTTTGTTTTCTTTTATTGACAGAATTCAAAGTTCTGATAATCTTTTATTCAGTGCTTTACACCATGTTGTCTCGTGGGATTCTCAGCAGCCATTTTGGGGATTTGTTCTTGTTGCTTGAGCGAATCTAAGCATTTCCATGGGATAGAGATTAGGGAGTGGTGAAGCATGAAGGGCAAGGTGAATAAAAGTATCAGCCCAAAGCCACTGCTCTTTCAGAGGAAGGGAAAAAAAGGTGGGGAGGGGTGCACACACAAGAACAAAAAACACTGTTAGTGCACAAGCTCTGCATTCTTGGTAAAGTGAACCCCCCACTGACCTTGTCTCTCCCAGATAAACGATCGATGACGACTCAGGAGCGGATCTGGCACAGTTGTGGCCCTGATCTGGTGCAGGTTTGGCTCTGATCTGGCCTGTATCTGGCCCGTATCTGGGCATTACATAGTCCATGTTGGGTCTGGGCTGAGTGTGAGTGTGATATTCCCTGGACTGCAGGCTCATTCCCTACCGGAGCTGGCACTCTCCGAGTCCTGCTTGGCTGAGCTTCAGCCTAATATGGGATCCTCATTTCTATGACACTATGATGACAGAGCTCTGAAATATATAACCACCTTTTTCTCACACACACACTTATTCTTTCACTTACTTTATGTTTCACTGTCTTATTCTCTCTCTTTATTTCTTTCTCTCTTTCTCACAGACATTTTCTTGCCCCCCCCCCCCGCCTCTCTTGCCCTCTGCCAATAACAAAATGAATCTGAGAATGGGTACAGAGAGTGAGTGTTGGACGTATCCAAATTCTCATGACAAAATACCTACCCATTTACAAGGGATGAGTTAAGCTGTCATTTTTATAAAACCCAAAGTTTTATGGGGACAAATGTTTATTTTTTCATGGTTAGCTAGAGCCTAGTGTCTTCCTAGTGTCTTCAAGGCTTAACCGCTTGCAGTAAAAACATGCTATTAGAACAAAAATGTTAACAGATCAACAGGAACCTGTACTGAAGCCAGAGTTTAGTCATTGGGTTGTAAAAGACATTGTGTTTATCTCATACACATTCCATCTATTGAAGATAAACACACAGTGATTGAACTTTTAATTATTTAAATCTCCTTTAATTATTTAAAACACTGAGCCATCATTGTTTAAAACGTCCCTCGGATGACTTCTTTGAACTGAGGAGTCAATGGCAGTATGTAACTCCATATAAGGTGAAATAAAGACAGTTGAAGCAGAGCAGTGATTTTCCGCATGCCTTCCTTAATGCATTATCTTTTTGCTGAATACGCCCAAAGACAGTTAGAGCCAAAACAGGAAAACAATAGCAAACATGTCAAATACAGCTGAGCTTAAAAGTATCTATTTAGCAAAATTAGATTAAAAAACTAGTCATTCTTTCACATATTGTGATTATAATGCTCTTCTAATCGAGTGTGCCACAACAAACAGGTATGTGTCAGCCTTTAAAGGAGAATTCCAGCGAGGTCATTGAGTATAGGCTAGCGTTGAAGGTCCTAAAATCTTTCCCCCTTAGCTTATGCAGCTCTAGTGTTGCGCCATCACACATGTCAAAGTTTGGCAGACATCGACTGTGGGGAAACAATAAAAAATGCAACCCATGGTTTCTAAGGTTTCCACGACAATCGTGTGATGCACTGAAGCAGTTTTTCACAAGTGTCTTCTAGGCATCTTAAAGCGGAGCGTAATCACAACAACCTCCTCTGCTAACAACACAAAGGCCCCTATCGTGGTGGCACAAAGCGCGACACAAGGCTCATTTTTATCTTACACTCAATAATGTGATGATTTTTCGCCATGCACTCCAATTTTATTAAACCTTGCGCCCAGGGGTGTGATAACAACATAAGGTATGGTCTGGCGCATGATCCAAAAATTGCTATCTTACACCCTCTAAAAATCATTACGCCACCGACCAAGAAAAACCTGGTCTATAAAGGCGCATAGAAAGATGCACTGTCATGAGATGTAAGTAGCAACTCCTCTGCATTTTTATTCAGTCAATCAAACATTATTGGGGTATTTTTTCGATTAGTTTCACTTTGCCTATGAGTTCAAACAATAGACAGGTGCTGCCGATGCATGTAGGTAGGCTATAATCTGCTTTAGTATAATCTGTTTTAGTAAAGCAAGGTTTAGTGGAATCCTTGTAACATACGGTCTCGAGTGCAAGCAGATTCTATTAAATGTGCTGCTGACTATCAAAATACTGATGCGCTGTTTGAAGTTATTCTCACTGGTTTAAAGGATGTTAAAGGACACCCAAGAACAATCCTTTTGCTCCAAGCGCCCGACGTTTGACCACAAAATCGTGCCATTAAATTAGTAAATGTGGAGTGGCCAGGCCTTTAATGTTTATAAACTTTATGCTTCTGACCATCCATTTCTGATCACCAAAATAGGGCCCAAACAATGAACGCGTTCTGGCGGGTATCCTTTCAAAATCACAGATGTCATGATCTCAGGGGCGGGGCACTGTGTCATGACGACATCTCCTCATTCTCTTAGCCAGCTGGTCCCTTGAATAACGTTACCACAAAGTCGTGCTATGGTCACTTGCAAGAGTATTCATTTGGTGCCATGATTAAAATTGCCACAACATCACGACCTGGGGCTCGTTTCTAGAAAGCGTCGTTTGCTAACTTGCTTTTTGATAAGCTAGTATTATAAGGGACTGTACGATATTTACCGGGGGGGGAGGGCCGTTCGTCAGGCGGGGGAGAGCCTAAGATATTTTTTTAAGCCTTAGGGGAAGGCCCAGGAGAATTTTTTGGCCTGGGGGGAGGGCCGAGGGAAATTATTTTTTCCTGATCCATGATATTTTTTTCCCTGATCAATAATCCGTTTTCGATATTTTAAAAGGTTTGTAGGCCAAAACATGATTAATGTCTCTTTGACAGAGTGGGCGAGTCCAATAAGTCGCAACCCTACCTGAATCTCCCACAACCCCCCTCTTAAGCTTGCAGGTCACCCGCGTTTATGAGTCATAAACAAAATATTTTAATGATATTCGGGTCATTTGCGGGCGGGTCAGTTAAAATTAATTAAATATATATTTTCTACAAATAGGCCTACTTAAAATATCACGAGAAGGCTAGCATCAATACAGTAAAGCATCAATACAGTAAAGTCAACAGTAAAGAAGCTGAAGACGCAAGTTAAAATAATAAAGACACCCCTTCAGAAAAAGCTATATAGGCTATGGGAAATATTGGGAAAAGTTCTTAAAGAAGATGACAGTAGTACAAGTTATGGTCTATGTAGGCCTACTTCTTGCGAAGCCATTTAAAAGTATGACAGCCAGGGAGTCGTTTCTAGAAAAGTTAGCAACGACGTTGCTCAACCACCATGGTACGACGCAACTTGCGACCAAACAACGACACTGTTACACCTGTTTCCAGAAAGCATCGTACCTGTGTCGCAATTCGCTACCTCCGACGTTCGAACACCATAGTTCCAACAACGTTGTTGATGATGCAGCGATACATATCATTAGTGGAAACAGTGGCAACGTGTAATACCCCACCCCCTAGAAATGTTCTGTCACGGCCTATGTCGACATGTTTCTAAACCGAGTGATTAATGCTGGTATTGTCATTGCCATCAGCCAAAACCTAAACCTATTGCAAGCATATAAAACAGTTAACTTAGGCAGACCAATATGAGTCATTATTTGTGTTAAATATCTATGTGTTGGAAAAAATATATAGCCTGGACAAATATCTGGGTATCCCATAGGTTATCAACTGTCTCGTGGCTTAACGGCAGCACGTTGGTGCACTACGCACTCGGCCGGAGTTCGCATCCTATCTCTTCTTTTCACCTCTGAGTAAGAGTAGGCCTACTAGACACAACAATAGGTTTTGACCATACATATTATATAGTTACTCTACATCGAGAGACCATAGGTACAAGACATCAGTCAAAAACAATTGAATCTACGTGTCACACCAGTTCACCTGCAGGTAGCGAGAAGCAAGAGGAAAATCTCACATCAGAAAATCGAACCTACAACGTTGGGATAATAAGTCATCTGCTTTAGCCACTACACCATTTAGCACTGCTGTGAAGATTATAATACTAAAAGCAAGGCAATACTTAAATTAACATAGATAGCAAGAATGACCCAAGTAGGGGAGTCAGTGTCTTAATCAAAATTAAGCTACAGGATAGATCAATCATTGAGTCACGAGATAAACATCCACTTCGCAAATTTTGGTTAGGCGGTTGTGATTTTTGGTTAGGCGCTCCGGACACCAACAGGAACTACCAAGGAACGACACAAGTGCGACTGCCTAGGGGCAGTAGTTCAAACGACCAAACTTTGCGTCCTTTTTTGCAATTGAGAGTTCGAACTACCTTTTCTAGAAACACCAAATCCAAGAACGATGGAGCGTACTACCAAGGTTGCGACGCAAGTTAGCAAACGATGCTTTCTAGAAACGACCCCCAGATCAATCATTGAGTCACGAAATAAACATCCACTTCGTAATTTTTGGTTAGGCGGTTGTGATTTTTGGTTAGGCGCTCCGGACACCAACAGGAACTACCAAGGAACGACACAAGTGCGACTGCCTAGGGGCAGTAGTTCAAACGACCAAATTTTGCGTCCTTGTTTGCGATTGAGAGTTTGAACTACCCTTTCTAGAAACACCAAATCCAAGAACGATGGAGCGAACTCCCAAGGTTGCGACGCAAGTTAGCAAACGACGCTTTCTAGAAACGACCCCCAGGCTATGTATTTTTCCAACATAGATATTTAACACAAATAATGGCACATATTGGTCGGCCTCAGTAAAATGTTTTATACTTGCAATAGGTTTAGGTTTTTGCAGATGACAATGACAATGCCAGCATTAATCAGTCGGTAGAAAAATGTCAACATAGGCTGTGGCAGAGAATTTCTAAGGGTTGGGGTATTACCAGGGCCGCGTTTGGGCATTGGGCAAAGGGGCTGCTGCCCCGGGCCCCGGCCACTAGGGGGCCCCAGCGCGGGACATTTAAAAAAGAAAACAACTGTCTTATCGTCACCTGTCTTTGCCCGTATCAATGCATACTATCACAGACAACAATGACTTCGCATGAGACAATTAGGAAATATGAAAGCGGATCTCGAAAAAAGAGAAAGCTTCAGCCAGACGTTCTCAGTAAGACGCGCCAAAACCACGGCCGTACGCACTGTGCGTATCAGCCAGGCTACTCAACAACGACAGAGAATTTCCCCTGTGTGCGTGTATTCACACCAAATTGGCCTAGGCTACCATAACTTCTCAACTCTGCACAGTAGCCTATTCCATTAACTGCATGCCAGTAGGCTATTTACAATTTTCTGTAAAGTAAAGTTTGTAACGTTATCAAAATCAACTTAATGCAGAACTATGCACGCGCACACATTTTGTTTGAGCAGGAGAGATACACAGGCATGCTACAGAAGTTGTAGGCTAGCTTGTTGTTTTCTATTACTATCTATGCTGGTTATCAGCACACAATGGTATGAGCTAATTCATTAACTCGAGACTCATCATGGATATAACACGTTTTTTTTAACAACGAAAACAGAAAGGATGGAGACAGCAAAGCGAGAGGAGTTATTTCAAATGGGCAAGCCGCAAGCACAGGTAGGCAAGATTATTGCCTGTCAAAACGTTAGGCTAGCATTACCACTGAAGCCATACGTGAACGTAGCCTTCGCTAGAACAAAATTAGGTAACTTTAGCCTTTATAGGGCTATACAAAGTTGTCCAAATAAATAGGTCGTTGTTAGGCGTTGTTGTTATAAAGATATTGCATGTGGATGTTATTAGCCTACTACAGCAGGCTACTTTTTAACTGACCAATGCAGAGACAAATATTATCAAAGTGTTGAAAGTTAGGTGGGTGTGTGCGTACCATCGCATTCATTCCTGCAGGTGCCCTGTCCACTTTTTTCAAAACGAGGATCAAAATAGTGATAAGTCCACGTCTAGGCATACTACCCCTGTCCCTGACAACGTTACCGTTATCGGCTAAGACACCCCCCTTGTTTGTATTTGATGTGGTTGGGCTGTGTGCGTGCGCTAGACTGCGTGTTTCAATGTATTTGACGTCGTGGCTGGCTAGGGCTGCGTGTTACAGTGTATTACAGACAGCGTGTTACAATGCATCATGATGTAACTGTGTGCGTGCGCGCCAAACTCTAGGCTACAATGTTTCATGAGTTCAGAGTTCGGGAGTTGCACATTTTAGTCTGACCTGGGTACCACTGGAAGTTTTCAAGCCTTAGTTGAAGTAATTGATGGTAATAATGTAATATTTCATGGTTGATTTTTTTGTGTGCATTGCCCCATGTTTGTAGGCTACTTGTTTTTTCTATGTTGGTACAATTGTGTTATTATGTTGGTTATACGGTTCCACCATATAAATGCAAATTTAATTTTTACATTATGTCTGTCATAATTTAATTGCCTCTCTCTCTCTCTCTCTGTCTTATGTATATTGATAATAATAATAATAATAATAGTAATATATATTGGGGAAAAAATGGGGGGGGGGGCCTCTGCCCCGGGCCCCAGATGACCTTAACCTGGCCCTGGGTATTACACGTTGCCACTAGCCTAGAAATCTAGACGCGCCTGCTAGTCTAGCAACTCTCCGTTGGCTTGTGAGCTCCATAAATCGAAACTTAATCAGGACATTGAAATCGTGTATAGAGTCGTTTGGTGGGCTTAACATAATGATTGATGGCAGAGTTGCAACGGTTTGGCTTGAATTCCCTGCTACTTGAAAACAAATATCCTATTGCGTGCAGAGGGAATTTGAAAGACAACTGATTATCCCGCCCCTTGGACTGAGCACTACGAACGGTGAGTGCCCAGACCCTACATTTTAATGTGGGTCTGGCTCGCCAGGCTACGTTGCCACTGTTTCCACCAATGATATGTATCACTGCATCATCAACAACGTTTTTTGAACTACAGTGTTCGAACGTCGGAGGTAGCGAATTGCGACACAGGTACGATGCTTTCTGGAAACAGGTGTAACAATGTCGTTGTTTGGTCGCAAGTTGCATTGGGTTGCGTACCATGGTGGTTGAGCAACGTCGTTGCTAACTTTTCTAGAAACGACCCCTGGAAGTCTTTCTTGGTCTTTTAGGGCTGCCTTAATACATGTGCTCAGTGTTGCCAATTTAGTGACTTTGTCGCTAGATTTAGTGACTTTTGGCCATCCCTAGCGACAGAAAATCTTGTCTAGCAAGTGACAAATTGGGCGACTTGCGCTGACATCGATGACAAATTCGGTTTTGTTGTTGAATCTTCAGAAAATCAGCTCCCTTTCTCATGCCTGTTTCGTTTATAAACATCACGATCGCCCGTAGCTATGCCCCATGATTTATAAAAGTAATGACTGGCCTATGTATCAGCCCATGTTATTGCACGGATTAGATGATCTATCCGCTCAGGGTTGCGTCTCTAGAAAGCGTAGTTGGTTAACTTCTGTTGCAACCTTTGTAATGCGATCCATCGTTCTTGGATTTGGTGTTTCTAGAAATGACATCGATGACAAATTCGGTTTTGTCGTTGAATCTTCAGAAAATCAGCTCCCTTTCTCATGCCTGTTTCGTTTATAAACATCACGATCGCCCGTAGCTATGCCCCATGATTTATAGAAGTAATGACTGGCCTATGTATCAGCCCATGTTATTGCACGGATTAGATGATCTATCCGCTCAGGGTTGCGTCTCTAGAAAGCGTAGTTGGTTAACTTCTGTTGCAACCTTTGTAATGCGATCCATCGTACTGCCCCTGGGAAGGTCGCACTTGTGTTGTTCCTTGGTAGTTCCAGTTGGTGATGTCGTCAGTGTCCAGAGTGCCTAACCAAAAATCACAACCACCTATAACCAAAAATTAGGGCGTGTTTTTTTTATCTCGTAACTCAATGATTGATCTATATGCGGTAGCTTCATTAAGAGACTCCCCAACTGGGCTCATTTTTGCTATTTATGTTTATCTTTTTGATAAGTGTTATATTCTTCACATACTCTTTAGAACAGCACAGTGATTAATGGTGTAGTGGCTAAAGCAGGTGACTTGTGACCAGACATTGTACAGTAGGTTTGATTCTCTTATTAAGTGAGATTGTCCTCTTGCTTCTGCGCAATGCTTCAGGACACCAACCTTGCTCCAGCGGTGAGATCATAATGATGTATTCACAACACACCACATATGATTGGCACAATGCATTCACGTGTCGACATTTTTGCCGCGGGATATGTGTAGACAACTGCTATATTGGCGTTAAACTAACCCATTTCTATTGAGGATTTTCGAGTGCTGTGTCTCCTCATTAGAACATCTCTGATTAAACTTACAATGACAACAAGTCAACTGCTTCAACCACTATACCATTGATCAATCAACTGTTCTCCGGAGTCTGTGAAGATTATATATAACACTAACACTATGATAACATTAGCCTGTCAAAAAGCAAATCAACACTCGAATTAACATAAGTAGTAAGAATAAGCCCAGCAGGGGAGTCAGTCTCTTAATGAAAATTAAGCTACAGCATAGATCAATCATTGAGTTACGAGATAAACAACCACCTCATAATTTTTGGTTATAGGTGGTTGTGATTTTTGACATTGATGACATCACCTTACTATGATCACATCAAAATCGCTATTTTCAAAACACTAAGAAGGCTTGGCACAACATGAAACTTTGCTCGAAGTATCACCAGGGTCTCTACACATGAACTTGAACATTGGGAACATTGTTTGTGTACACACAGTTTACTAAAAAGAAAGGTTTTGGCAAGATGGCGGCGAACAGAAAAAACAACTGCTAAAGTGAGTTGGTAAATGCATGATTTTATAATAGGCCAAATTGAAAATAAATGTTAAATATAGCCTAGATAGCTAATATTAAAATCAGATGATATAGGCTACAGTTAGATCAAGTTGGATAGCTCCAGAGCCTCACCACTTTTATGACACTATGGCATATGAGCGCTGTTCTGTTGACCTTTAGTTTTTTTGCTACTGTGCATGGAGGACAGGCCAATTATGAGTTCTGTCCAACATTGGTGGTAGGTTTAGAAAAAAATCAGCACATGCAATATTTTCATATTGCAATAATACTGGTAACCATAATCATTTTGGTCATGATATCAATTTTTCATACCTGGTAAAAAAGTGGCAGTGGGAGGTGGACAAAATATTTAATTTCCATCCCTGCTACATGTGCAGGTTGGCCATTGAGATCCCTATAAGATCAGTAATCCCCCCCCCCCTCTCATAATTTGGACTGAATTGCAGTGAATTGATACTGGGACTGAAAAAAAAACACATCTTGTTGAAACAGTACCGGCATTCTGACAGCAAATCAATTATGATGAATTGTGTGTAAAGGTGAAACTATTTATTTACATATCAATTTGACAGCAACCTAATAATGCACACAAACATAGAATGTTTTATGTCCATGTATGTGTTTTTTTTCCACTAACAGTGAAAAATAGTTCTTATGAATAAATAACAAAAAACACTCTCCATGGTAACAAGAGTAATTCATTTCAAAGTAAACATGTTTTTTATTTATCATTTACCTATATTATTATTTCCAACTGTACAGAGCATTGTAAGATGCCAAACCCACCCACAGTCAATTCAAATGCTAACTGGTGGAAATTTCACATAAAGTGTGCAATCATATATCTTGTTGTTAATTATAATTCACATACCCTTATGGACTTAAGTCACCGTATGGACCAGTTTGTGGGGCAGGTGATAAATTTCCCTTTGACCCAAAATTGTCCTTCGGTGGTGTCTCTGCATCCATAATGTAATTTAGTTAAGGACTTGGCCTAATTCCCGTCACAGACTCTGGCTCCGAGTGTAATTAAGAAAAGCATTAAGGAATATTACATCTGTGGAGTGGCTGAATGCCACCAGTCATACTAGCCCCAAAGGAGAGAAATAAAATAATTTTGTAAACATAAATTCATAAACTTTACAATACAGTGTGTCTGACCATATTTACATATTTTACAAACTGCCTTACAACCAAGGACACTGTTTTACAGTGACATTACCTCATGTTTTATTATCAATCTTCTATGTTTTCTTATGTTTGTTTTATTGAAAACCCTCTTTGTAATTTTTCCTTCATGTGTTTCCAGCCTTTGGAACACACTGTATGGTGAGAATGTTAATGTGCATCTTTCTGTTGATGATAAATTCACTAGCAGCTTATTTGTATTTGTATTTTTTGGACAACAAAGAAAAATAATCAGACAACACAACTGCCTTTGTCGCAGTGGTTTCTACAGCATGCCTACCACGCTGTACATTCGCCCAGGCATTATACTGAAGACAAAGGTTGTCATTTCTCAATGGTGATAATGCTTAGATAAACACAGGCTACAGAGCCGAGGCTACTTGATGAGCCATCATAACTCTTTGTTAAAATGACAGCTGCATGTATGGCTTTTGATTGGGGGGAAAGGGAACCGCAAGTCAAACACTAAGGAAGAGAAAACAAAACAGACCCATTCTTTCAGGTCACATGACTTGCCTGTTACAATCTCACCTTTTATTGTAAGCATGTCAGTTGGGTGCCGAGGTTCATCTGCCATTAGGAATACACTTGATAATAGAATATATTACAGCAGTTTGAAAACAATTGAAAACAAATGTGTGTTCACATCTGTAAATAATGTGATCTATGTCTGTGTACCATATGAAATGTTCCTATATGTGTTTGAAGTTATCTCACAATCAGTTATTACAGGAATTGATGCCTCGGTCTCTACACGTTCCTGTGTCTGCTGTCAGCATTGCCTCCACCCCTGGCTCTGCAGTGGGGCTGTCATGTGTGGGGAATCACTGAGCTGCACTGGAGGATGCAGAGTCAGATGAGAGGTGTTCAGCAAATGTGTTGAGAGACACAGGAATGATAAAATGGAGAGTGAGTGTGCGAGCCAAATATAAAGATGAGGCGTCTCCCCTCTAACCTGCTGGGACCAGGGCCATGGAAGAAACAGAAAGTAGCAAGCCAGCTAGATCAAAAATGGCTAAGTCTGCAAGAAAAACTAGTTCAAACTAATTCTGAGTCTCTCCTCTTCTGCTCTTTTTCGCCTCCTATATTTAACATGTATTGAGTGCAAATTAGCTTCAATATGTGTGTGTGTGTGTGCGAGAGAGAGAGAGAAAGAGAGAGATAGACAGTGTGTTCATTTTTAAAACAGTAATGTGTTTATTTCCAGATGGGCTATAAATTGCTATAAAAAATGGCATTGAAATTTGGAAGGCCTATGTAGCTGTCAGCGGACTACAGCACAGCAGTTTGCATACCACAGGACTTTGCCTTCCCAGTCATATACAGTATGCCATGAGAATAGTGCTTCACTTTCAAATACTTTAAGGTCAATTGACAGGAGACTACGTTAGGTCCCCTGTTGACCAAGGAAATCTCATACCGGCATGGCCTTATCTTCATCTCCAATTGAACTCAGAAGCTTCTAAACATCTCCCCTTTGAGGCGGAATGTTTCAAACACAGAAGAAGCATTATGGAAACCAGGAGAGGCGAATGTGAGTTCTGAAATGGAATACATTAAAAATGCAATCTAAATTTAAATGGCAATATCTCCAAAGGCACATATATTGTTCTGAAAGCCAATTTCGGAGTAATTATTCTGTTAATGGGTAAGCTAAAAGGACCTTGATGCTGCAAAATAATGTATCTTTGAAAGTAATGTGGGAGAGAACCAAAAACTACAATAATGTGGAGGGGATGACTCACAGTAGGAAGAGTTGTACAACATATTTAGCTGAATATATTTTCACAAATTGAGAATCTTTTCCCCAGAAAAATGTCATTTAGACCAGTATATAAAAGGTATTAGCATATGGAAAATTATTTTGGAAAATGCAGACAATGAAAATGTATAATTTTATTCTAGCTGTACCAGGGCTTTTAGGCACATTATGATAATATATCTATTTATCTGTTTTGCTTTGTAATGTTCTGTATATTGTAATTTTAGAATGTGTTGCATTGATCCTGTGACATTCAATAAATGATGAACCAACTGCATTGTACTGAAAAGCTTTCAATATGTTTAATTCAAGAGATTTATGACAGATAAGATTATGAACAACATTTTGTAGAGTGGCAAGAGCCTGTGAATGGTTCCTGTAAAAAAAAATATTTTATATTTCTCCTCCAAAGAACGTCAAACTGGACATGGCACTCACCTGTGTCCTTAGCAAGACACCTGACAAGTGTGAAGTCGATTGGGGCAAATAGTTCAAGAGATGCGAAAAAGAGACAGACAGAAAGGCCTCACTGTGGAATAGTGTACCTGCATTGAACTTTTACCTCATGCTTGCCTTTAAATATTTGTTATTTCATGTCTTTTCTCTTGCATGCACATAACATGTTGGTTGCAGGTAAACAGACATTTTCTTCATGGCTTCTCCTTAGCTGTGCATCTGCAGGCAACACTCTCAGCTCTGGTTTCCCGAACATGGATTAAGCCTAATCCCAGACTAAAAGGCTTTTTTCAATAGAAATCTCCATTAAAGTTCTCTTTGAGTCCAGGACGAAGGCTTAATCCTTGTGCGGTAAATGGCCCTCTGTGGTCAGAATGGGTAAACTGGAGTCAGACAAGTCCCTCTGCCACATCCACCTCCCCCAACACACACACACACACACACACACAAACTGTCAACAGTCCACTAACTAATTATGCTCTGGCAGGTTGGCTCTGTAGTCTTCCTGTTAGATTGGTAGCTGTGAGATCAATGTCCAGAACCACTGCTCACCCAGGCTAACTGTGGCCTGTCCGACAACCACATAGTTAAATCTTCACAACAAGTCTTTCAGCTATTGATCCATCAAACCAATAGTCTTGTAGAGTTGTACTGCCTCTCCTTTTGTAGAAATGCATAATGAAAATAAATCTCTAAACAGACTCTATACACTTATAGTTTGGAGAAATCAAAGAAACTAACAAATAAAATAATATAAAACAGAATGCTCCAATGAAGACTTGGAGCACAATGTCCCATAGCCTCTGGTGCAAAATAATACATGAACGCACGCACACAAAGAAAGAAAGAGAGAGAGTAAGAGAGAGACCCTCGGCCACTCACCAGCACATATGCTCCCTCAGCTGGTAGGCATTACTGAGGGGGTTAAGTCATTGTTAACTTTATGAAGGGTCAGAGTAGTTACAGGCCATGCTGGTGGTTCTGCTCGGCCTGGGCTCCCCGCGCTTTGATGGCTCTGTTAGCAGCCCTGAGTGCGAAGCACATGAAACGCTCAAAGGCAGTTAAGGCACCTCAGTGGCCTCCCTCAAATACAGAAATAAAACAATGACACATCGCAAAAATGACATGTGTTATTAATGAGGCTGCCAGGCTGTCCACGGCCAGAGTTTTTATTAATACAGGTCGACTGCTCTACAAGTCTGAACATGTTGCATGCGATGCATTTCTTAGTGCCGAATTGTTTTTGTTGGTGCATTTCATAAAACTGCCAACTGATAAATAAATAAGTGTGAATACTTGTGGTGGTGATGATGTGTGCCAGCTCATTGACATTCTGAGTCGTGTGTGGTGAGAAACCCAGTGTCCACTTTTCACTCTCGCCTCCCATCTCACTCTCCGCGGCGATCTCTGGCCTACTTTCCCCTACTGCATGAGCGCTGATATTGGCAGCCCAACAGCAGCTGATGAATTAGAAAAATGTGTCTTCTCTGACCTCTTGCTACTTGACCGAGCCGCTTTTTGAATGATGATACGCTGCCTCCTTGCAGCCCGGAACAAAAGACTAAATATGGGCCAGCAGCGAGCTGGCGCCTGCACTTGTTGGTGCTTTGGATATCAAAGAGGAGCTGCAAGCTCTGTGGGGTCCCCCTGGACGCTGCCTGGACAGTATATCATGGTCAGATATGAAAGGACTGTCACTGGAGCATAGGCTCATGAAATAAACACCTCTTGACCACTGGCACCTCATGCATTAATCAAAGTCTCTGTTCTGGCCGTGGCCTTCCAAGCCTCTGATTCCGGACAAAGCAAGGAAGGGGAAAAAAAAACAGATTCCACTATGCATTAACTGTTAATGTAATTAGGAATTAATGCATATGGTGTGACTGAGCGTAATATGTATAGACGCTGTGTCTTCCGAAGATTAACTTCAGCTAATTATCAAACTGCTTGAGTAAGCTTCTTTTCTGCTTACATACACACAGCAATAATACAAGTCCATAGAGCTCCATATATCATGTCAGAATGCATTCGTTGTGTAGCGTGTTAAGCGATGGTAATGTGAAGAGCCTCTTTGCGTGTGTATCACATATGCCGAGATTGAAAAAATGAGAGGGGAAGAGAACTATAAAACCAGTGTCTGTGGCGTTACATTGCCCATGATATTGCATTTACACCAGTCTAGATGAACTCTTGGAGATGAGGGTTCAGGCCTTGAAAGATTAATGGTGGGATCCTCTCGCCAAACAGCCTGTGCGGGCTCTGAAAGCTGCCACGGATTCTCACATGGCTTCAGAGGCCTTCCTTGGCAGTTTAGACCAGAGTGGACCCATATAATGCTCTCAAACAGCAGCTGTCTCTGTGCCTGATCCATGCCAGCTATAGGGCTCCAGAGTGTTAAAAAAAAGTGTTAACACTGTGTGGCACTTTTGATGAAAACAGAAGTGAAGTGATACAGAAGTGAAAATGATGTTGCTTGGTAGAGGCATCATAGGCGATTGCCTGGTTTTGAAGGCAACTCAGTGCTGTGTGACAGGATGTGAAATGCTAATGCTAATAACAAGTGATTTGTAAGCAGAGTTAGTGCAAAACTGTGTGTTCATCTGAGGTGCCTAGAATTAAGCAATAAGCCCCGAGAGGCCGTAGGTTACACTGCTTTTACAACAGCTAAGGGGCGTTGTTAGACACAAGGCGCTAGCGGAGTGCCTAAAACCCCCCTCAGCTGTTGTGAAATCAGTGTAACCTACGGACTCGAGTGGCTTATTGCTTTTCTAAAACTATAAATACCTGGCAAAGTTTCATAAAGTAAAGGCACATCAACGAGAAATTCATGCAAATTGCTGTGGTAGTTAAAGGATGACATGCAGTCAAGGTATATGTTTATGCTGCATTTTACAACGGCATCGAACGTGATTCAGCCAATCACAATCAAGGACCAGAACTATCAGTTTTAGAAGACAAGTCATGCCACTCATACAACTACATGGAACTGGAGAAAACACACCACATGAATGAGAAGGTGTCTTACAGTAGTGATGTCATCTTTTTTCATTTGTCTTCCTTCCTCTTCCTCCATTCCATCGGTGTGGAGCTCAGTCAGCAATTAATGGCAGCTGTCCCTGGTTTGGATCAGTACCGGATCAGCCTGTATCAGGGATCCCACCAGTTGTCTGGTTGATTTAGTGTGATTGTCGAGCCTGCGAGCGGGCTTCGCTTCGCCGGGCAGAAGGGATCTAAGATTAACGAGCGTTGCGATAAAAGCGCCAGAGCCTCGCGCCTTCGCTACTTAATAGCTCCTGAAATGAGGCTCCCCACTAAGGCATGGCTGGTCGCCCCCTTGGGATTTCATTACTCAAAGACAAATGGATGAGTCTGCAGATGTTGGGGTCTTTTTCTCTCTCTCTTTTTTAGTGACAGGTATTGTTCCTTTTATCTCATGGACTGTCTCTCTCTCTCTCTCTCTCTCTCTCTCTCTCTCTTTCTCTCCCTCTCTGCATCTGTCTTTCTCAATGTCTCTCAGCCTTTATCCCTTCTTGCATCTGTCTTTTTCTCTCTCACTCACACTCCTCTTTAAATGCAGTGGAAATTCACAGTAGTTGGCCTTCCTCGTGGCACAATCTTTGTGTCACTCCAGCAAAAGTGAAAGCGGAGAGCCAACCACATGTGAGCGCTCACCAGGCAGTTTACATGCACTTAGAAACAGCCTCAGCGCAGCAGGTGCTGTTAGAATGAAACCACACACCTGTCCTCGTCTAAAACAGGCATTTATGTTTATTTGTGTTCATCCATAAGAGTGGAAAAAGCTTAGCATCATTGTCACACTTTACGCTGGTTATAGGTAAAATGAAGAGAAGTGGTTGTACGCTAAAAGGTTTTACAATAACAAATTGAGCAAAAAGGCTTTGCTGTGTTTACATTTTCACATCAGTATTTCACATTTAAGAAAAGCAATCACTGTCTGATCCACGATTAAAATCTATACCCTTGGTATAGACCGGTATCTATCTTGGTATAGTGATTATCTCCTCATTCCCTGACTTGTCACATCTTGTATGACTGGAGATGAAAATCCAGAGCGAGAGACTCCTCCCCAGTGTACCTCACTAATTTCCTCTTTCTTTTCACTGGATTTCAAATGCTTCCGCTAGGCTTTAATCACTTTACTTTAACAGGTGTCCTCGGCGCATTGTTTGGCTGCATGCGAAGTGCACGGTTTGATGGGATTTAATGGACCGGGCCACAGAACAAAAGGGCCCCACTCCGCACAAAGGTACAGATCTCTGGCGCCAAGCCAGGACCACAGTCGGTGCTATAGAAACACTCTTTTTCTTCTTTCTTTTTTGGAGTCTACTCTACCCTCCCTGTAAGTGCCCTTTAAAGGTCTAAGAAATAACTTCAGGGGATGTAACAGCTTTTTTGTCCACATATACTTTCCTTACTTCCTTGTTTTTTTCCCCCTAGTTCTTTCTCTTATTCAACCTCGTCATAGGTGTGCTCTAATACCCAGTACCTTGACATTCTTTGGCATGTTGAATGGAGGCATTTAATTCAGCGGAGACTTTCATGGCTCTTCGGCGTGTCCTTTAAGGAGGGCTCTGAGGCTGGCATGCCCTCCTGTCCCCACACACAGGAACAAGCCCCCTTTCTGTGGTCCCGAGGAGCAGCCGGTGTGTTTCAGGCCCATTTTAGCCGTAGCCTTTGAGGTCAGCCTTTGAAGTCCCCGATCCCACCAGTGCCTTCCAGTTGGAGCAGGGCTTTCAGGCCACGCTTTTAATTGCTCCCAGAGAAAGACAAGAGTGAATGGAGAGAGTGGAAAAAAGAAAAACCTGGTGCGCCATACTACTTGCAAGCACATAAATAGCCCTCATCTTAGAAAACTACCTGTGTAAGACCGCCCTCATTTGTTTTCAAATCTGAATTACTCTAACTTTCTTTTCATTTCAATAGCAATTGTTTATCAAGTCAGAGTAGCATAGTTTATTATGAGCTAGCAGAGGAAGTAATATTGACTTGGCTTAATAACGGTGCACATCTGAATGCAGAATCCGTATGATTTGGCTCCATCCGTACTGGCTTATTACTGATTTCAGTAATGATAGGAGAGGGCATCATGCCCATAGAGCTAGCTGGGGAACCTTGTTGTTATTCAAAACATGGCTGCATGAACATTTAACTCTGCCGTTTCCCAGCAACAGCAATTTCATGAAATATTGTCCACTGCTTTGTCGATTCGCATCAGTTTCGACAAAGGAGCCGAGAGAAAATTACATGCTGCCATGGCGTTTTAATAATTCAAAACAACAGGCTTAGTGTGTTGTGTAACCTGGCGTAATGACTGTGAATACCGATTGGATTTCTTAAAATATCATTTTTAGATGCGGTCCACAGAATTATCGACAGCACAACTGGCTTTTAACTATACCACCCTCTTCCATTGTGTGATCTTCGACAAAACACAAGGCTGCTTTGTGTGAGCAATCAGCTTTGACTGAGCTGCAGGGAAATCAATACCGACTCGTCTGAAGACTCAGAGCCATACAGTCGACCCACTCACAGACAGACGGGAATCAAGTCTGGTCCAGATCTGACTGGGATATGGCCCAGATCTGACCCTTTATGTTTGATCCAAACAACACCAGCGAAAAAGAGTGGTCAGAATCCAGGGCCACAGCTGCTGATAAGGCTGCTATTAAGCGCTGATTTGGGCTCAGTTCATATGTTAAAACAGCCAGCCAGCGTTGACGGTAGTTGGATTCCTCTGAGAGTGAATGTTGGATGCAAGCCTTCAGTGCTTTAGAGCATACAGGAGGCTGATGGGGGTTGATTCTGGCCCACGTGTGGCCCAGATCCGTGTTCAAAGGCAACAGCGGTTCCTGTGTTTCTTTGATAGCCTCCCAGGATCCGGCTGCTGCCCTCTCTCACTGCCGCGTGTGTGCTGATTGCGCGTGGTGAGTAATTAAGAGAGGCTGATGGATAGTATGGAAACATTTGCAGGCTGTTAGTACAATATGAAAATCGCACTTCGCAGCCCTCCTCCTGGCCAGATGATAATTGGATGATCAATCTTGCCTAAATTGTGGAGGCCCAGAAGAGACTGGCGGGCGGGGGGGGGGGTTAGGCTGAGGAGGGGAGGGAGGCATCCCTTTCTGACACCGTTAGAAGTTCAACCCCCCTCCCGTCTATGCACCCTCACCACACCCTCCACCATTTCCTCCGCGCAATCAAGGGACTTTGCGGAGGTCAATAGGTCACAGATGAAATTTATCCTCATGCTCTTCTTAGCCCAGTAAAACCTGCCACAGAGACAGATACAAATGGAAGCCAGTGGTGATGGCGGTGGTGTGTGTGTGTGTGTGAGAGAGAGAGAGGTGGGGGTCATGTGCCTGATTTATATCTTTACAGGAAGAGAAGGGGGGGCGTGGGGAGCTAGGGAGTGGGATCAACCATTTCGGCTGCTTCACTTCTTTTTACAAGTTATCTTGTCATGGGGTGGTTATGTGTGTGTGTGGGTGTGTGTGTGTGTGTGTGTGTGTGTGTGTGTGTGTGTGTGTGTGTGTGTGTGTGTGTGTATGACACACAGAGGGAGGGAGAGAGAGAGCATATGTGTGGCTCTGTGCATGCTCAAATCCCAAACTATTTATGCTGTACCATGAGCTTGTATGTCCAAACAGAGGCTGATGAGATTCTGGCTCTGATATATCACATGTATGACACATCCATTCCAGAGGCCGATGTGTAGTAATGAAGTGATGAGTATGTGTGCATATAACAAAAATACATTCATTACATTGTGATTTTTAATGAAAATCTTACTGTCAATATTTGTACTTATTTTTACTGCTCTGTAAAACAAAGCACTGTGTTTCACTAATGATGTACTGTATGATGATATACTTAAGTTTGGTACTAAACTGTATAATGTTTTTTCCACCTTTGGTTTATTGATAAGTGACATAAGACTGAAAAAAGTCGAACATATCGTAATCACAGAGATAATCCTGCTAAGGCTGATGATTGTAAGCCTTGAGATGTTTGGATGTGCCTCCAGAAAGTGGGCTGCCATTCGGCCTCCAATAGCCATCAAATGATGACCCACTTTCAGCTGAAAGCAGCGGGACAAATCACCTTGAGACCCAAACTATTCTGGGCACCATCCTGAGCACTGCCTGGCGCAACAATCAAATACACCATCCATCAGAGCAGTCCGGCTGTATCACCACATCGGTCCAAGCAGCGGGGCGGCACGGTACAGCATAACGAGAGCATGACAAAAATTGTGTCTTGGAAATCTAACAGATTGACCTCTTCCACAGAAATGTAGCTTGGTGGTGGTGGCCGTGTGACTGGACTTCATATGTCAATGTTAAAGCAGAAAAAAGGGTCATTGGTGATTATTCATGGCTAAACTTGCTGGAAATTGTATGGGAGTATTTTTGCCAAAATGCTTGATTTTTTAACTGCAAAACTGACATTTCATGGGGTTTACTGGTTATGTTTGGATAGCAAAATTGGTCCTGCAGAATGGCAAGCTATGTTTCCTTATGGTTTGGATCAGCATGTAACCAGGCATGGATCTGGCCCTGGTCTAGTTTGGGTTGGCCCTGGGTCTCTCTCATCTAGACATACAGTGTAAACCCAAACAGGCAAACTAACTCGAAATAATGATATCACAACTTAATCCTTGGAAAACAAAAGTAACTCAAAATAATTATTCGGAGTGTCTATTTGTACCCCTGGTGCCTGGTACGAATAACCTTGGCCACACAGCTGGGCTATTTACAACCCTGTGATGTAACAACAAAAACATGTTGCTCGCGTGCACAAAAAACATGACGGACATTTGTTTTTCCGTCAGCAGATAGTTAAGAATTCTGAAATGTTTCGGTACTAATATCTGTTCAAATTAAATCTCAGGTAAAAAAGTTGTGTTTTATTTTCATAATCTTTGTTCAGTGAATATATACAACCGTCAGTTTGTTATTTTCGTGAAATTTCGTGATTATGACGCTCAGGCCTATAAACTATAAGTTTGCATGCAAACTCTCATCTGGGTGTGGAAGTGGATAGCTCAGTGGTTAACACCATGGTTTAATATGTGGGAGACCGGGGTTTGATTCCTGAGTAAAGTGTTTTGGCAGAGATAAGTAGAAGTGTAAGTGTGCATGTGTACTCTATTGTACGTCTCTGCAGAGAAGGCGCACAATTTGAAGAAGAAATAATTTCTCAAACGGAAGTATTGATTGCAACAATTAGCTAGTTCACGCACCAGGGTGTAAATAGCACACAATACTATATACACCAGGGTAAGAATAGCATCCACTTTTAAATATACACTAATGCAAACAGCATACCTTATTAAGAGTGTCTTGCACCTCTGGTACAAATAGCAAAGGCCACACAGCTGAGCTATTCACATCCTGTGACAAAAACACGTTGCTTGTATTTTTTATATTTTTTAAATTACATTGTGTGATCAATATGCCAGGGTAAATGTACAGGGGTGCAAATAGCATTCACTGATATTTGTACTAGACAGAGTATTAATAGAACACATTGCTGTGTGCACCGGGGTACGAATAGCATTCACTTCTAATTGCACCAGGTACGAATAGCATACACTGCTAATTGTACCAGGGGTGCAAATAGCCTCACTCATAATTAAAAAATAAATAGATCAAAGAGCAACTCAACTGTTTTAAATGTCACACTGAAAACACAAACAGACAAGTTAATACGAAATAATTATTTTACACAGTTTAATTCTTGAAAGACAAAAGTACCTCATTCCTATATAAAAAAAATTCTAACAAAGAAAAATAGTTTATGAATTAAGCATTTACTAATACCCAAGTAATGCTTAATAGTGTGTAGTTATTATAATCTGTTACTGATGCAACTCATACAAATGTTGGACATCTTTAGAAACCTTTTCAAGGACACTTCAAACAAAAAGAAACAATAGTGAATGTGGTTAAGACATTGCTAAACCCTGTTAGCATTCACCATAAAACATGAGATAATAGTTCCCCCCTGTAGGTCATATGCAAAGAGATGCTGAAATAGTGGTGAAACGCTTTGTTTACCTTTAAAACAGTGCAACACATGGAGCCAAACATCCTCAGGCAAGGACAAAAACAGCCATTTATTTATTAGAAATCTGTTAAAAGTACCAGAGGTTCTGTTCTTCATGGGTTTTAGGGATTTGGAATGCAGGTGAGAAGAGTGATGCTTTTCTCTGCAGTCGGGTTTGTATTCTTTTTGTTATCTTTTGCTCATGGTCAGCTTGGTAACATTCTTTGTAGAGTTAAAGGCAGATTTACTTGAGCGTTTGAATCTGATTTAACCTTTAAACACTGTTCGTTGCTACCCCCCTTAATTTACTGTTCGCGGTCAAATTTGACCAAACAGTTTTAACTGCTCTTAAATACCAATACCATGACAAAAAATAGTATTTAATAGAACATTATTGTAAACAGACCCTTATTAGAACATTAACATCTACATCACATGTGTTTGTGTGTGTGGGTGTGTGTGTTTCTGTATGTGCGTGAATGTGTGCGGACACTGTGGTTCACATGCACAGTGGCAACATGACAACATGATTTGACAACATGCACTGTGTGTGTGTGTGTGAGAGAGAGAGAGAGAGAGAAAGAGAGAGTGTGTGTGTGTGTCTGTTTGTGTGTGTGGGTGTGAGTGTTTCCATGTGTGAAAAATGCATGTGTGTGCAAACATTGGTGGTTTTCCTGCACATGTGGCAACATGACAACATGAACTGTGTGTGTGTGTGTGTGTGTGTGTATGTGTGTGTGTACATGTGTGTGTACAGTATGTGTCTGTTTGTGTGTGTGTGTGGGGGGGGTGTGTGTTTCTGTGTGTGCATGCATGCCTGTGTGTGCGAACATTGGTGGTTCACATGCACAAGTGGCAACATGACAACATGAACTGTGTGTGTGTGTGTGTGTACGTGTGTGTGTCTGTTTATGGGTGTGTGGGTGGGTGTGTTTCTGTTCACCCCTATTCACGTATGTGCGTGAATGCCTGTGCGGATATTGGTGGTTCACACGTACAAGTGGCAACATGACAACATGAACTGACAACATGTACTGAGTGTGTGTGTGTGTCTGTGAGTGAGTGGGTGTACATGTGTGTGTACTGTATGTGTGTCTGTTTGTGGGTGTGTGTGCTTCTGTGTGTGCATGCATGCATGTGTGTGGAAACATTGGTGGTAAGTTGTAGGAGTGTGTGTAAGGAGATATATTTTATCTCCTGGATGAAATGTATACTCTTTCCCATTAATTTCCTATGGCGGTCATTTTTGACCGTAAACAAAAAAAGTGTTTCTACGTTGAATAAATCACTCAAAATTCAAAGAAAGTAGTCAAAATAAATGATATGTGTTCAAAAGCGTTTTGTGAAAGATATCATAAGATCTTGAGGCAATCTGATGAAAAATGCCATTTTTATGGTACAGGGAATGAGTAAATCGGTCATTTTTGACCGGAACAGTGTTAGAAGGTTAAATGATTAACAAAAAATTGAGACTTGGGGAACTTAGAAACAAACAAAGATCTTTACTTACAAGAACAAGGACTACAAGAGAAAGGATGAAGCCAACTTCATAGCGCATGAAAGCAAGCACAAGGACACAGACACAACAGGCGAACACAAAGACTGACACAAAGACTAGGAGACATGACACTGGACTAAACTAAGACAAGGCACACGTGAGCATCAGCAAGGAAGCAACAAGAACAGGTGAGGGGCAGATACACTGGCACAAGGAACAGGAAGCACATGACAGTGGCAAACAAAGGAGCCCATGAAGAAGTAAATCAAAGTTAAACCAGAAAGGTACACGAAGAGCAGATGTAAGGGTAGCCAGGTGGTACGTAGTCGTGCAGTATGTATGTTGTGTAAACCTCCCTCCCGATGCCTTAAGAGACATGCTAGTGAGAGAGCTAGCAGCCGGGGCTTTTAGCTTGATTGACAGCACGCTGGAATTCTGATATGAGAGGGTGCAGTTTGTGGGTTTGAGTCTGGGCGAGAGCTGAGCAGCAGGTTACACAGGTCTACATGGACATGGTGGATAAAGAAACAGACAAAGAAACAGTCTCACACTGATAAAACTGAGGTACTGCACACACACTGACCGTTTTTACGGTCTGAAAATGTTGATTGCTGTGTAAGATAGTGGCTCTCTACAACATGGAACACCCTGTCCACTGCAAATAAATCAACAGAAGTGCTGCTTAGTTAAAAAAAAAAATCTGCCTCTACATTCTGGTGAAACAGCACCTACAGCACATTTAAGTATTTCACAGTGCTTATCACAAAAGGCATCTTTGCCCCCTTGACAAGTGGCAGCTCTCACGATAATTAGCCACACACACACACACACTCACAGACCTTGTTGGGCTGTGCATAATCTGCACATACAGTAGAGTGTTTGCATGGCCAGTGTTCTCCCAGCAGCTGCAGTCTAACAGCTTACATTACAGCCTCAGCCCCGCACCCACATGACTCATTTACATCCATTGGCACAATGCAAATGTCAAGCTGTTCTCGGCAACTCATTAATAATGAATAGGGACATCACTCAGATCCCCTAGCCTGGGTGGCATTTTGGCAATTAAAGGCCGGACTGTTATAATTTGAAATGCCGGCCTTCGGGGCGCAATAGGCATATGATGAATATTTAAAGGTGAGGTGGCATAACTGCAGTCAGCGATAAGGGGGTAAAGACAGATTCCTGGTTTCATTACGTCCGAGGAAGAGGAGGGGAGAAGAGAGGAGAGGACAGGAAGACTGCGATGAGGTGTGGTGTTGTGTTATTTTCGACTGAATTGTGTGTCTGTGTCGTGGAGTGGAACTCGTCCCTAGTGGTGAGGCGGCTAAAGCATTCTCCATTCTCCATAGCTTGTTTGTCTTTGTGACATGCCAGCGGATGGTTAAGGGTATCATTTGAAGTCAGGCCACTAATAGGTCTGGGGGCCCAGGAGTGACTGGCTTACCATACAGCGTCTGAGTGCAGTGTCATGAAGACAACCGCTAATTTCATTGTCAACAGAGCCTTGTTCCAGCTTCCTACCTACACACTCTTACCATTTTGAAACAAGAATCTGTCAAGGGAGGCACCGCTAAATGGAGAAAAACAAAGCTTTTCAGGATCCTATCGGCACAACACATGTCTTTGTGTTCCTGTTTGCAACATTGTTCATAGCTTTTAATCAGAAGAGTGAAAAACAGGGACGCCTTTGCAGTCATACTGCTCTCATTAACAATGGCATTCACATCTTTTCAGTGGAGTTTGGTAAAAACACCAGATGCATCCCATTCAGACTTGTGTGAAGCATCTGGTGAGTGCCACAGAAAAGCAGAAACAAAAAAGGCTCGTCTTTTCCCCGCACACACACACACACACACATAGCGCCTCTTTTAATGGTGAAGCATTATGTCATTCACAAGTGCATGTATAGGATTGTTTGTTTTGTTACAAATACTCAAGTAAAACAAGTAAGGCACTCGGTTCAGTAAGGTTTGCAATAGACTTATTTATATTACCAAAGGACATAAACAAAGTAAATTACCTTTCAAGGGATAACCAATTGCTTCTCTGCATGCAATGCAGACATTATAGGCATTATACTATTATTCTTGGTGGTGTTACTGTTGCTTTTTCTTAGTAGCGTTAAAAGTAGTTCCTGAGGGGAAAAAAATAAAAGTTATATTACCATGACAAGACAAAAACACTTAATAGCATGGGGAGAAAAAATTGTCAAATGCAATACTTGAGATGTAACCGTGGTGACGGCATAATTATGACAACCTCAGGGTGACTGTGTGAGTGTTTCCATGGCGGCCTCAGATCTGTCTTTCTTTTGATGTCTTTTGGGAGCTATGGCAACGCAGCTCGGCGAGCATTATTTCTCCTGACAGTAGCGCAGAGGTCAGTCCTCTCAGGAGCCATGTGTATTGTTGCGCTGTTTCTGTAACGAATATGTCACAGTACATCAAGATCGCATTTATTTCCTGCATGCACCCTAATGGCCCAACTGCCATTGGCTCTGGTCTGGGTCTTGGCCAGATCTGGCACAAGTTATTTCCTCCCTGGCACGAGAGCGCATATCCAGCGACAGCTAAATGGAACCTAGCTGTGTAATAATGTTGGATGAAGTAAAGCTTTTGTTCACACATAGCCATGGTTTAAACTCCAACCCAGGCTTAGAAATATTGCTAAAAGTTATAAAAGAACTGACAGCATAATATTCGTCACCTCAGGACATGTCCTACTGGCTTGCACTGTACATAAATGGTATATAGATATATACTGACTAAATTTATTTTACAATGCATCGGATCCCATCACTCCACAGTCACTATCCATCTTAATTACAATCTGATGGGTATTATTGGTTTTGCAGATGTCAAGCTCAAACAGAAATGAGCAGTAAGTGGTTGACAGTGAAAAGTATAGCAAAGTACTGTGCCGTGTCATGCCCATGTCTGATGTGTAATGTATATGACCTTCAAAGCCACAAAGCGTTTGAACTGAGGCTGAGGCACAGAGGCCGAGGCGCGGTGGCCAAACATGCCAGTAGGTAAATTGATATTCCACATGTATGACACACGGAGGCCACGGTGTTTCATAGAGCTCTGTTTCCAACCTGCGCCGAATAGAGACACCACGGGGAATAAGGGGGTCCCGTAAAAAACGCTGCAGAGAATGCACTAGTGACACCTGAATAAGGCATGTGTGTGTGTGTGTGTGTGTGTGTGGGTGGGTGTCAGTGTGCGTGTGTGTATGTTGGTATCTGTGTGTGTGTGTGAATGTGTGTGTGTGCGAGTGTGTGTGTGTCTGTGTGTGTGTGTGTGTGTGTGTGTACCTCTAGGTGTGCTTGTATGTGTTTAAGAACACAAATATTAAAAAGCGTAAAAAAAGCGGTTAAACTGATGAAATCGCTCCGTCAGTAAAAGCGACTTAGAAGACCAATAACTCAAATCTACCTTTTCCTTCCTGCCTATATTTTTTTTTTACCAGGGGCATAAACAAGAGCTGGCTGTTTGTTTTGTCGTGCTGTGAGCAACTCCATAGACATGTTGGGAGAGTGCATTTCAAATGCACCTCGAGGGGGGATGGGGGGCTGGGGGGGGGTCCTGGATGGAAAACAATATTCTCCATAGACGGCAGGCTAATGCTTTTTCTCAGCTGGTG
Source organism: Alosa pseudoharengus (assembly GCF_046254945.1). Classification (NCBI taxonomy): domain Eukaryota; kingdom Metazoa; phylum Chordata; class Actinopteri; order Clupeiformes; family Clupeidae; genus Alosa; species Alosa pseudoharengus. The sequence continues at coordinate 24,320,084 of NW_027468630.1, read as the reverse complement.
GGGGTTGTGGGGGGGGCTGATGTGACCTTTAAAACTCACTGAGGAGAGAGGCTTCTCTGGAGGCCCCAGCGAGAGCTGAGCCTCTGGCCGTGAGCGCTGCAGCACGAGAGCTTGCATAATTAGACAACCTGATGGGGGACTCCTATTCTCCAGAGTGAACAACAGAGCTGGGGAAGGGTGGGGAGGAAAGGGAGCTGGCACAGTATTTCAGACAACCAAAAAAGCTTTGACACATCGAGAGCACATATGGAGGGGTAAAATGGGAAAGACAAAAAGTAAAAGTGTCTGTGCGAACTGCGCTATTTTTGTCTTTTCCTTTAAACCGTTTGTATGTAGAGCAGCACAGTATAGAAATCAATCAACATCAACCTGAAGCTCTCTGGACAAGCAGAGTATATTTAACCATTTCCTCTGCACTGCTAAGTTATATTAACAAAGCATTTTCAATAGGGTGTTTTTTTTCCGGAGTCTTTTTCCTGCTCATTTTCCCCCTTAATCCAATTCATTCTTCTGGGTCTCTTTGTACATTCCACTGTCAGGGGACACAAAGCCGCGCTCAGCATGGATGGGGTTTTATTCCACAGACTTCAACTCAGCTCCCCCGGGATGCGCCATCCAGGAAAAGTACCTGGAGCTGCACTGTGCTGTGCTTTGTGTCCACAGGCAGAGAGGCATTGAAATTGGAAGAGAGAGAAAAAAAGAGAGAGAGAGAGAGAGAGAGCTGAAGGATAAGTGTTTTTGAAAGGCATTCTCACCCAATGTAAAACTTCAAGTCCCGCAGGATTTTAATATCTACCAAGCACACTGAACAGAGATCTCTGTTAGGAAAATGTGACGATGCAGGCTCACAATTGGCTGTTTCTGTGCAGCAAAGATCTTCCAAAACCAAAGATTAGGCTTATAAACTGCAACACATCAAGAGTATAAACAAAGCACTGGTAGAGGCCTTCAGTCAATGGAAAAGAACATCCTTTAAGCTTCATTAGAGTTGCACCATTGCTCCTTTACTGAACATTAGGTTACTGTACTCTGACCTGTATTCACCTTTAAACTCCTCATGTGAATTATGAAGACTATGTTGAGGCTCAGAATTATAAAGACTGCATTACGACTGTCTTATTTCATTTTTGCTCATGCAGAACACAAAAGCAGACTGAAAAATACTTTTTAGAGATCCAAAAAAATCAGCTCATCTTCTATAGTAGTAGAGTATAATGCAGATGCCATTTTTACACCCCAGTACTCTATTTATTTATTTATTTATTTATTTATTTAGGAGACAGATATTACTAAATTGTTGTTATCATCAGGGCATGTAATCTACATCCAAACCATGAACTGCAGAAAATGAGCATGTTAATGCAGCAATTTAAATCAATAATAGATGTGTCACAGAGAACAACATGCCTTATGTAGACACTTCCTTTCACGCTGTTTAGTACAGTGAATGCAAAAAAGCCCCTCACTGGTGCACAGGAGCACAGTTTTTTCTTTCTGTGCACACTGGCTAGGGCATCTTTCCCCTGTCTGCCTGAGTGGAGACGCATAACCTTGGCCCTGAGAGAGGAACTCGAGTATAGCACCAGGTTCGGAGAGCTGAGCCTGAGTTAGACTGGACCCCCAGGGGCATCCCAAACTCCCTGAGCTGTCAGTTTGCCATGAGAGCTTCATAAGAGACCTCTTCTCCAGGAATAAAAATCCCTCACTTCGAAACAAAGTCCAAGACGAGGCGACTGCCTCCCAGCTGGACTGGATATTGCATCGAAGGTAATAGCCTCCTCTATAGGGCGGCCGATAAAGTCCTCCTGCTTCCCAGAGATTGCCTCTTTGCATTAGTATTCCTGAAGCAGCTTGGATGCTCTTGTCTTCCCGCTGTTTCTCATTCAGAGTAGCAGGGGTCAGTTGTCCACGCTGTTATCTCACTGGAGGTCTGAAATTTTCACTCCATGTGAACAGCTGTGTTTGAATTAAAACCACCCACGGGCATCTCTGAGCTCGGACCATGACAGCATCAAACCAGATCTCACCCAGACCTGGCACAGACGTGCCGGATCAGAACCAGGTCCAGGCCAGATCTGAGCCAGATCCGTCTCACAGTCAGTTGTCACTTGGGAGACGTTCCCTCTGGAGACGTATCAGTCACACCCGCCCCTATCTCCCCCTAAACTCCACGTCTGCCGAGCCCCGGCGCTCTCCCAGAATCAAACTCACACTCTCGCCTGCTCCAATTACTTGGCCTTGACTGATAGGGGGAGGCTGGGCAGGTTGAGAGGAGGGGAGCAGAGGTCACTTTAGCTGGGGCTCAATTAGAAGCCCAGGCACATATGGGCACCACTCGTCTCCGGCTTGTCTCCAGCTGAAGTTTAAAATGTCGCTCTTACTCATCGCAGCGCTGACCCTGAGGGTCGTTGAGACCGTGGTCACTCTCTGCTGCTTGGCTGGGATTGTGCAGCGATGCCATCAGACTCTCTCAGCCAGCCTTATCTGGGAGGACTTCAACTCTCCAGACACACATCACATCACAAGAGAAAAACGCTCAGATCGTTTTCGATTTTCACTCTAATTAGTTCGCATAATTGTTCAGCTATTAAGTATGTCATTTATTTAGTTATTTTTTCTCACTACAGCCAGGGGCGGACTGGGACCAAAAATCGGCCCTGGCATATTTGGCCCAAACGGCCCTCAAATCGGTCGGGCACACCTAATTAAATACACAATCTTTGCATTACCCTTAAATATGTATGTTTCAACTGTCATGGAGCACTGAAAGTGATGTAGGCCTCATTGGCTATCACCATGGCTATCACTCTGACCAATTAGAGGTAGCCATAGAGCACATGATCTCCATATTCAAGTAGGCTATACAAGCAATTATTAAAGGACAGTTTATGCTTGAATTCAAAGTATAATTTCAAATGATTCAATAGGCTACATTTAAACTATACAATGCTCAATTGGAAGCAGCACCAAACAATTACTGAAGCCTATGTGTAAATAGCTAAATTACCTAGATTGTCGTAGACATTAATGTAATTTATACCAGCTATCAGGACAACTGAAACAACACGAAATAAACAGGGCTGTTGCTGGAAATATTTTATTCCTGTAGGCTATAGCCTACTACCTACCTACATTGCTGGTACATTTTGGAACAGTATAGCTACATGAACTAATGCCTATAGGTTATAGCCTAGCTTAGTTGGCTTGTGCATGAATAAGACTTGACGTTTTGTAGCCTACATTTCCGTCAGTCTACAGTCTTTTAACCCATCTTTACCATGATAACATTTCCAAGATAGAACCCTTTCGACACTCTACTTTGAGAGCCCATCCACCACTTATGCCATCGATGTTGAATTTTGGGTGTCTGACGTAGGCTAAACTAATCAATCTGACCAACAATTAACGTCGATTTGATACTCTTTTGCTGTCCGGGTTTGCAAATCCTTCATTTAGAAAATTCATTAGCCTACCATATAATTACATTATCGCAATTAATAAGTCATCATAATCATCATCGTCAGCATGGCATGTCACACATAGCCTACCTCCACCACTGAGTTCTTATCATGTAGCCTCAACTAGGCTTTCTCCACCACCTGCTCACTGTCCCTCTCCTCTGTATGCTTGCTTACATCCTCGTTCAAACTCAACGAACTTCAACATGTTGCTGACATATGCTAGCCTACTTGCAATATTGTATTTTTGAAGCTTCTACATTGGTGTTACTTTTGCACAATTGTCACTACCGGCACCCGCCGCAATTTCGTGTAGGCAACTTCGATTAACTTTTGATGCGCTCACAGAATCCTGGCTCTGAGCCAAAATGGGAGGGGTGGGGCCTGACAGGAGCTGTTATTGGATCAGTCGAGTGTCAATATGGAAATGTAACCAATGGGCCGCTGATTATCCTTCTTTGGGCCGATGATTAAAAAAAATGATTAAATATAGCCTATTCTATCGGCCCAAAAGGTGCGTTGGCCCACCCGGAAAATACCCGGTATACCAGATGGTGTTACATTAAACCAGTGCATGTCAGAATCACCACAATGTACTTAATCGTAATCTCAAATTCCACAGGTTTACAAAAAAAAGATATATACCACATCCAGTCTCAAGATCAAGACCTCATGTTAATTTTCACAGACTCTTCCTTGCACAGAGTTTTGAGATACTGTGCAATCAAGTTTTGAGATACTGTGCATTTAGAGTGCCTTGCATGCACATCATGTTTAGGAGTTACCAACAGAATCATCATGTGGGAGAGTTTCACATCAATGCAAGTGTCACCTACATTGTGTAAACTACCACAGTCTCTGATTAGATCAGAGAGTCCAAAAGCTCAGGCATGGGTAGTGTACATGCTAGCTGGTTAAACTAGGTGTCAGCGTATTTGTATTTGAGTATTTGAGTGCTTTCAGGAGTCAGAGAATATACTGAATGACAACTCTTGTCTTGACGTGCTTCACTAGTTGCTAAATTAAGCTTAATGCTCTTATGTTCTGAGACGGGAAAATATGCCATTATTGCTGGTATTTGTTTATTGCTCTGTTGTAACTTCATTGAACAAAAAAATAACAGTGCAGAAATATTTCAACAAATCTTTTGCTCAGGGGCGCTCAAACTTTTGCATACAACTGTAGACGGCTGATTTTCTTACTTTGTGGTGGCCTTGGTGCCTGCAGTCAAATGTAAATGACTGAAACATCCTGTTCTCTGTGAAGGCTGTAGCTCACAAAGCTCTGGAGCGGGCCATTAAGAATTTCTACCTTACACAAATGACATTACGCATTTGCCTGCAAGTTTGCCTGCAGTTCATTTTGGATGAAAGTGTCTTTACATTGTGAAATGTAAATCACTGTCCCTCATCGCCCAGGAACAGAAGAATGGTACCTCATGAAACACTGTCTTTTATTGGATGAGTTTGAGAGAACAAAAACAACTGTAGCTTAAAGGCGAAACTAAACAAGAAAATTATGCATTTGCAGCCATTCTTCTTGTTACAGAGTGGTCCTATACTCTGGTTCTTTCCCTTCTCCCTCCCTGACAAACAAACATCTATCCTTGTTCCTTTGTTCTCTCCTCATTATAGTACAGCACAGAACAATGGATGTAAGGAGGAGAGGGGTGAACCAGTAAAGAGAGAGAGAGAGAGAAACACATTGCCACTGTAGATTAATCTAGCCCTACCACAGTGGGTGCATTTTAATGAGTTAAATAAAAGGTGATCAATCTGCACATGCAATTTTTATTCATTATGAAGATTTAAAGCAGCCAAACAAAGAAAGGCAATCTCTCATGCTGACAATTAAAGCACAATCGCAGAAAATCATGAAAGCAATCTCAGATGATGGGCCTCACAAATGTCAACAAAAGAGTGCTTCGTTTTATTTGTAGCATAACAATTAGACCAAACCCAGTTCCAAAAGCATAGCATGAGGTTCCATCTAATTGCTTACCTGAGCCTTCACAAATCTTAGTGTATGTGTTCCTATTAGACCCAGCATTTATATCTTATGCCAGTGCCTGACATGGGGGAGAGATGAAAAGAGGGGTCACGGCCCTCAGTCTTTTTATGATTGCAGAATGTAATCAGTGCACGCTACGCTGTGAATACCAATTAGACAGTGTATTGAATGCACGCGGCTGGTGTTTGCGAAAGAGCTGGAGAGAACTGTGTTTATATTCCACTCACGCAGCAGAGGCCAAGCCGCCTTTTTTTTTTTTTTACACCGATTCTTGTGTTCCTTCTGGTGGTTTTATGGGTGCTGCCGAGAACATTTGTTTTTTGATCTGACCCAGTCCCTGTGAAAGGGAACTGGAAGCAGGGTTTCTTTGCCGCTATTTGTGGCGTTGAAGTGTGCAAATGGGTTGCCTTCTGTTCTGCCTTGCAGGACACATATACCGCCCAGGCTATATGACGGTGGCAAGCCTATAATGCAAGATGGAATCCATAAAAAAATAAATTGCTACGCGCCATTGCAGAGGTAATAAAAGCAGCCTCACTGTCTCGCTCTCTCCCTCCCTCTCTCTCTTTTTCTCTCTCTCTCTTTCTCTCTCTCTCGCTCTCTCTTTCTCGCTCTCTCTCTTCTCCTTGCCTCGACCTGGCTCTCTCATCAACAGTCAACAGTGTGTCATCACCTTGCCCGCTCAGAAATCACATGTAGATGATTTCAGGATGAATCACACCCAGCTGTGTGAAAGCCTATTGTCGCACTCCTCCGCAGGAGTTGATCACAGGAGTTGATCCTACTCTAAATTGTATGATAAGGCAGGAGGAAATTGAAGGTGCGCAGTTACTCGGCATGTAACAAGAAGAGACATTAACTATTCACCCAGGACCGTGGCTATCAAAAACAGTGTCCCACTTTTTGATTTCCTGCTCTCTGCACTGAAAGGAAATGTTTTAGCTCCCACCATCATGTTCAATCTTCATCGCCCCTGCGACGCTGTCAGTGGAAAGACAGAAAAATGAGCAGGGAGATGACAGTAATGGCGCAGAACATTTGATGAACAAGATGTGTTTGTGCTAATTAACGAATGGCTAATGGGGCATTACAGGCAATTATGCACGTGGTTTTACGCACATGCTTTTCTAGCAATGCTGTCCTCAACAGATGAGTGAATTAGGAGATGTTGCATTCTCTTAAATGGCTCTTTGGTGTCTCAGCAGCCTTCACCTCACGCAGGGCTGCCAACGCTCGAATGGAAAATGAAACTACAGCCAAATCACGGATGAGGCACCATATCAATGCAGCATCAGGCATTTCATTCTGATATTCTAAAATTATTTTATTTTTGACTTGAGAGTTCTCAAACTCTTCATGAATATCTGTTGAGATCAAAACGTTGCCTTTTTAGAGTAAATAAAGTATTTCTTGAAGCTCATGTACAGTGTGCCGACCTCTCAGTTCTTAAACATTTACCACCATGATAAGATCCAAAAGGAAAGATACAATAGCTGTCTTGGTGACTTCCTTGCTCTTAATTGATATGCCAATAACTACCGTATAACAGTCATTACCCATCAAAATAAAAGTGTATTCTTCCTCATAAAGATATAAGTTTAAATTTATATAAAGATGGTTGGAGCACAAGATTCTGTAGGTTGTTGCTAACCATTTAAATGTCAAAAGTGGAGAGACGTAGTCAACAGCGCCAGAGGAGCTCTAGTTTCTGTAAACAAACAGCCAGTCAAAAGGGTTCAGCCATATATGATTTGTGGAATATTATCACCAGCACTGGCAAAACACAAAACACTTTCACTTTGACTTACAAATTTAAAATTGCATGTACCTCCAGGTCAGAGGAACTTTTCAGCAGTAATACTATCTAATAGTAATTCCAGATGCAGTTCCTGGAACTCAAGTGTCGAAGCAATAATTATAAGTAGCCACAGGCAAAAACAAGTGGGAGGTTGTTCAAATGTATGGAGATTTCTCATGGGAAGATGGTAACTGGGTTTGTAAGGGATTTCTGCAGGCTGTGTGTTGCTCCCATTACATAATTTGCTTGGCATTCATTTTATTTTGGGCAGAGGAGAGTGGTGGATCGTGCAGGCTGCGACGGCCATTGTAGCACTTCAGCCCTGAGGACACAAGAGTGGTGCGAGGTGTCAGGCAAACAGCTCGTCGCCGCAGGAAGTTCGACTTTTTCTCTTTTCAGGAGAGTAAAACAGCAGTGTCAAGGATTCTCCATTCCCACCGAGGGTTTTCTCCAGGAGCTCGTCTCCGCTAATGTACCGCCGGAACATTGCAGCTCATGCTAGTCCTTTTTTTAATAAGCACAGTGCTTATGACACTGTACAGACTTTTCTCTTTCCTTTGTCTTTGAAACTTTTTCTTTTTCCTTCCTTCCTTCTCTCTTTTTGTCTTTGTCTATCTCTTTTCTTTGTCTTTCTCACTTTTTGTCTTTCTTGATCTCTCTCTCTCTCTCTCTCTCTCCCTACCTTATCTCTCCTACTCTCCCTGTTACTTTTTTTGGAAACCTAATTTAAAAGTTTGACAATTATGATGCAGTGTTGCTGCCACGGTGGGTAATTGACTGGTTTCCAATGAATTTTGGAGTCTTTTGAGTGACCATGGGGGGAAAGGGATACTGGGGCTATGGGAATAAACGGGGGTTAATGTGTAATCATTAACTTGTCATTAACTTATGGTTTTGTTCAGGCTAGTACAGTAACAGTAGCAAGGTACAGCAGTATCTTCTTGAAAAACATGGTTTACTGGATTAAAATACCTACAGTATGTGATCATCCATGAGGCACATGTTAGCAATTCTAGTTCAAATGGTGGGGCAAGGTGGCACCAACGCCAAGGTCATCAAGGCTTTGGTACCCACTTATCACACATTACAAGTGTTCCTGTAGTGTAGTGGATGTATTCTGACATGTGTGATAATTGTCAGGAGCCATGGTGGGCTTTTACGTGGGTAGCGTGAGGACCGCTCATGAGGTTTTACAGACAGCACTATAACTCTGCCTGACGGATGAACACTAATATGTTGAATTATTCATACATTCATATGTTATAGTATATGTAACGAATGGATGGAAAACTGGGCACGGTTGAGATGATAGACTATCGAATCATCTTCATCTTTATCTTAATATAATATTTTTGATAAAATGTATTTTTTATTACACTTCAAAGGGTGTATGACCTCAAAAAGAATAACAAATAGGTTTTTGTGCCTACACTATGAATATATGATTTGAATAAAAAAGACAAATGAAGCTTTTTCCAGTTTAAGACAGACACCTTTGAAAACATTGAAAAAAAACAAAGCATGACAAAAAATCTAATAAAAACTGAACATTAAATGAAACAAAAGAATAGCTGATGACACATTGAAATGAATGTTGAAATAGTGGAACAGATCTGCTCCAAATCTGAGACAGCTCTGGCAGGCCTGTTTAAAAAGCATAGACACATCAGTTTCCATTACTGCCTTTGATAGGAGAAACACCGCTGTGTATCGCTGAACAAGATAGCCAGGGCCGAAGAGAATGGCGGAGCACTGCCAAATCAGCGGAGAAATTGATGATATCCTCAAAGAGTAAACAGAGGGAAGAGTTACCGGTCAGCACATCTGATGGGTGCTTCCCCTGAGCTGACAAGACATAGCTCAGGCCCAAACTGCTGGTCCAATCAAAAGATACAATGTCCACAAATGTACCCAATGCAGCTGAGCGCCAGGACCTCTGAGTGCTCGTCCAGGGCTCCTGTGCAATATCACGCACTTTAGGATGGCAAAAAATAGGACTGAGAATAAATCTTCAAGCTGATGAAACTGCAGATTTGTACTGTTGTTGCAACACTCCCAGGGAGAGAGAAAGAGAGAGAGGGAAAGAGAGAGGGAGAGTGTGTGTGAAAGAGAGAGAGAGAGAGAGTGTGTGCAAGAGAGCAAATTAATGCACAATGATAATTTGATTAATTATTTACACATCTGTATAAACACATAGAACCCGATACATCTCTGTTCCTTGTCTTGAAAGCAGCAATAACAATAATAATGTCAGAAATCAGACGTGCGTGTCTCTTCACCACCAAAAAACTAAACAGTTCAGACTAGTGCAGGGTGAGACACTGCCAAGCCCACTTCGCACTTCACCCAACATCTCAGCATGCACACCAACTCTCCCTCGCTGTCTTCTCCTCTGCCTTGAGTATCAAAGCATCAAAGTGTCACAGAGAGAGTCTATTTTTCCATGTCATGTGAAAATGGACTCATTTTAGAAATCACTGGAAATACGCTGGCTTTAAGGGAGCACTCAATTCCCTGTGAGGAGGGAAAAATCATATTTTATTAATCTTTAGCAGGGCTGCTATCACATCTGTGGTGTGTGTGGTATGGAGCTTGAAACCAAATAAATGATTTATGATGCTATAATATGTTATTATTAGGCACACAGTAAAATCACAGTCTAACGTATGCAGCATGTGAAATGAAAGTACACTTTTAAAGCAGATAGCATGAGAGACACAGAATGAGGGGAGAGAGAGAGGGAGAGAGAGGGAGAGAGAGGGAAAGAGAGATAGGGAAATCTGTAGCGGATGAAATGATTCTCCTGGTCAGGGAGCTTCGTCGGTGGTTGTCATTCTTTGTTGTGTTTACGCCTATGGCAAGCGTTCTAATGGTCATCTCTCCATTCAGGCATGTTTGAAAACAACAGGCCCTTCAAGAGTGGATCAGCACGTTTGAAAACAACAGGCCCTTCAAGACAATGGAAGATGCACAGGCATGTGTGAGTGGTCCACTTCACAGGAGAGCGCAGAGAGAGATTCCATCCTGTCAAAACAAAATCCATTCACCGCCGAGAAAACACGCCTTTGTGTGGCTCTGTCCCTGGGGATTGGAAGGGAATAGGGAGAGAGAGAGAGGGAGAGAGAAAGAGAGAAGAAGAGAGAGAGTGAGCAAATGAAAAAAAGGAGTGAGGCTGAATGGAAAACTCTCCTTTGTGTCTCAATGGACGCTCAATGAGTCGTAGAGTGCAGCTGCTTCCCTGAGATGTGGTCTCCTCAGATCACTTTCACCATTTTCCTCCTATTAATATTTGATTTTCATTAAAGGTCCAGGATGAAGAATGTCTGGAGGAGAGGCGGGGGCCCTGCCAGACCTGATTGCATTGGATTATTTCCCCTCATTTGAGAAAACAGAAACCAAAGCTCTGGCTCCTGCCTGGACCTCTCTGTCTCTCTTTTCAAGCTTTATATAGCCCAGTGGGAATGTATCATATATAATCTAAAGTATCATATCTATGTCTCAGACCCCCCCCCCCCCCACACACACACACACACACACCTCCCACCTCTTTATTTCAGGTCTGGTTGTGTGATAAAAAGAGGAAGAAAATAAACATCCTTGACATTCCATGTGGTCGAAACCCGAGAGAAGGCCGAGGCTGTCCAGGTTTGTTTTGCCTGTGGTGCGTATCAGCTCTTAGTTCCCGAGGTGTTGGGTCATCCCGTTTGCTGTTAATTTTTCATTGTGTGCAGGATGTTGTCCCGCACCTCCTGACGGGAGGGAGGCTTTCAGCTGCTGCAGGGGATAATGCAGCTTTACTGTAGGCAAAGATGGATATCAGAGCCCTGCTGTCAGGGAGGGAGAGAAAAAGAGAGAGAGAGAAAGAAAGAAGACAAACAACATCTCTGATGGACTCGGATGCTTCCACTATTACATCAACCCAGAGGAGAAGAGCTCCCGTGGAACAAACTTCAGGGTTGACCGCTGCGTGTGCCAAAGACAAATAAGACACATTTCTCTTGGAGACCTAAATCACATCAGCCTGTTGTCCCCGACCCCCCCCCCCCCCCCAATAAAAAAGGAAAAAAGGAAAAGGAAATAACATTTCCACTCAGAGGTACCCAGAAAGAGCCCCGGCGGAGCCGTCCACGTCTGAGCAAAAGATGAGGGCCATTTCAGATGACCAATGCTGTCAGAGTTGCTATCAAGAGGGCAGTGCAGTGCTTGTCAGGAGAACAGAGCTGCAAGGCATTAGTTTATTGGTGGTGGTGTGTGTGTGTGTGTGTGTGTGTGGGGGGGGGAGTGGGGGGGGGGGGGTTTCATTAATGGACGGTGGGGAAATAATGTGTTACCTTTTTCATGCCACACAAGGCAGTCTTCAAGAAGGGCACTATCATGATATGTGTTGCACATAAACCAGGTGCCATGTTTACACTCTTGAGTCTCTCTCTCCCTCTGTCTCTGTGTGTGTGTGTGTGTGTGTGTGTGTGTGTGTGTGTGTGTGTGTGTGTGTGTGTGTGTGTGTATGTGTGTGTGTGTGTGTGTGCGTGTGTGTATGTGTATGACTGTATAAACTAGATGTACCGCAGAGCGGTACAAAATATGACCGCCGCCCAGTCCAGCACATTTTCCACAAAAATAAATCACGCTGAAAGGCCTATATGATCTGGCTAACTGTCTCACTAAATTGCATTATCCACACTCAATTCTCACTGATATCTGCTAGACAACAAGTACCAAAACATGATTAGTTCATAGATTTCACATGTAAAATTAATTTTATACAACCCCACCTCCATCTTGCCTGTTCATAATTCTGAGAAATTCTTGAATTGTGTGCATGTGTGCATGTACATGTTTATGTTATGCGTGTGTGTGGGTGTGTGTGTGTGCGTGCTTGTGTGTGTGCCTGCGTATGTGCCTGTGCATGCAAGCGTACATATGTCTACTGTGTGAGTATGTGTCATACGTATGATTACTGTGTATGTATGTGTGTGTGTGTGTGTGTGTATCTGTTTGTGCACATGTGTGCACATGAAATGGGTTAACATGACCCCTGGAGGCAAACATACGGAAAAAAATGGTCATCCTAGGCCCTACAGTTCTCAAGATATTCACAGAAAACTGTGTCTGCCCTACCCTCCTTTCGGGGGGTCCAGTCCAGCGGGGGGGCTACAGATCAAAACGAAAAATTACGGTTCCATGCTATCCATGTGGGGGTACATGCCCACCAAGTTTTGTGTACCCCGGTCTTTCAGTGTCCCGGGAATCCTTGTTAGTGTACGTCACTAAATGTACACATAAATTATTTTATTATAAGGCCCCCCATGAACGAAAGTACACAAAACTTGGCATGCATTCGGAGGGTGTCATAATGATCCTACGCTTTTAATTTCGTGCAGTTTTGACCTTGTCAGCCAGAGATATTGTGATGAAAACACCTAATTTTTTGCTTTTTAATTTTTAACTAGGTGGCGCTATACATGAAATAAGTGGTAATGGGATGGGTTAACATGCCCCCTTAAGACCAACATACATAAAAAAGGTGGACCTCCTAGGCCCTACGGTTATCGAGATATTCACAGAAAACTGTCTCCGGCCACCTACAGGCCAGTTGGTGTATAGTAACATAAATTCATTTATTGTGTGGCCCCCCATGAACGGAATTCCACGAAACTTGGCGTGCATACAGAGGGTGTCATAATGATCCTACACTTCCAATTTTGTACAGTTTTGACTTTGTTAGGTCACAGATACCTTCAATTACAACACCTCATTTTTACTTTTTTGTGTTTAACTAGGTGGAGCTATACATGAAATGAGTGGTTATGGAATGGGTTGACATGGCCCCTTGAGATCAACATACAAAAAAAAAATGGTCCTCCTAAACCCTACGGTTTTCGAGATATTCACAGAAAACTGTGTCTGCCCTACCCTCCTTTCGGGGGGTCCAGTCCAGCGGGGGGGCTACAGATCAAAACGAAAAACGATGGTTCCATGCTATCCATGTGGGGTTACATGCCCACCAAGTTTCGTGTACCCCGGTCTTTCAGTGTCCCGGGAATCATTGACAGAAATTTGGGCATGCGAAAAAGAAAAAAAAAAAAAAAAAAAAAAAAAGAAAGAAAAAAAAAAAAAATCTGACTAAACCTATATGACCGCCGCTTCGCTGCGCGGCGGTCATAATAAAGGGCTTTGTAGGATGTTAGGCTGGTACTGCATGTGTTTGCAAATACAGCTCATTATAAAGTAATCTCGTCAGGCATGCTTGTATTTTTCCAAGGCGGAAGGAATTGGATTTGTGTAGCGGTGCATCTGAATGTGCATTTACATTCCATCCATAAATCAATAGTCCCATTTGGTTGTGATAACCTGTCATGCAGAGAGACAATTGATTCTTTAATAAAACGGAGTGAGTCGATCCAGCGGGGCCTCAGGCATCAGGACAGGAACAGGTTTGAACTGCCCGAGGGGCGGCCAAGATAGCACAGAGTTGCTTTATCAACCCTCTCTAAACGTCTCATCCTGCACCGGGCTGGCCAGATAAAGGTCAGGGGAGGGGGAAGGTTCTGCAGATAAGAGTTGCCAATTGGACAGATCTGGCCTTGATCCGTATGAGGACCTGTGGTGTGCCGGCCCAGATCAGGACCAGAACTAGATCAGGACCAGAACTGAGCCAGATCAGGACCAGAACTAGATCAGAACCAGAACTGAGCCAGATCAGGACCGGAACTGAGCCAGATCAGGACCAGAACTGAGCCAGATCAGGTTCACAGTCAGCTACTGTTTGTGTTAATTGTCATATGAAGCAGGATATTTCTCATGCATGCTCAGAAACAAAAGACACAGGCACAGGACCCGAAGTCAAACATCTCCGTGTGCAAGGACGGCTAATACAACTGTATGATATAGATAATAGATATGGTGGAAAAAGTTTTCCTCTCACCTGAGACTGTTCCGGATCTATAGCAAAGCCTGAAAAATAAAATCCAATCAACTACGCTAAAAAAGATACCTGCTCTGATCTGAAACTTTATAAAACACCTTTAACTGTGCCATGCTATAATGTGCTGCTTAGCCATATGTTCTACTTCAGCACATTTGGATGATAACTTCCTCATCTTCAGAGAGCACATGTACCTGTTACTTAGAGATAATCCCCTGCTCGATCAAACAGGCTGAGTCTGAGCCGTGGGAGTGGTGGTTGGTGTGAGGATCCTTACATAAGGAGATTACTGATGTTTAAAGTGAAAACATTATGGTGCTTTGGTTGCAGATTGTGCTCCGGCTGTTGGGTACACATTGCATTAGTGCAGTACAGTAGTCACACAAAAGTCAGTCTGGCCAAAGTCTGGTTTTCGGAGATGGTTATAAAGAAATCTGTGGGTGTGTATTAGGATCAGGGTATTGATTGTGTGCCAAAACCCAAACTGAAAGTTGGTCTAACTTAGGCATGGGCTGCTTTCAGAAAGACTCTGAGAGAGTGTGTAAATACTAAATGCTGGTTCTGATTACAGTACAGTCTGTGTCTTTTGTGTGTGTGTGTGTGTGTGTGTGTGCGCGCGCGCGGGTGTGTGTAGTTTGGCTGGGATTGCTCCCGAGTTGCTTCCCTCAAGGCGGCGAGAGAATTTGACATGGCACTGCCCCCCAGAGGTCAACTAGGTATTGCAAGACTATTTCACACAAAATATCTGTTGAAGTTAATGCATTTTTTTGAAGCAGCAAGCATTAATAATTAGTCCTATTACTGTTCATGTCTAGTGGTCAGCCATTTTATTTGGCAGATCCTCTGAACTTCCATGGTCATGACCCGACTCAAGTCTTTTTGGGACAAAGCCTTTACTAAAGAGCCGGTTTCTCTCCGGGTTCCAAGCGCTAGGCCGATTGGAGTAGAGATCACTATGAGAAGGTGCTGGATTATTCATACAGTCAGTGGAAGGGTGCTGGGTGCTAGGCGTTAGACGTTGGGCTGACAGATTCCCGGGGCTTTGAAGTGGTGAAGGCACCTTCACTTGTAGATAGAAGTAGTTAAGAGAGACGGAGGGAGGGAGATAGAGAGAGAGAGAGAGATAGAGGAGAGGGGGGAGAGAGAGAGATAGAGGAAAGAGAGGGGGAGAGAGAGGGAGAGAGAGAGAGATAGAGGAGAGGGGGGAGAGAGAGAGATAGAGGAAAGAGAGGGGGAGAGAGAGGGAGAGAGAGAGAGGCGAGGGAGAGAGAGAGATGAGCTCCAGGCTTCATGTGCGAGTCCACAGGCACGTTCCCTTTCGCTCTCAGAAGCTCCATGCTCCCTGAAATAAACATGGGGGGTGGGGGTTGCAGCATCACCCGCACGTGCACCTGCGTGACACATCTTCATAGGTGTCACCACGGATCAACTGTGGTCGGATCAGAACCAGACCAGAGCCCAATACTAAACTGAGAGAGCCCTCACTTGTGTCCAGTGACTCCGATATGAACTGAGCTACTTTTCATTCCCCAGGTGAACTTGGCCATCCCCTTCAGCACCCAATTGGAAATCAATAGTTCTTCTACAATCGCCGGCATTCAGCCTTGGTGTGATGTGCTTATTTTTAATGTGCAGCCTGCTGCAAGTGGGGGCCTGGCACATTGCAAACTTTCAAATGTCTGAATTTCAAATGTTCAAACCATCACATTAAAATGTAAATAACACAATTAATAGCTGGCCCGAGAACGATGCCTTCTCGTGCCGGGGGAGGAGGGGTGCTGGAGGTTTAGGCAGTGCACGTCCACAGAGAGAAGCGAGGATGAAACGACAGGCAGGCTTTTTTGATGTTTGCCTCTGAACCAGTGTGGTGCCTCTGGACATGCACTTTGATATGAGTCTTGTCGAAAAACCACTGTCCTTATCTTAAAATGCACTTATTAATTTGCATGCCATAGATCTAATATCTCTGTGTGTGTGTGTGTGTGTGTGTGTGTGTGTGTGTGTGTGTGTGTGTGTGTGTGTGTGTTGTGAGCTGAGCTGAACTCCTGTATCCCCCTATGGTGCTTAGAGACAACCGAAATGTTTCATGTAGCAGCTTGGAGGACGAGACAGAAGACAGAAATATGTTATTTTTTTTCAAGAAATTGGAGCTTTTTGTTTTCTCTCTTTCTTCTTCCGTTTTTCTTTCATCTATCAGGTGCACTCGTTCCTTTCCTGGCTTTTAAATTCTTTACTGTTTTTCTGCTTTCTTTTATCTACTCCTGTCTTCCTCTCTCTCTTCTTCCTCCCCAACCACTTCTTTGTCTCTATCTCTCTCTGTCTTTCTCTACCCCCCCCCCCCCCCCTTTCTCATTCTTGCCCCCACCCCTCCCCTTTCTCATTCTTGCCCCCACCCCCCCCTTTCTCATTCTTGCCCCACCCCCCGGCCGTTCTCTCACCCCGCGCCGTGATGACTTGCTCTGCCCTCTCTAGCACCTCTCCCCAGTGGTGTAAATTTGTGTGAGCGGGGCACCTCACCTCCGGTGGCCTCACTCTAATGTATGTCTGCACCGCACACACACACACACACACACACACACACACACACACACACATACACACACAAATACACACACACACACACACACACACACAGATCTGACGTGCCACACGTCACCCCCACGCTCTCCCAGAACACAGGCCACAGATATGGGAAGGAGAGGGCAGAGGGGAACGTGGGAGCCGTTTTCAAAAGAAGCGCTGACGTACAGTGCACTCAACCAGAACAGCTGGAGGATCCAGAGCAGATCTGCCCGGGCCTGAGCCAGACTGGACCAGGATCAGAGCCAGAACCCTCCGCCAGCTGGGCTGGACAGAGCCTCTCCTATTCCCGTCTGAGTGGGTTAGGCAGAACGCAGTCGTTCCTACGTGGATTAATCTCACATGATGCATTAACAATACATTCCACATGATGGGATAACGTATATTACTGTAGCTTGTCTCGACATGTGAACTGATGACAAGAAAACAGGGAAATGATTAATCATTAATCAGATTGGGAGTGGATTACAACACACAAGTGCTCTGTGATGTCTGAGAATGTCTGATGTATTCAACAATATTATTGTTTTGCAAAGACAAATGGTTTGAAATGAAAAGTCTCATGTAAGACTTTGAGTTACTGTAAATCCCCTGACTGTTTTGTTTGCTGCTGTTCTGCTACTCTGCTGATGTTTTCCTCTCTGGTGCAGTCCATTCAGTGAGACTCACTTCTTCTGCTGCCATAGACCCAAACACACACACTGTCTTTTCTATCTGGCTCAGTCTCTTTTCAAATCAGTGAGTGTGGCTTCACAAAATAATACATTCTAAGGTGTAGCAATTTGACAAGCCTCTTGCTTGATATGTGAAATGATACAATACCGATTTAACATGATGAAAAGAAGTTGAGATGAAAAGAACTAGCCTTGAAAGACAGAGTTAATAAGTTATGAGTAAATCGGAGGGATGATGCATCCGGTCAGCCTGGGTAAGCTCCAGCCATACAACACTATCCCACTGTATGGCCAGCCCCAGCCTTCAAATGCCCGTGCGGACAGTGCTGTTCTCTTTGGCACAGTAGTGCCTTCTCATCTAGCTTTCTTCCCAGGCCTGACCACCCTCAGCCACCAGCCGCCCTCCCCTCAGGATGAAATAGGGAGAGGACGTTAATGATTGACTTGACCACACATCCCAGTGAGGGCTGTGAGGGGCCTAATTTCATTGTGGCGGCGGCAGCCACCTTCCAGAAGCGTGAGAAAGTGTCTGACCGGGATCAGGGAGGACACAGCTGTGCTCCGTCAGTCTGCCGAGAGAGCGAGAGAGCGCTGGGCAAGATAGCCTTGGCAATGACTCCCCCGACAACCCCGCTCAACCCATACACACACACACACACACACACACACATGCATGCACGCACACACATACACACACACATGCACGCAAACACAAAAACACCCCATACCCCGCCAAACTCACACACAAATACACACACACATACACACACACACACACACACACACACACACACACACACACACACACACACATACACACCACCCTTCAGAGACACAAACTACCCCCCGCCACCCTGTGATTCTGTTTCTTCCTCCCTCTGCTGTGAGAGAGACTTTAGATGTGCTCTCTCTGGCCAGTGGGAGAGCCTCCCGAGCTGAAAAAGGGACACTTGATTTCCTCTCACGGGGGCTGTGGGGGCTTCTATATTTGGTACATGCGCCATGACCACCCCACCCCCACACTCACCACCACCACCCTCACCCATCCTCCTCCTCCTCCTCCCATTGCTCCTTTGTCTATTCAACTCTGTGTAATGCAGTGTCTTCAGATCGACACTGAGTATTCACAGAGATACCACCCTCCCCCTCCCCCCACTCCACCACCACCACCACTGTTCACTGCCTGCCTCCACTTCCTCTTGTCCTCTTCTTTCTTCCACCATACACACTGAATCTATGGAATTACAGCAAAGTCAATGACATTTCCTACCAAGTCCTCCCACCCCAGCTGTTTTGACAATGCGGCTCCAAAGGGGTTTTGCATACGTGGAATACATTAGTCCTATCTATTATCAGGCCTGTGAATGGTGTATGGCTGCAAACAATTACTCCTAATATGTTTACTTTGAGACAGGCCCAGAAGGAAAAGCTGCTTAGAACACCATATTTGCATAGTGTTTCTGTCAGGGAGGAAAATGTGGGATGCAGGCTTCTAAGGATGGGGAAAGTGTGTGTGTGTGTGTGTGTGTGTGTGTGTGTGTGTGTGTGTGTGTGTGTGTGTGTGTGTGTGTGTGTGTGTGTGTGTGTGTGTGTGTGTGTGTGTGTGTGTGTGTGTGTGTGTGTGTGTGTGTGTGTGTGTGTGTGTGTGCATATATATGTGTGTGTGTGTAGCAGGGGGGTGAGACTGGGAGCTAACTGAAAGTGACGTTTAGATGGGATGAGCTAGAAAGCGATGGAAAGAGAGAGTTAGGAGCAAGAGTGAGAGAGAGAGAGAGAGAGTGTATTTGTGTGTGAGAGCGAGCGAGAGAAAGACAGAGAGAGAGATAAGCCAAGCCAGGTGATTGTGGCATGGGCTCTAGGGAAACACCACAGCAACAGTCCCACGCGCGGGTCCGTGGAAACGGGGGCATATAAATATTGAACAGGTGGCTCCTGTGCCGGAGCGCACGGCCCCGGTGACGATGATGGATATGGCGGCACGGCATGCCAGCTCCCTCGCCCGGACACCGCCGGGGCTAATTCCCTTCCTGAAGCTGTCAATCAACTCTAATGGATGTTAATTCAGGCCCCTGCCTCCTCTCCAACCTCCACCGCCAGTGCTTATCAAATTCACACTCCTCCTTATGCAAACTCCACACACCTTTACCCCCACATCTTCACCCCCTGCACACACACAGACACACACACACACACAAACACACACACCTTCCCAGGCTTCTTCTACCCGTGATGCCTGCGTTGTTATGTAACACAGATCATCACTAAAACACCAGTGGAGTGTATTAACTGTCTAAACATGCGGGGGTGTGCTGAAAAACTCTTGCCCAAGTTTGTGGCCCGAGTTTTCTTGACGGAAATGAAAACAGGTCAGAATTGATTCCTGTATCCGTCAAACGAAGTGCGCCAAGCATTTGCATAAGCGATGAGATGGCGCGCTGATTTCATTTGTAATCCCCACCAGTGCCTGATATGTGCCAACAAATCAGTGGAGCTGTCACTGACACTTTAGATCATCGCCTGAGAGCCCAGTCCATTTAGACTCAAACCCACGGCTAAATAGTTTCGCATTATGCAAGGTATCTTAATCAATCTGACCGTCCTGATGGGTCAAGCTCATTTGGCAGCAGATTTCCCTTCCCCAATCTCCATCTCCAATAACGTCTCATGCATGTTTCATTGACGATGGCACTAAGACATTGTCTGAGCACCAACAATGAAAGAATGAGCTACGGTCGAAGTCTACCGCGAGCTGCCATTGCAATTGCCATTAGGGGCCCATAAATACGAGCGTGCGTGCAAACGGCTCCAAGTGCATTCCTCATCGCCCTGCAGGCCTCCGACACAAAGGACCTTGCCTTATATCCCCTTGGCTCCTCGCCGGGCCATTCTACTGACCCAGCACTGAGCCTCATTTTCATCTCAAATTTACTGCAATTTGAGATGAAATGTGGCTCAGTGCTGGGTAGTAGAATGGCCCGGCGTGGAGAAGGGGATAAAGGCAAGGTCTTTGTGTCGGAGGCCTGCAGGGCGATGGAGGAATGCATTTGGAGCGTTTGATTCATAACTGAGGGCCATGTTTACATGCTCTCTCTTCATTCATGCATTTTCATGCATTCTCTCTCTCTCTCCCTATCCATCTCTCTCTCTTCCTATCCATCTCTCTCTCTCTCCAGCTCTCCAACTATTCCTCTTTGTCTCTGTTTCTTGCTGGCTTCATGCTGGGTGCAAATACAGCGAGGCGGGAGGGTGTCTGTGTGTGGGGGGGCTCATTCTCACACTGCACACGGCTCTAACTGTTGGTGACCGCAAAATGCCACAGAATGAAATGGGCCGCAAGCACCACTGTCGACTCCTCGCTTTCTGAACCTTGAGAGCGGGAACACAGATTGTTTTGAGCGGGAAACACGCTGTAAAAAAAACAACGATTTCGAGCGAAGCCGGCAACAGAGTATTTTTTTCCCCCCTGACTCTGCTGGGCCTAGTGTGATCTGCAGTCAAACTATTAAAAAGACATTCTTCACTTCACTGTGGCAAACTGAATCAACACGAACATGCCAAACAAGCACGACCATCCTGTAAACCGAGGAAGCACACGTGTGTGTGTGTGCTACATGTGGATCATGCCAAACAAGCCCTATCATCCTTTAAACGGAGGGAACACACATGCGCTAGATGCAAGTGTTAGAGTGGGGTGCAGTAGAGCCTGGAACATAGTGTTTACATCTGTAGGCAAGACATTAGTCAGGAGCAACCGCTCACTGTAACCACCCCCCCGCCCCCCTGCTCCCCCACCCCACCACAGAGAGGGAAGGAAGCAGTAAATCCTCAGTGCTGTGATCTGAGGTATGGACTCTGTGATAACATAAACAGTCTCTACCCACTTGTCGCATGTTTACAGAAAAAAAGTGACTTTAAGGAACAAAGGTGTCAAAAAAACGTCTTAACGGTGTTACACAATCCTGTGATAGCAACACATGGTGGTGCGGCTGGGTTTGGCCATAGCTCCTATTCAGTATGGGTACAGCTTACACACATGTTGCAGTGCCTGATCCTGGACCAAGCTAAATCACTTCACCTGGCCACCATTACAGTTTTTTACAATTGTTTACACACGTTTTCAAAACTCTGTGTCTATTTTTCAAAACTCCACACACAAAACCCACAACTGCTCACACAAAATGCAAAATGCCCCAAATCTCCAGCAAAATGACACACAACATTCAAAATGTCAAAAACACATGTTTAAAGCAAACATTCGCCTCACATTACAAACACTTTTGTCATAATATGACATTTTGGATACATCATGTACACACTGTTGCTCAAAACCTAAAGCTCTTCTGTCTTAGGCTTTCTATATGTATTTCCATACAAGAGTGAAAGTTACGGTATCAACAAAGAGAAGTTGAAATACACAGTAAAAATGCAAGCAATATTGAAACCAAAAATAGTGATTTTTCCCAAACAATTTGCTGTTGTGAATACAGTATTTTACAGCAAACAACAAAAAAAGCAAAGAAGAATACAGTGACCACCAGATGTACATGGAGTTTTGAAAACACTGATTTTGTTTTTTTTCCAAAGACAAGTGTGTGTGTGTGTGTGTGTGTGTGGGGGGGGGGGGGGGGGGGGGGGGGTTAAACAAAAATAGAGTAAAAAGAAAATTTTTACTTAAAGTCAACTTTTTGTAGAACATTACTGTAAGCTAAAGTCCGATTACTGTAATTTTCAAAGTATCTGCATTGGTTCTGAATATTTCAACCGGAAATCCTCTAGGAGCAGATTGAAAGGGTCCATACCTATATAGAGAGTATATCTATTCATAGACCTATACTAAGGCAATGATTGGATGGTGTTCAGTAAAGTAAAGAGTGTTTACACATGTGAAGAGAAAGAGTAAAGCACTGGTGATTTAGTGTGGCATTTAGATGGGTTATGTTTGAAGAACGAAATCAAGTTACTTCCTGTTATATTTTTGTGTGTTAGGTAGAAAATTGTGTGTGATGTTTTGCAAAATGTGTTTTAGTCAATTGAAAACTGAGTCAAACACTGAGAATTAATGTATGGTTTTGCAGATTTGGTGTCGGGTTATGATGTTTGGAGGACATGTTTAGAAAATTGTGGGACAAGCAAAGATTTAGTGTGTAAGCAGTTGAAAAAAACTGTAATCATAGAAAATACGAATATTAGTAATTAAATGTTCATATAAAGTATTCCATATGTGCAGAGAGCTTAAATTATGAGCAACTATCATTTTCTAATCAATTGGCCTATTAGAGAGAGATAAATAAGAATGCAAGGCCAGAGAGACGCTGGGAACCCATTCCCAGTTACATTCCACACTCACATGAAGCTATTGATCAACATTAGAAAATTGCACAGTAACATGAATAAAAGGCTATTCTTTGGGGCTTTGCATTGCCCAGCGTGTTCCACTAAATCATTTGCTGTCCACATGGTCCCTTCATAGACACACACCTCCACAAACACACACACATACAGACACAGACACATACACACACAAACACACACATACAGACAGATACACACTAGAGACTAGAGACTTGATTTTAAGCCACAGGCTCTCTCTTATTTTGTCCATCTGCCATGCCTCTTCATTTGTGACCCTCATCCCCTTCCCAGGAGAAAAATAAAGTTGCCTCCACCCAAGGGACTTTGAAAAAACACACACACGCACACACGCACACACACGCACACACACACACACACACACACACATGCACACACACATAAAGTCAAAATCCAGTCAGAGCTTGCTGTCATGACATGGAGATAAGGGATCAAAGCGAGCAATATAAATGTGGCCAACAGTAATTTACTTAACCAGGAATATTCTGCAGTGTTTGTAGTTTCCCAGAATGAAGAGTCTCTGCCAAATGTTTGGCCATCCAATGCTCCGATGTTGAGGGTTCAGTGAATGTTGGTAATGCTTTCATCCCTGACAGAACCTTTAACCCTTGTGTTATCCTCAAATCTTACCGACACTCTTTATCCTTGGGGTCAATTTGACCCCAGCTAAATAAACCCTCAGAAAATGATTATAATTAATATTGTTACCCATTTTTTTTGTGACAGGTACTTAACAAGACTGTAATAACCACCATCAAAAGCCCTACAAAACAATCCCACTCCCCCACACCCCTTTATGAACCTTGGAACCCTGGCTGGCAATATTGCCCATCCAGTGTCAGCAGCCCAAAGGCTTGCTGTTGCTTCCCCTTTTGACTTATACAGTCCTGCCAAAATGACTTATATGTAATATGTACTTGTGTATGTAATAATGATAATAACAATATGTTCTCATACTATTCAAATAATAATATTCATAATGTGTCAAATATTCATGTATCCTATGTTTCATACAGCTGGGGTCAAACTGACCCCAAGCAACATCAATGTACAAAATATTTGTACAGGACATTGAAAACAAATTATTGTACAAATTTCATGCTAACTCTGTTGTACCCTTCAATTGAGGAAAAGTCATGAAACATGAAGCAAAAAAAAAAAAAGTGAACCATATATTTTATGATGTTAAACGTTGCTTGGGGTCAAATTGATAACATGAGGGTTAAAACACTGCTTCCCATCCTTATGCTCATGATCACAGAACTATCTACATCCTCATACTGTACTGCACTGACGATGTAACAAGAACAAACAACATAATATTATATAATATATAATAATATAATATATAATCTGTAGTTGAGTGACATCGTCAAAAGTTACATTGTCAAAAGTCATGTTATGTTTAAGATGAAATTTTCAGTGCTTGGTGCAGTTTATTTCATCACTATGAAGCTCATTGTATGACAGCTAGAGTCTGGCTCCACGTGTGTACTTGTAGGAACACATTAGATATAGCCTACAGTATAGCCTACTCACCCCTTATTGGCTGAGCTCACAACAAATCATGAGGTAGCGGTGCCATCTGCTGGCATGGTATAGCTACTACAGTTCCTCGCCCCAAACCATGAAATGGAATTATCTAAAACTGTCCCTGCCTCAAACCCATGTCTATAGTCATTACAACCCATTGTTAATCAGCTAAGTCCCCTTATAAAGTGTAATGTGTAATATGTACAGGAAAATACATGGTCCTATATGTGTGTACTTTATGTCTTTGAGGTCAGGGGGCAAGCAGAGATAAAAAGGTTGTGGGAAATTGCCTTGTTGCTTGCCATTATGTGTAGCCTACAGTCTGAAACAAAAATTTGACCACTTTTAAACTAAAGGCTGCCCAGAACGCGTACTCCCATTTGTCACATTTGAGTACACTTCAGCCACCCCCCCTGCTCTACCCAAAAACATGTACACAGAGAGAGCAACTTAATTTTATTCACTTTTATTTACATGTTATTTACCAGATTTTTGTGTGAGTCTGTGCAAATCAAAAGTACAGGAGGTTTATTTCATTCTTTCCACGAGGCCAGTGGGATTGCAAACATCCACATAATTATTCAGACTCAAGTTAATAAAGAGTAAAAAGTAAAAAGATTAATACACAAGCACAAATAAAAAATATATGAAGGCTCTGGAGATTTCCTAACACACATCCCCTTGGTTCTTCCAGTCACAGAGCCAAATGTACAACACAATTAAGCTCTTGTAAGCTCGAAAATATAGAATAGCTCTGAGAGGAAAGTGAGTCACTGAGCCCGGTGAATGAACCACACACTTTCACATATGGCTCCTTCCAAATTTCACTGTGCCCAGATCTGTCCTTTGACTGAGTGTACAGTACAGCACTTGTCCGCCTGGCAGTGTGTCCACTTCCTCGTGTATTTTCGGCAGGGTGTGGACATCCTTCTGACTAATATGAAGGGAGTGTGTGAAGGGGTGGTGCTGACGGTCTCTAAGGACTTTGAAGCGTTTTGGCCTAAATTAACGAATACCCTGCCATTTCCCAAATTAATAAGGGAAGCATTTCTCAAAAACATCCCTGTACAATGCCCACGCTCTCTGTGTTACTCAGTAACGTGGTCGCATAGTGATGCCTTCAGGGAACATAGCAGCCGGTGAAGCACACTCCTAAGCACTCTAGGGAATGATTTTTGTGGGGGGGGGGGGGGGGGCAAAAAAAAAAAAAAACGGTTGGCTCTAAAATAGCTATCATTCAGTAGATATATGCACTGCACAGATTTGAAACATATGACATATTTTACAACTGAGTGCTGGATATTTTAGACAGAAGCGGACATGAAGCCATAAAAATATGTTTAAAGCTATTGGTCACACAGTGAGGACAAAACACAGTGAGTGTTAAAGCATTTTAAAAAAAGTCACAGTTGCCTCCACTTACTGTGTGAGTGCACCTTCACCAATCTTAGCCAATGAAAAAAAGGCATTATCAAAATTATCATCTTTTTTTGTTGAAACACATTGCTTGTGATATTACGGTAGTCCCAAAAGCACATTCGATGAAAGAAAAAACAAAGCCACATGAAGGACAACAAGAAGCTCATTCAGATTGTGTTCTTACCACATTGACTACAGTAATAGATGCCCTTTCAGAAAGCTAGGTACAGTCCCATGTAAAAGTACCGTAACTCATTTGCAAATAATGGACCATTGTCAACAACCATTGTGCCCTCAGTCATTCTTGGATGCCGGTCAGTGATTGTGCTGTGGAAAAGCCTACATTTAAGTCTGTAGTTTTAACCCTCTAAAACACCTACAGCATACATATGTGATCTAAATACATGCTTGTTACTTCTTTCAAGAGAAAAAAAAAACTGTTATAAGATTTCCCCCAATCCCTGTGATTTCACATCTAGAATAATAATCCAAAACATAAAGGTAAAAATAAATGGTTATACATCACTGAATTTTAGGCTCCTCTACATTCTTCTGTGCCATTGACTCAATAGACTAGAGTGGCAGTTTGGGTTAGTGAATTTGTTTTCCAGTTTGTGACCTATCAAACCCAGAGGTAGAACATCATCAAGCGTACAAAACAGATTGAGATTTCCCTCTGATGATTTGACATCAGATCAACCCAGTCTCTAAAACCTTCTGGCCTTTGTTCAAATGGTAGTTTTAGAAAAGCAACATTTCTTAAGGCTGACAATTCATATAGCATTTTTTTTTTTAGAAAGCCAGTGATTTTTCCCCCAATGAGGCGCAATCATATGCAGCCGCCTGGAGAAAAAGTGCTGTGCCCAGACAGAATTTTCGTTCCTTCTTTTTTTTTCCCTCCCTCTCAGAGTGCTCCGCCTTTCTTGTGCAATCGATCTGAGCATTTCTAACTTAGTTGAACATTTGTCAACTTTTCAGAAAAGGCGCTGGTGGTGTTGGAGTGGTAATATCGAACCCCACATGCTCTCTTCGATGAAATGCTGGGATGAAGTTCTCTCCAGCGTACTACCAGTGAAAAACGCTATATGGACACCCGGCCCCAAGTCAGGGTCATTCAGTAACAAGATCACAATTTCACAAGAGATGGTTCCCACTGCCTTGATGTAAACCTTTCTTTTTAAAGAAAGAGGAGTTTCAATTTTTCTCCAAAGGTTGCAGTATTTTGTATTTACAATTTATTTATTGTCTTATTTTTCTTGTAGGCACTGAATTCAAGCAGACAATGTTGCTTTGGACGAGACACAATGACAGAAATGGTGGTCTTCATGCAACCCACTCTGTGAACAGAAGCTCTCTCACATCCAATCAGAGGCCATATGAATTGCACTTAATAATGAAATGTTCTGAAAACAGGCCAATTTAGAATTAAGGCTGAAAGAAACACAACCCTTTCAAACACATGGGAGACAGTACATCTTAAAGAAGGAGAAGAACTTCACCCCAATCTACATTTAATTTAGAAAGTTTTTACCTGATCAGTGTAATAAACAAACTGTCAAATTTGGATTCAAACTGGAACTCTTCTAGCGCATGGTCCAGTCTCAGAGTCTAACCAGTAGTGGTATTTTAATTCCTACAGTGCAGGTATATTTGACTATAGACAACTCTGGAAAGTGACTGTAGGTCTTCTGGTCTAGTTAGGGCTGGTTTGGGCGTACACAGACCCAACTCCTGCAGGTTTTGGGCTGCATCTGACTGAGGGAGTTTAGGTTGAAGTTGAGACTGGACCAAAGTGGTCTGCTGACCGCACCTTAACTGGCACATTGCTGGGACTATCTCTCCTGACTCTCCACGTCAAGCGTCTCCGGTGTGCCTTCCGAGGGCGTGTCCAACACGGGATTGACGAAGCCCTCAAACTCTTCGTCATCCTCGTTGTCCTCGGCGTGGGCGCTCACAAAGTCGTTCTCCCACTCCAGGGCGTTGGAGTCCTCCGAGGTGGAGGTGGGACCGCTACCCACCGCCTTCCCACAGGGACGCAGTGCTGCACGGAGAATGTCCTCCTCGGTCTTCGAGCGCTCCCACGCTGGACCCAAGCGGTTCATGCCTGCAGACACACACACACACACACACACACACACACACACACACACACACACACACACACACACACACACACACACACACACACACACACACACACACACACACACACACACACACACACACACACACACACACACACACACACACACACACACACACACACACACACACACACACACACACACACACACACACACACACAGAGAGAGAGAGAGAATGTGGGTAACAATCCACACAACTTTAGAATCTCTATGGTTACCAAAATGGCAAATGGCAAAAGGAAATAAACTTGAATTATGACCTGAAATAAGGGAGTTGAATATATTTGATAGCCTCACCTTCTTCATCCTCCCACTCCAAGTCCAAGGAGGTGCCATCATCGTTTGTGGAACGCTTGCTGGTGAAGTCCCAGCTGCTCTCTGTGTTTGGGGTGACCACATTTGTCTCCGATGACAGCCCTGAGGAGACAAGTCACTTTTATTCCACAAGGACAACCGTCAGAACAGACAGAGCATGAGATTATTGTCTACAACAGTACCAAATGTACATTGATGCATTTGGCAATCCAAGCTGTGTGACAACATTCTTCACTTCAAACTTTCTTTCCAACTAATAAAACACAGAAATCAAGTCTGAGAAAGTCTCAGGTATCACTGTATCATCCTGTAAAACAAATGACTTTGCACTTTCAAAAATTGTGAAAACACAATCTTCAACAACACACTCAAATGACTACTATTACAGTCCAATTGAACTAACAAAGGTTTTAGTGTAGACCATCAGCAGGAGTCAAATTAGTGTTTTTATGTTATAATCACATAGCCTGGAAACAAGTACTTATTTACACCACTCCTAATTTTCATTAAAGTACAACCGGGCAGTTTCTGCTTGAAGTCTTGGACCAGTGTTGTAATAATTCTTGTCAAAAAAAGATTATAGGGAAAGCCGACGGTTGTTAGCTCAGTCTGTAATCACATAATTCTGGCTCAAAGATTCTAGCTCACATTAAGTTAATAGTTTTAATCCAACCAATTTCCTTTCTTTTCTATATCAGCCCAGGGTCATGAAAATGTCATTACACTCATGGAAATAGCAGTGTTTTTTGAGAAGACTGACAGGCTAAACAGCCAGATTTTCTTAGCAGAGATTTGCTTAGCATGACTCACGGCTACTGCGGAAGGCTTCTGACTGGGCCTTCACACTCTGCAGGTAGACATCAAACTCCCCACCAGCACCAGGTCTGTGGCGGAGCAAAGCAATTCATACGCAGGTGGGGATCACCAGGGATTTCTTTTTCAGTCAGCAACCAAAGATGACTGGCAGAATCAATAGGAGACAATAAAGACGCACTCACTTCCTCTGGTGGGTCGGAGCAGTCTCGGCTTCAGGCCGCCCTTTGTGTCTTTGCTCTTGTTGCTGCTTCAGAAAAGTAATACATTTTGTAAGAGTAAGTATACAGACAGATAACTTGCCTCTATACCAGTATAGAACATATTCTGACAACAGTATTAATGGAAAAGGTTGTTCATAGAGCACAAGAGTCTGTTGTGAACTGAAATGAAGTATGTGTGGATGATGGGAGGAACCAACACAAAGGTTTTGCTGCAATAACGTGTAAAGAAGGGCAGACAGGGGAGTTTAAAGCAACAACCAAAAATAAAAACTTAAGCTAAGCAACAGAAGATAAACTAATAAGTACAACATAACATGAAAGACCTGATGATGTTTAAGTAATATTACAGCTCAAGTAATATTACTGAAATATTAGAGTTTGATAACTATCTATTTAGCATGAGGCATGTTAGTCTTTAATACTTATATATTTAATATGACACTGGTACAATGTCATGAGATATGGTAGCCAGAATGGGTAATACCATCAGCACATAATTATCACCACATTAAATCAGACCAAGGGGAAGTTCTGAGTGATGACTCAAATTTATACACACGAGGGCTAAAGGGAAGATTTCTTCATTCATTATGTAAGGGTGTATACTTAGGGTGCATTTTGTATTCTACTAGAGGAGTGGCTAAACGTGGGTGTGGTCAGGACATGGGAGGAGAGGGGCGTGTCCTGTGCCACCTCACCTCCTGCAGCCTTCGTTCCCGTGCCAACCGGGCGGCCTCCCGTTGGGCTGCACATATAGCCTCTTCCTCTAGCCTTAACGCCTCCTCTTGTGCCACTAACTGGGCAGAAATGACAACAGAAAGCGACTCAGAACAGAACCAAAACAGAAAACATACAAAAACTCAAAAACAGGAGGTAACAAAAGCCATGTACAACTGCAAATTAAGTTCATGAAAACACAAGAGCTAAACTTAAAAGCAGAAAAAGAGCAAAGCCTTAGGATCTTAACTGATGACATTCACCAGGACTCCAGAATTCTTTTGTTTCACCATCTGTTCATTTTCAACATTGTTTAGGTATTGCTGAGCTGAAGTGTCTATATTTAAACTGTTCAAATCCCCCTCACTACCTTTTACACTGCTTCGCTAACTGACAAGGGCAATGATTGAAGATTCCTGTGCTTATGATGAGAACTTGTTCTGTGCTGATCTATGACTTCCTTCGGAAACAAAGCAGAAACAGCTTACAAGCACTTCTGGAGGACAAATGTAATCTCGCTGCTGTCTACTGGGAGATTTTGGCAGGACTTTGCCAAGGACAGCTAGAGGACCCCCATTCATACCTCCGCACGCAGCTTCTCATCGATCAATGTCTGCTGGTCTGCAATGGCAGTGTAGCGAAGCTCCTTCAGGTGGTTGATCTCCTCTTCACTGATTGGTCTGTGGGATCGAAACCAGGAAGAAACATCCACGGATGTCATCCGTGTTTGAAAAGTATACCTGTATAATGTGGTTTTGCATCCTGCTGTTCTCATCATTCCACATAAATATACACCCAGCTGAACAGGAAGAGATGGGCATTCATAGACCATTTCAACTGCATAAACTAACATGTGCGTTCCCAAGGCATTTCCGGTGGCACAGAAAACAACATTGAGCTAATGTTAACTTTGGGACAAACAATAATTAAAAAAAAAAAAAAAAGGTTTAAAGTCAACATTTTATAGAGCATCACGCTACAGTCAGATACACGCTACAGATTCATTTTCATTTCAAAGTATCTACGTTGGGGTTGAACATTTCAACCAGAAACCCTATAGGAACAGATTGGGTCTATATTAAGACCATGATACCAGGTGGCAGCTGGCTCTAGACAGGGTCTCATTTGGAAGAGGAGTGAACCATATATGGGGTTATTTTTGACATGCTAGGCAAAAGCTTCAAGTCTCATAAGTCAACATAAATCACTCTACTTCTCTACCAGAAACACAACTGAATACTAATTTTGGAGCCTCTAAGGTATGAGCTACACCAGGCGCGTAACTGAAGCGTTCCGTTCGCGACGCGTAGAATCCATTTTAAAAGACTGGTCAATTTTTTTAGAACGTACGCGCCGCTATCACGTCTGGTGTAGCTACTTCCATTGATTATGGTGGCAGCTAATTGTTGCAGCAGACGCTACGCGAACGGAACGCTTCAATACGCGCCTGGTGTAGCTCATACCTAAGAGTTTCCAGGTTTTGCACCCACAGGTGTATACAAAGCGTGCCTCACAATCTACATGCAGCCTGTACTGCACTGTCAATCAATCACTTAATCAATCAAGCAATAGAAGCCTGGTACTGAAAGCCTTCCAGTGGTACCCTTCACTGGTATTTATTGGACATACAGTAAGTATGACTGAACCATCTTCAGTGTTCTATGAACTAATGAAGTCATTCGCCCATGCCTTTAAAAATGCCTGCCTTTCCAGATGAATTAATTACACTAAGTAGGCCTATAAGAATGACTGAAAATCAAAAGCAATGAATTGATGCATGACTGCTGGAAATCCAGATGTCATATGTCTAACCTGCATTGTGTACACTGACCGCACCGATCAGCCCTGCTCCTGCTCAGACTTAAATCCGCAACTTGCAGCACTTCAGACTTGGAGGCGGGCGTGCTAGCAAGTGGGCTAAAACTCATGGATGTGAGTGCCAGTTGCTAACACAATCTCTTAAGGAGTCGGGAAGGAGGTTTACACACCTCCTGCCCAGCTGCTGGACCAGCTGGCTAATGTTATATGCACAGAGCAGGCAGAGATGACAAGAAAGTGAGCCTTTGGGGTGACACACGTCTGAGTCAGTGTCCCTCTTGTCTGGACTCTCACTGTGACCGTTATCAGAGTTAGGTGCATAGATGAGACAGAACACTGACTAAGACACACGCCACCAATATCTATAATTTAGCCCTCTATATGCTTAATTACATGAAGAAGACCTGCATCACACTGATATGATCACATGAGATGGAAATGTTTTACAGCCTACCTGGGACAAGTTTCTGAACTTTCCCCCTGAAACAGAGAGTCCATTGTAAAGGTGGTACTGACATGTCACAGTAAAGAAACTCAACCCAGAACATGTAAGTATACATTTTCAAAAATTCATGATCTCTATTCCTTACCTCATCGCTTTCAACAAGGTTCTCAAACTGAAAATATATGCAAGAACGACAGAAAAGTGTCAAACAACAATGCCATAGCAATCAAATTACATTTTCATTTAATTTGATTCAAACTCTATAAGACATTGAGTTACTGTACCTCTATAGTATAGTGCTCCCCTGTTGTACTACTTCTGAAGTACTTGGACCTGTGTGTTTAAAGTAACATATTGTCATTGTTCAGGTTTTTGAGGGTGTTTATTTGCTAATGGACATTTACACTCAATTATGCCACTCAAACACTATAAATGTAAAATAGTGATGAGTAAATTTGTCTTTCAGTTTATACTGGATTGCAATCAATCGCATTGAAGACGGGGCGTGGTCACTCGAAAATGTGGCTAAGTGATGCAGAAATAGTTAAGGTTGTCAGATCCGTAATAACTAAGACTGATAGCCTGCAAACACTGAGGCTTCCTGAAAGCTGTCGGTTTCAACTTAATAGAGGAAAACAGTTAGCTGGCAACAATCAACTTATTTTACAGGTAACGTTTTCGACAACTAGCTATCAACACCAGATGTTACAGTAGCTTTCCTTAGCATGGATACTGGTGGCACAAGCAGTAGTGCTAACGTTAACGTTAAACAAGAAACGTTGACTCACCCTCCTCCTCGTTGAATTCTATTTGCTTCTTTTCTAAATAACGCATAGCAGTGAGACCAACAGTTCCCCATGGCATTATGTCAAAGTGGAGAGCCAGGATGATCAGCTAGTTATGTTGAAACTGGATAGTTAGGTGACAAGCTAGCCAGAGAAGCTACATATCAGTGACCAGGATCATCATTCTAGAAACAAACGTAGAATCATAGCTAACACGTTAACGTTACCTAAAGGCAGAACAATCGCAAAACCAGGCAGCCTAAACATGACGGTTTACAGTTGTGTAAGGAGGTGCTGAACTGGCCCAAACAGTCTCATGTCTGACCTGTGACAGACCAGTCAAATGCAGCATCTTCACCTGACGTGTTAGCACAGGGCTAGCTATCCTTTTGTTTCCTCTTCCTGACAACTCACACGTGATTAATGTTTCAGCTACGGCGAGCCAGTAGGCTCAAACAGTGCATTCATGTTGAAACCAGCAGGGGGAGACAGACATCAAAAAGTGGTTCAGCGAAACTAGGCCATGACTTAGAGTATTGGCGTACCCTTCTCTCGCCCTTACCCTTCATATTCATAGAGAACACTACCCCATCCCCTGCCCCCATCGCAATATTGAGGACACATGTCAGGTTCCACTTATTAGTTCTGCTCAGCCTATGTCCTGCAGATTCCAAAAGGTCACAGGGATTAAAATCTGAGGCTCCGGCGGACTTTGACGCCTGATTCCCCGCCAAGCAAATCAGACGTCACAGCGTGTGAAGCAGTGGGCACAGATTGTCGAGCAGGTAGCTGCTGCCCTGTCCTGCATGCTGCTGACTGTGCACGCACACACCTGCTCCTGGTCGCAGGGGTGCCCGGGATCTTAATGAAAAGTAGATTATACCTGGAGACAGGGACCACCGCACTGCTGACTCCCAACAGGAGCACGGGAGCGACAGCCGTCGTGATGTAGGTGTCTGGCAGTGTGTGCGGAAAAGAGAGCACCCAGAGAGTCAGACAGACTATTAAACAGAACCGTTCAACCCTAAAAATGGAACGCAGTGACGCACTGCCATCACCTCGTTGCATAAGAGGTTAATTTCCTCCCTGATAAAACACCACTGACATTTGGAAACAAGACTTCTTGCAGTGCAGTGTGTGCTCTGCAAGTGTTTTACACAAAAAATAGATTTCTTTTTTAGGGAAATACTTTGTCAATGCCCATGCTCTCTATGTAGTGTCTGAGGTAGGCCTATACTTGCCTTTGACATTTAACCTGAAACTACGCTTTCAGGAGACTACTTGGCCAAAAGAACAACATCTGGAAATCCAAGCCTTTGGGTGAAAACATTTGCTCTCTGTTGTACATAGTAACAATGTAAAGAGAGTGTTGTAAAATGCACGCTTTACATGAGTTTGTGGGCTCAAATGAAATATGGAATTGTATGGAAATGTTGTGGAATGGAATATTTTATCCCACCCCCACTCCTTCCCTGGGTTTGTATCTACCCTAACCCAGGTTGGTACACCTGAGGGGGTCACCCCCTACCTCCAACCTGCTACCATAGCTTAGCCTGGCCACGCCCACCTACATCTCTTTTCATGGACATAGGCTGGACCAATGATTTCAAAGTTAAGGCTATGTCTATGCCCGTCACTGTGCTAGTGTTGGAAAGGTTTCACAATCTTGAGTCCCCAGACTCAATTCAAGAAGTGAATGAGTCTGGTTGTAACCAGGCTAACCCTGGCTAGCCTGTGGCATACCATAATGACATTGATGTTTAGAACTAGGCATTGTGTTGTTCAGACCCTGAGATATGCATGTGGATTTTTTTCCAAAGTGTATCTTTAGGTGCGTCTGTTGTTATCACTGGTATTGACATGTAAGTATAAGGGGGTGAGTTTGGGGCACCTGACGATCCTGTTGAGACTTGTTGGCCTGATTAATAAAACACTGATGAATGAAGGTGCCTATCTGTCAACCACATTGTCTTTGATGTTGTTAATGATGGTGCACACTGTTATCTTACAGTACTTGCTGGTAATGAGTACTTGCAAGTGGCAATGAGAGGTGGGAAATCCTGAACCAGGTAACAAAAGCCTTCTTCCCTCTTCTCTTTTGTTTTGTCTTTCCTGGAAGACATCAGGACACTTCACATTGCCTTATGCATGACCAGTCAGCATCCCTGTCCTCTCCTCTCTCCCTTCCCCTCCCTGCCCCGTAACAGCCCCCCCCTCGAAACCCCCCCATGACCGCAGCAGATGCGAGCGAGAGCCATCGTCCTCTGTCAGCAGCGCTACCCTTCGCCTGATGGACACGCTGGGCTGCTCCCACTGGCCTAAGGTCGTCGCAGCTTCGCGCTCCACCACAAGGCGACAGGACACTCAGCCATCAGCGTGCACGTGCCACAATCAGCTCCGCGCTCCACCGCGAGCCGACAGGACACTCAGCCATCAACGTGCACGTGCCCCAATCAGATCTGTTCACACGTACCCGTCCTCAGCTGCTTAGGAGTGATACTAACAATACGTCTTCAGATGGGGACCCAGGACTGGTCTTGGCTCTGCCGCTTTGGGTCACTAGTTAATAATGAGACAAGTTGATAATTAATGTGTGATTGTATTTGACCAGAATAATAACAACTGACTCTTTAAAAGGTCGGTTGTCCCAAATACTTGTGTTAAGGTAAACATGTGCTTTTGGAGCGTATTTGAAATCCCTCCAGAGACATTCAGAGGGCGAAGTTGTTGAGATCTTGGAGCAGTAGCTCTCACTTTTAACCCTCTGCTTCATGCATTACTCAAAGTGGCCTGTGTTTATGCTGAAGGCGACTCTTAATGCAAACTTGTCTCTCCGCCATGTCGTTTTCCAGCCTCCAAATCCACGGTCACAAATAAAATCCGCTCAAATCTCAGACGTCCTCCAGCGCCGG
This sequence comes from Alosa pseudoharengus, assembly GCF_046254945.1. NCBI lineage: Eukaryota > Metazoa > Chordata > Actinopteri > Clupeiformes > Clupeidae > Alosa > Alosa pseudoharengus. Next base: position 24,284,144 of record NW_027468630.1, on the reverse strand, counting down.
TTCCATTGTGAGACTTAGGGCCCGTCCCAATACCTCCCCTACCCCTAGATTTTTGCCCTAACCCTCGTTTTTGCGCGTGCACGTGTAGGGCTAGGGTGTCCCATTACTATAGGGAGCAAGGGGAAGTGCTATTTTGCCCTTAAAATCAACCCTCAAAACATAGCCAGGACCGATGCAGGCTTAAAACGAAGTGGGAGATGAAATTACCCTGGATACCGTGCGAGCTCAGCGAGCCGGCCACATTTTTCATATATTTTCGCAAATAAGCATATTAAAATTTCGGAATATGTTGGAATATGTTAGCTGGATGCACATCTGATGGACTGTTGAGTTTTGAACACTAATGTTAGAAAATATCTCACGAAGCTATCTGACGATGTTCATGACATCTGCTGAGTGCTTTGAGAGAGTCTGCCCATCAAATAACGTTATATATCTGATCTGGGTAGTTTCGTCAATATTTAAGGTGGGTGTTCTGGCGTTCACATGAACACGAATATCTTTGTTGATTAACTAGACGTAGATAAACCAGCACAGCCCACACAACAACGACCGCTGGAATGGGCATGTTCCTGAATGAAAATAGTAGCAGGCTACTACCGGTAGACACGTCGGCGCTGCGCGTGGCGTAGGTGAGCACGTTCGCTACGCTAATTTGCATTTAGTGGTGTCCCAATTTATAGGGGAAGATCTTCACCTCCACTTCCCTTGTCGAGGGGGCTTTAATGTTGAGGGCAATCAAAACCAAGTGGAAGTTTTAAGGGGGGAGAAATGGGACAGGCCCTTAGCCTACCTCAGACTCATCCCCACAGTTAGCCTACAGCTCTGAATGCTAACTCACAGAGACGACTAGCAATCAAAGCCACTCAAAAAGGCTTTTCTTCAAAACGTAACACACTGTTGCTATGCCAAACTCAATCTGCTGAATATTTCAATTGGTCCAATCCAAATTATAAAATGATAAAATAGAACTAATTGGTTCAGTGATAAGTGTCAACCTCTTGTGAATGATGTGAAATGAGACAAACATCCAATTGATCCAATCAAATCCAAAATGGTAATTTCAACTGTTATCAGGATTAATTAGTAGTTTAGCAAGTGTAAATGTTATACATTCATAATAGATTAGGCCTACATTTAACAGAATTCACTGACTCAATTATATTGTTCACGGCAAATAAAGTCAGCAAAATATACCCTCCAGTGTGTGATGTACACAGGGGCGGAGCTACGTGGTGGCCAGGGGGGGCCACGGCCACCACTGGTCAAAGCTTGGCCACCCTGCTGGCCCCCCCAGCTCCGTTCAGTGAAAAGTAAAAAAGAAAAAAATAATTGCTGCCGTTTTCGACGGCACTTTGCCAACACTTTGCAAAGCAGGGACTGAACCAATTACTGCACTCTATCTACTACCATTGGCCCAGTCAGGAAGTGTAGCCCACGGTTGTGATCAAATCGTGATAGGCTAGGCCTAGTGCAGCAGCAGCAGCGGGACAATTCAAGTCATCTGTTAAAAACACTGACTACTACTTAACCTCATGCAGTAACAACATGAGTTGATGATGAGTTGGAACATTAATGCTAATAAGATGTTAGAATGTGTCACGAATCATAGCCAAGTGAGCCTCGTTGGGCTGTCCTTAGGTAGGCTCTGACATTGACGTGTGGGGCTGATCAGAAATAATCGGATGCCTGTGGTAACGCTGTTACAAAAATATTTCGATAAAATTCGGGTGAAATGCAAGCATATTAGGCACATATCATGGCTCCAATAAAAGTAGGCTAATGGGGCCTAGGCTAGGCTACTTTATATAAAAAACATAATTTGCTGACTGCGTGTTGTTCTGGTCAGGCAAAGGCTGCTTTGCCTGAGTTCTTTGTTACATTGCTCCAGAACTGTTCATCGCAGCGAGATGAAACTTTAATTGCGTGACAGAGCAGAAGTGGGGCTTTCCAACGAGACTAAACTCTTGCCTGTGCGATCAAGTATGAAAACTAAAAAAAAAATCATGAAATTAAATAAAATTGATTCATAGTTTACCTGCGCACCCATTAGGCTACTCTCGTTTGAATTACTCGCGAACCCGTGATCGCATAGATATGGCAAGCATATCAGAAGAAAGAGGAGAGACAGGGCTATCTATTGGTACCAAGTATATCGATGCTTCTGGGCTATAAAAACAGACAACGTGACTGCAAAATAACATCATGTACAAAAACCAACTATCGTTTGAATTAGGCCCTATTCACGAACCCGTGATCGGATAGATATGCCACGCATGTCAGATGAAAGAGGAGATACGGAGCTATCATTTGATACCAAGTACATCCTTCTGGGTTATAAAACAGACGAAATGACATCAAAATAATAACTTCATATAGCTCCACTTACCCCACGTTTTTGTGTGTTGTAGTGGCAAGGCATGTTCATAATGCGGTTTTGAGATCCCAGCAAATTCCTGCATGGCATCCAATTCGAGACTCACATTGCATCCCAATTTATTCGACAAAAAAACACCTTTTTGCCTTCACTTTGTTCATGACAATGCAGTAAAAAGTTGTTTTAGAATCATCATGAGTGTACACACAGAACACGCGGGTTCAGTCAGGTCAGATCAGTTCGTGTCACAGATATGGAGCGCAGAAAGGGCATTTTTCATTACTAAATAAAAATGGCATTTATTTCAGTCTAGGGTTCTAAGGGTAAATTTCTTAATTCAGAGCCATGTTACTTACAGCCAAGTACTTAGAGTGGATATCAGAAAGAAATATAGTTTGGCCATCAGTATAAGATTAAATATCTGAATACAATATTTGTAGTATTTATTATTGTTCTTTAACATCATTTGAATAAGACTGATTAAGTAAGGTGCATTATCATAATGTACTTTTTTATAGCATTGGCTTATGGAAAATGATTTGGAGTGGACAACAAACTGACCTGTGTATCAGTGTTGGCTTTACACAATTTATTACCATTATTAAAATAGGCTATCCTAATCTTCAAAACTTTTTGAGTAGGCCTAGTTTTTAAATAGTAGTTTTGATTCCCAAGTGCCACCCCAATAAAAAGTCTGGACCCAGCTGGCCCCCCCTATAAAATAATCCTGGCTACGCCCCTGGATGTACAGTGTTGGGGAAGTTACTTTAAAAAAGTAGTGTCTGCTCGTTACTCGTTACTTCTTAAAAAAGTAACCCGTTGGGCAACGGAAAATTGACTTTTTGTCACATCCATAACGCCAGTGAAATGCTTTGGCATTTGTATGATGTGAATGAACATTCATTGTTTGTGCATTTTTTCTCATGTAGCCTACATTCTTCAGCCAAAAATAGCAAATGCTCAAATTTCATGTAATCATTCACATCATACCATCACATTTTATTGGCGTTATGGATGTTACAAAAAAAAATATTTTCCATGGAATTGCCCCGTTACTTTACTAAGTTAGGCTACCCTCTATGGAAAGTAACTTTTAATGTTACTCATTACTTTTATGTTACTTTTATGTTGCTCGGCAGATCCCAATATCTGTTCCTAAATGTGTAGGCCTACATAAAGTTCTATATGGAGGACATAACAGGTATTTCTTTTGTGCTCTTTATTATATAAAAAAAATGCCACAAATAGAGCACATGACAAGAAAACATTGGGCTATCATAGGCTTCAACACCACCACTAAAGCCCTATGAAACGATATCAAATAACATAGCCTCGATACATCTTAAGGGCATACAAAATTCACGAGGGCTTATTTTATAGCCGTATACTCTTTCATTAAACAGGTGCTCCCCGAAATTTGGTGCAAAGTGCAAATCGTATCAATAGGCTGGCAGTCAAGTTAACGGTAGTGGACAAAAGTTTCTCACCAGGGCACAGGTGTAGGCTACAACTTACAGGGAAGCTACACCAGGCGCATAACTGAAGCGTTCACGACGTGTAAATCCATTTTAGATGAATAGTCTATTTTTTTCGAATGTACGCGCCGCTATCACGTCTGTTGTAGCTACTTCCATTAATTATAGTGGAAGCTAATTGTTGCAGCAGATGCAACGCGAACAGAACACTTCAGTTACGTGCCTGTTGTACCGAGGTGAAGTTAGTTTGATATTTGATATTCGGATATTCGACAGATATTCAATTTTTTTTAATGCAGCCGGTTTCACCATGTGTTTGCAGACAATGTACAAACAGATAACCTGTCTACTTGCTCCAAGCCGACCTACTTAGGGACCGTCTATAAAGTACCTTCTGAAATACCTTCATAGTCTTTTTTGTCAATAGCTTTGACATCATGTGACCTAGTGACTCCAAACCAATGCAGAATAGTTATCCTATATGGGACTCATCAGACACACCTCTTTTCATAGTCACTGTATGCACACTGTATTTTATATGAATATTTTAAAGAAAATACATTATTTCCCATAAGGAATGGTCTCCTTTTTTCAATACCTCCCAAGTCATGTGACCTAGGGACTCCAAACCAATGCAGAATAGTTATCCTATATGGGACTCATCAGACACACCTCTTTTTATAGTGACTGTATGCACGCTGTATTTTATATGATTTTTTAAAAGAAAATACATTATTTCATATAAAAAACAGACTTTTTTTTTTCAATACCTCCCAAGCCATATGACCTAGTGACTCCAAACCAATGTAGAATAGTTATCCTATATGGGACTCATCAGACACACCTCTTTTTATAGTGACTGTATGCACGCTGTATTTTATATGAATTTTTTAAAGAAAATACATTATTTCATATAAGAAACAGACTCCTTTTTTCAATACCTCCCAAGCCATATGACCTAGTGACTCCAAACCAATGCAGAATAGTTATCCTATATGGGACACATCAGACACACCTCTTTTTATGGTCACTGTATGCACACTGTATTTTATATAAATATTTTAAAGAAAATACATTATTTCCCATAAGGAATGGTCTCTTTTTTTCCAATACCTCCCAAGTCATGTGACCTAGGGACTCCAAACCAATGCAGAATAGTTATCCTATATGGGACTCATCAGACACACCTCTTTGTATAGCCACTATATGCACGCTGTATTTTATATGATTTTTTTTAAAGAAAATACATTATTTCATATAAGAAACAGACTCCTTTTTTCAATACCTCCCAAGCCATATGACCTAGTGACTCCAAACCAATGCAGAATAGTTATCCTATATGGGACTCATCAGACACACCTCTTTTTATGGTCACTGTATGCACACTGTATTTTATATGAATATTTTAAAGAAAATACATTATTTCCCACAAGGAATGGTCTCCTTTTTTCCAATACCTCCCAAGTCATGTGACCTAGGGACTCCAAACCAATGCAGAATAGTTATCCTATATGGGACTCATCAGACATACCTCTTTTTATAGCGACTGTTAGGCCTGTCGCGATATTCAATAAATCAATTAATCGCATGATAATTAAAATTAGCTCGATAATTTTTCTGCCCGCGATAAATGTCATTTGCTTGTTTGTTTTCCTCGTCTCTCTCTCTCCCTCTCTCGGGTCCTTAGAGTAACGATGAGTGAACCCTCATGTCAGTCACTTGTCAGTCGCATGGTGTGTGGGGAGGCGGGACTACTGGCGTATCCTACCACAGAGTGCAGCTAAAAAGCCGCGTGTGAAGTATACCGGTAGGCACTAGGCAGAGAGAAAGCTAGTTGCGAGTTCCAGTAGGCTACGCCTAATAAAGACAAAAAAGATGGAATTGTTTCTAAGCCAAACGTGACAGCTGCAGTGTGGGAGCATTTCGGATTTAAACCGAATGCCCGTGGTCAGGGGCGTAGCCAGGATTATTTTATAGGGGGGGCCAGCTGGGTCCAGACTTTTTATTGGGGTGGCACTTGGGAATCAAAACTACTATTTAAAAACTACTCAAAAAGTTTTGAAGATTAGGATAGCCTATTTTAATAATGGTAATAAATTGTGTAAAGCCAACACTGATACACAGGTCAGTTTGTTGTCCACTCCAAATTATTTTCCATAAGCCAATGCTATAAAAAAGTACATTACCTTTAGTTATAAGCATTTATCCTGGTCATTGTAAGTGCCATTTACATATGCTATATTTTTTTCAGAACAGTCTAGGCTACCCAGATCTGCCACCAATTCATATTAATACTTGCATTGATTTAATTTAGATTTTTAAAAAATACAAAGACAAAAAGCATATTATACCATTCTTATTTTGAAATGTATCTCTGTCAGCTGGACATGACTTTCATGTATGTGTAGGGCAGACTGTCCTGAATCTGGCAATATAAGAACCATGGTGGAGGGGGGCTTTGGGGCTGAGCAATTTACAGACATGTGGTGTGCGCCTTACAGAAATAAATGCCATTTTTATTTAGTAATGAAAAATGCCCTTTCTGCGCTCCATATCTGTGACACGAACTGATCTGACCTGACTGAACCCGAGTTTGCGTGTTCTGTGTGTACACTCATGATGATTCTAAAACAACTTTTTACTGCATTGTCATGAACAAAGTGAAGGCAAAAAGGTGTTTTTTTGTCGAATAAATTGGGATGCAATGTGAGTCTCGAATTGGATGCCATGCAGGAATTTGCTGGGATCTCAAAACCGCATTATGAACATACTTTGCCATAGAGAAACACATGATAGAGTTGGATTATGAACATGCCTTGCCACTACAACACACAAAAACGTGGGGTAAGTGGAGCTATATGAAGTTATTATTTTGATGTCATTTAGTCTGTTTTATAACCCAGAGGGATGTACTTGGTATCAAATGATAGCTCTGTATCTCCTCTTTCATCTGACATGCGTGGCATATCTATCCGATCACGTGTTCGTGAATAGGGCCTAATTCAAACGATAGTTGGTTTTTGTACATTATGTTATTTTGCAGTCATGTTGTCTGTTTTTATAGCCCAGAAGCATCGATATACTTGGTACCAATAGATAGCCCTGTCTCTCCTCTTTCTTCTGATATGCTTGCCATATCTATGCGATCACGGGTTCGCGAGTAATTCAAACGAGAGTAGCCTAATGGGTGCGCAGGTAAACTATAAATATGAATCAATTTGATTTAATTTCATGATTTTTTTTTTGTTTTCATACTTGATCGCACAGGCAAGAGTTTAGTCTCGTTGGAAAGCCCCACTTCTGCTCTGTCACGCAATTAAAGTTTCATCTCGCTGCGATGAACAGTTCTGGAGCAATGTAACAAAGAACTCAGGCAAAGCAGCCTCTGCCTGACCAGCTATGGCAAGAACAACACGCAGTCAGCAAATTATGTTTTTTATATAAAGTAGCCTAGCCTAGGCCCCATTAGCCTACTTTTATTGGAGCCATGATACGTGCCTAATATGCTTGCATTTCACCCGAATTTTATCGAAATATTTTTGTAACAGCGTTACCGCAGGCTTCCGATTATTTCTGATCAGCCCCCCACGTCAATGTCAGAGCCTACCTAAGGACAGCCCAACGCAGCTCACTTGGCTATGATTCGTGACACATTCTAACATCTTATTAGCATTTATGTTCCAACTCATCATCAACTCATGTTGTTACTGCATGAGGTTAAGTAGTAGTCAGTGTTTTTAACAGATGACTTGAATTGTCCCGCTGCTGCACTAGGCCTAGCCTATCACGATTTGATCACAACCGTGGGCTACACTTCCTGACTGGGCCAATGGTCGTAGATAGAGTGCAGTAATTGGTTCAGTCCCTGCTTTGCAAAGTGTTGGCAAAGTGCCGTCGAAAACGGCAGCAATTATTATGACCGCCGCTAGCGAAGCTAGCGAAGCGGTCATATAGGGATTGTCAAAGTTTTTTTTTTTTTTTTTTTTTTTTTTTTTTTTTTTTTTTTTTTTTTTCCCGTCATCTACTTCCTGAAATTTTGGTCAACGATACCCGGGGCACCGAAACACCAGGGCACATGAAATTTGGTGGGTATGTAGCCCCACTAGACTTTTACGGAAAAATTTCGTTTGGTCCCCGGGGGCCACTCCCCCTCCGCGCTGGGCCCCCCGAAACCCAAAAAATGCAGTTTTTCCTCAATAACTACCTGAACCGTGGCACCGAGGATGAAGAAATTTTTATGGTATGTTGGTCTCAAGGGCCCACATCAACTTAGCCCATAATCACTCATTTGTGATTTGCACTCCCCCGGTAAAAAATGAAAATGCAATATCATTCTGCTTTAATCGCCCCTCTCTTCAGTAAAGACGTTCAGAACTGCACCAAATTTTATGTGTATGATTAACCTGACATTCTCTGGGGGTATGCCAAGTTTCGTAGAATTTCATCCATGGGGGGGTCTAAAAAATTAAGTTATGTGTACATTTAGTGACTCTACACTCATTGGCCTGTAGATGGTGGTGCACACATATACACATGCACATACACACACAGGCACCCACATACTATCGGTATTAGAACGGCCGATACATAATTACAAATTCAGTAGGATTAAAAGAAAGCCAAAATAAATATTCATCATCATCATCATGGCTGCATTTCCAGTATTGGCGATAAGTAGTCGTTTGTCCACTAGATGGCGCATCGTTGCAGTGAGACGTAATTTTGTTGGAAGTTAATCTTAAATGGGTTGGAAAGACACTATGCTTCCTACAAGGACAAGACTGTAGGCTACAGTAGTTTACCGCAGAGAACGTCTAAGGGTAGGATGATTTCTGCATGACATGTAATTCCCATTTCCTCTTGAAGCCGAAATAAATCTGAGAATGTTTATCGGACATGCTTGTTTTTTACTGCAGGTAGGCTACGTTAATCCTATCAATAGCAGAACGTAGGTAAAATAATGTTACCGTTAGCATGGTTGAGTGATGGAGGCCAATTTGATTATTGATGTATTTGTAGAAAACCATAAATGCGTTTATAAGCTACCAAGCAAATCGATAACAGCACTAATTGTATCTTTCGACTGTCATCTCATTTGCTTATAACCATAACCTAGGCTACTAACAGGAGCTAAGTGAGTTAGCCACAACACGTTCGCTACGTGATGGTTTTTTAATGGAAAATATATAGGCTACCTGAAAGATAACCTGTCTATGATCCCGTGATGATCTACAATCTCCATTTAAACCAGATGTTTTAGAGCGCACGTTGAGATGTATTCAGGGCAGGGCTGTACCTACACATATTTGTTGCACGTGCTACAAAAATCATTCTTTGCGATGAATGATTTAGTACCAACGTTACAAGGGTCAGATACAGTTTTGCCTATGGCTATTCCGTGAGACTGAGGCGCTTTTTGTTTGTTCGAAGTGCGTGTTTAGGGTGTGAGAGGGGAGTCGATGTGCTTTGATTCCAGCTTGGTAGTTGTAGTCTATGCGATTAAAAAACACGTGTGTGTGAAGTATCCAAACAATGATAACGCTTTCATTATGGCTGCTTTAGCCACAGACCTTGAGCTACTGTACAGTGGGTTGGGTTCCGTTTAGAAGTGTCCACTTCATTCGCCCTTTCCGTGATTCACAGCTACGTGAAATGTATTACTACTGATATGCAAAACTATTAACTTTTTCGCCAAGAGGTGGCAGCTTGATACTGTAAGGTGTAAGCCATTGGTTCCAACGGAGATTTTATTTGGGTCGCCAGCATAGCCTAGCGACAATTTGTGTTGTGTAATAGGCCTAGCATAGGGCCTACCTTATATAGCTTATAGTTTGTTAACAGTCACGGTTTTGTCATAACTCCCTCTATGCATTTTTGCATTTAGAATAGCTCTAAAACCGGGGGGCGAACACGTCGCAGGGGGGGCGCCAGTGCGTGGATATCTCAATCGCAAAATTAAACAATATTTCTATCGGGCGCCTACCATGGACTAGGCTGGGTGAAAATCAAAAGATTGCGTCAAAAGATTGAGCTTAACCATTGACCTCATGGTTGCAAAATGCAAGGGAACATGAATCAGCATATTATTTGCACAAACAATAACGGAGAGTAGCTCTTCAACTTTGCCCGTTAAAATGTGTATGAACAGTCTCGCAACGCATTTCATGAAGGCCCTTTGGACATGTCAGTTATTTGCACCACTGGGAAAAACGGCATTTTGTTTTAGACTACTGGTATTTCATTTGTGCATTGACAATAAAGCTGAATATCATTTGAACTAGATGACTAAACTTATGCATATGTAGAAGAAGAAACATTCACAAAAATCCATGACATGACCTCTCTTCTTGATAGCTGTTGAAAACTGCATGGAACTGACAGGGATTGTTTTGTTTAATAATAAATAAATAAATACATTATGCTGCTACCTTCTGCTTTTCCCAAATACAATGTAGCCTACAGGTGTACCTTTCATCAGTCCAGTTGCAATGGATGGACTGTGATGAACTGCCCTACTTGTGATTGTTTAGAGATTTTAAAGGTTTTATAACAATGTTACAGATTTTTTGGCCCAGAAACAAATCTATTCACCTTTGCAGCGCCAGTAGGCTACTTTGTGTGCGGAATGTGTGCAAACACACATTTCAAACAAGCATACACAAAAGTTTCAAGAGTGAGGAATGGAGTAGAAGATGGAGACAAATTCATTAATATGATTTATTTTCGCGGAATGGATGTGCAGGACTGAGCGGCGGTCATATTTTGTACCGCTACGCGGTACATCTAGTTTTTTTCTTTTTTACTTTTCACTGAACGGAGCTGGGGGGGCCAGCAGGGTGGCCAAGCTTTGACCAGTGGTGGCCGTGGCCCCCCCTGGCCACCGCGTAGCTCCGCCCCTGCCCGTGGTGAACCACTGAACGCGTGCGAGTCGGTGTGTTGCATTTGTTGGAAAACAGTCGCAATTAAAAGCGGCAACACAACAAACATGCATATGCATCTAAAACACAATCATCCGCTGCAGTTTTCCCAGTTGGGGAAAAAAAACACAACAAGTGGGCCGTCTTCCTCTTCCCGAGGAAAATTCTCAGAACGACAATATTATCGCTTATCGCAATAATTTCTGAGACAATTTATCGTCCAACAAAATTTGTTATCGTGACAGGCCTAGCGACTGTGTGCACGCTGTATTTTATATTAATGTTTTAAAGAAAATACATTATTTCATATAAGAAACAGACTCCTTTTTTCAATACCTCCCAAGCCATATGACCTAGTGACTCCAAACCAATGCAGAATAGTTATCCTATATGGGACTCATCAGACACACCTCTTTTTATAGTCACTGTATGCACACTGTATTTTATACTAATATTTTAAAGAATATACATTATTTCCTATAAGAAACGGTCTCCTTTTTTTCAATACCTCCTAAGTCATGTGACCTAGGGACTCCAAACCAATATAGAATAATTATCCTATGATTCCAAACCAATGCAGAATAGTTATCCTATATGGGACTAATCAGACACACCTCAAATTAATATGATTTTTGCACATACTATTTTATATTCATTTCTTAAAGAAAACCAATTTGTTTCCTATGGAAGCTGCTTTGTTCTCAATACCTTCAATATACTGGGTCCTAGACATCACAGATCAACATAGAACTGTTCTGCTATGTGATACTAATCAGACACACGTCAATGTGAAATAATATTTTGCATGAACTATTATATTTAATTTAAAATAAAAGAGGTGTGTCTGATGAGTCCCATAAAGGATAACTATTCTGCATTGGTTTGGAGTCCCTAGGTCACATGACTTAGGAGGTATTGGAAAAAAAGGAGACCATTCCTTATGGGAAATAATGTATTTTCTTTAAAATATTCATATAAAATACAGTGTGCACACAGTCGCTATAAAAAGAGGTGTGTCTGATGAGTCCCATATAGGATAACTATTCTGCATTGGTTTGGAGTCCCTAGGTCACATGACTTAGGAGGTATTGAAAAAAGGAGACCATTCCTTATGGGAAATAATGTATTTTCTTTAAAATATTCATATAAAATACAGTGTTCATACAGTGACTATAAAAAGAGGTGTGTCTGATGAGTCTCATAAAGGATACCTATTCTGCATTGGTTTGGAGTCACTAGGTCATATGGCTTGGGAGGTAGGTCTGTTTCTTATATGAAATAATGTATTCATATAAAATACAGCCTTGAGTCTCATATAGGATAACTATTCGCTATAGGCTGCCGTGTGGAGCTCGTGCCTATTGCACAAGCGCGCAGCTGAGAAAGCAGCGTTGCTGTCAAATCTGTCCCTGGGAAAAGTAACGTTGCTCCAATTTGAAAAAGGAACTACGTTAAGTTACCAAATTTTCAGTAGTAGTGCGTTACACTACTTTTTACCCGAAAAAGTAGTTACGTTACACACAACACTGGCGATGTATACTACTTTTTGACTTTTCAATAGTTATACTGCACACCATCAGCACCAGGAGGAAGAAGGGCTGTGCACAGGGATTTTGAACCTTGATCAATTGTATTGCATTTCGTTGTCTCTGTACTTGTACTCTGCACAGCGACAAAAGTTGAATCAAATCTAATGTAATGATTTAGTCATTGTAATGTCAGAATTGCAACACCCAGTTACTTCCCTATACAACTAGCCTGGGTGTTCCCATGCTGCCTTGGGCGCAATTTGATTCACGCTGCTAAGGCAGCCTGGAGACCATGGAGCAAATTTTCGCCTGAGATAGGAGACCAATCACAGAACAAGGGGGAAAGCAAGACGATGATGAGCTATGCACAGACGCATTTGATAGACATCTGTGACACCCAATAAACGGATCTGGGCATTTTTTTCAAATACGAGAAAATTAACGCTTGGTTCCCAGACCACGTCTCATACAACTACAACAGTGTGTACAAATAAAAAGGTTCATTTATTCATAAGAAGGCTAATAAAATAGTTTATTTCATAATATGAGCAAGGTTGGTTTCAAAATAACACATGCGTGTTTCACTAGGTTTTACAGTTATGTCCCCATTTTTATCAACTCTGTCAGACATTCATTAAAATGTAATGCAATTAGGCAATATTAAGGGCAGCTGTCATTCTGAGGAGTCCCTTGCCGCATTTCACCTCTGCAGAATACATTAATGTCAGGCTCTGGTGAGTTTTATAGTTTTTGACTATTTTATATGAATATGAAAATACCTCCTGTCACAACCGCAATATGTGAACACCATCTTTGGATTTCTGAGCTTAATTGTTATGAAATAGACTCTGAAATAGACATAATATGTGAATACCATTAATTGTTATGAAATACACTCTGAAATAGATGCAATATGTGTACACCATCTTTGGATTTCTGAGCTTAATTGTTATGAAATAGACTCTGTTAGCAGCTAGCATCAACAGAGAATAAAATGGACTCCATTTGTTAAGTGAAAACAATGCCTAATTTGTCCACACATTGCAGATCATTTTGACTCACCATAATATTAAGGTACATTTTGATGTTGCATCAACACATATGTCAGGTTAACTTCTGTATTGTGTTTTGTTCCTTTGAAACAGTGTTATGCAATACCTTACAATAACATTCCATCCTAGCGCAATGGGAACTATTTTTGAACTCAACAGAGGTGCTGGCCACTTACCCAGACTTTTCTGTCTCCCGTCTGTCTTGGAAAACCCCCCTCGAGGTCAAGGCTGTGCACGGAGGGAAGCATGCAAGAGACAGGTTTTCTGTTGCTGGGACTGATGCTCTGCACGCAGGGAAATGACTAAATAAATGACGCCCATTATCACAGTCAATGGAACATGACACTGTGGGTCTCCACAGAGCAAGGCCAATTTCCCACATTACTGAGACAAGTCTGAACGCAGCTCCAACACACACACACACACACACTCAACAAAAAACATACGTATAGAGTAAAAGGCAGACTATAGTCATACACACTTACATACATATATTGAAGTTTCAGCTGCATATACTGTATTATCATATACAAGTTCACAGATAATAAATAAATAACAATAGGACACTCACACAGAGTAAATTCACACATAAACTCAAACACCCACACCTACCCACACAAACACACACACACACACACACACAGACACACACACACACACACACAGACACACACATACACACACACTCATGCGGGAAGGCACACTAACGAGCCCAGGCGCAGCACCCCAGTAGATTTGGTGTGTGTGTTGTGAGTCACTTAGCCCACACCGAGAGTAGAGACTCTCATTAGCACCAGCCTAATTCATCCTCCACACCACCGACCCTCGGGTGTACTTTGCTCATACCCTTTTCCCTGCTTTTCAAAGATTTGTGAAGTCACCTCCAGTGGAGACCACAGGGATATCACAGCTAAATTATGTTGTCAAACCACCCCCATCCCCCAAAGAAATCAAATTGATTGCAGAGTGACCGGGCAAGAACATGCAAATTCTGATCGCTGTGGATTGTCTGAGCTCTGGGTGACTGCAAAAAGAATGGGTTCATTGTGTTAAGGTGTGGACGGGTGCAGAAGAGTGAATCTGTCGTCACGTGAGTGCTGTGGTGCTGAACTTACGCAAGGTTACTAGGCATTTTAGCAAATGAATGTAGCCACAGTGAGATTCTATCATCACCATCCCTAAAAATATGAGCAGATCTGTTATCAAAGAGCCTCGGCGCTGGTCTCCCCACAGCGAGCGTTAATTCTGGATCTTTCTCTCTCTCTCTCTCTCTCTCTGCTCCCCCCTCAGGCTAGGACAAAGCTCTTTGAAGATATCACACAAACAAATTTCCATCTGCCTCTGAAGAGAATCATTAACATTTCTCCTCTACAAATCACCTTTCTAACAACATGAGCATTGTGGGCTTTAGCCATGCATGTCAGAGGAAAGCAACAAAGAAATCACTTGTGGCGAAAATAAAAATTCAAATGTTGATTTAGATTATCCACAGTCCTTTGCTTAAAGCACAGATTTTTCTAACTGTGTGTTAGCACATTTTAATTAGCATACTGTCTCTGTGGATATAATCATTTTTGACATATGCGTGCAGAAAAATCTCGCAAATAACAGTCCCCTGTTTCTGTAAGAGCGGTTGATGCATTTGCATTTTCTCATTTACTTCATTTTAAAAATCCATGACAAATTAATAATTCCAATTTTGAAAATCAAATAAATAATTCCCACATTATTAGCCTCTTTTGTCCCCACATGACGCCTGCAGAACTGATAATGATGAAGTAATTGAAACCTTGTATTGTGTAATTCCTCTAGCTCAAGGCTTTTCCATGGGAGAGCGGGGAATGACTTTTTACGGGTTTAATACGGGCAGTCTGCGGCTGGGTTGGGCTGAGGCGGAGGCCCCCCTGGTACCATGCGAAGTTCAATTTTAGCGCAGCGCGTACGCTGGAACACATAGAGCCATCAAAGACAGACAGCGTTTCCTGTGTATATAGGTCATTTAACATGGCTTCTAATCAGAGCGTCTCCCAGGAGCTGCGGGAAACTCCGATAATCCAAGGTGTGCTCAATCCTCTCCCAGAGCCCACAAGCGGCACTTCTCCCCAATCTACACGCTCACCTTGCACTCCCTTTATGAACACTCCTGAGTGTGAATTGTCAAGCAGGGAGTGTGTGTGCTTATTCATTATATCATTCGTTGTCCTCTGTGTCCTTTTCAAAGCGGTGTTTACTTATTGTTCCATGGAGATAGTTCCTCTGTCTGAACTGCTCATGGAGCAATACCTCAAATAACCAAGTGGATCTCCAAAGTCTTTTCCAGGCTCCATCTTTTTTTCCCGTAACACCCTTTGTGTTCTGGTGTGACATTTTCCATTACCCTAGGGCCCAGTCACAGATATGACTTCTCTCCCCAGATTGTTTTCAAGGTTTGCTTCCATTAAAGGGACTGTCTTAGGGGAAAAGCTGATGAGCCTCTTTTTTTATGACGCAAAGAGCGGACTATGCCCAAGCATCCCAGGGGCGCTAGGAGCCTAGATTTCTCAAAATGCAGGTCAGTGCCACATAGTTTTCTGCATATGAACCATCCGTCTAGCTGCGCAATCTAAGTGTGGTCAACACATAGGCCCTGATATTCACTGATGTTTTACGCTTGTGTTATACCGTGTAACATTTGCAAGATATATTCCAAAAGGTCACATTGCATGATGAGGATTTGATTTGTTTGTCTGTTTCCATGACCGAAAAACAAGGCTTGTTTTTGCATCGCGTGACAAACTGGACAGTCAGCGAGGACATTTCATCATAATGATCACTGCAAAAAGAAACAAAAACAAAACAGAGAGGGGAGGGTGGAAAAATGACAACGAAATAAAAACAAGTCCCTCCCTGTATGCTGGGTTAATGGAGTGAGCGGGACAACCCTGCGGCTGCAATCAGCCGCTCGTTCTGCAGGGAGAGACGCTTGTGCTGAAATGTACTGTACCATGAACCACAGGAAGTGTCCTTACATTCCAAGGTCATAATGATGATTGGGAGGTTGTGGGTAGTGTATTGTTCCTCACAGGCTGTCTGTCATAACAACAAAAAAGCACTCGGCCATGAGGTGTCTACGACATGTGGTCAGTCCTGCATTTGAGTGTGACTTATGAGCAGACCTCTACAAATAGCCCGGAGTACTACTATGTCAACTTGCTCAGATGATTTGACCCAGTAACAGTCCATTTTCAGCCTGCCCTGGCCTGCACTGTGTGTTTCTGTGTCCTAGACTGAATGCCCTGAGCAGATGAAACCTCCTTTGCGACCCGTTCACAGTCTCACATTGCACCCCTCTGTCACGGCCTCCTTCACAGTCGCATTAATCCCCTCTTAAGCAGAGACAGAAGTCACGGTCTGTGGGGACCATTTGCCTGCGTGACACCCCTTGTGTTGTTTTGACAGGCACAGGCTCGTTGTCGCGGTGACACCAGAGAAACTCGGGAGACGCCAGCTCAGTTCCGCAGAGGCTGCTCGGCGCGGCCCGGCTAAGACAGGTTGTGCCCAGAATAACTCTGTGTGAGGCTACGGGGGACAGCAGGAAAGTAAACTGAGCAGCAGTGTCAAAAAACTGCCAAACTGTGAAACAGAAAACCTGCACTACAATGAGGTCCCCTGAATTCACTCAACAAAACAACCACGGCCATTGAACCAGCGCAGGTAAACATTGTTCCTGTTTAACTAAAACAACAACAACTTTCCTGTAATTTGTGCATTGTCATAAACGCTTTTGACTTGTTTATGACACATTCATGACAGTGTCATGTCACTCTTATGTCGATACTGTCAAGTTAAGTGTAACCGTTAATTCTTTGTTATTTATCTTCACGTTCAAACAGGCCATTGCACCAGTATATCTGGCCTCAGGGTGTGATGACTTGACCATGTGCTTACGGGGAGGGCAGTCAACTATTACTAATGAGAGTTGTGGTTCAGCCAATATTAAAACTTCTCCTTTGATTTGATATTGTTCTACCAGCTAGCTAGCAAACCTGACCATAATGGTATCCATTAACGGAGTGACCTTTTGCACCCATGGTACAATTAGGCTTGGTGACACAGCTGGGCTATTCCACCCTGTATGATGAGTGACAACAAATGTATTGTGCATGCACAAAAAAACATGGCGGTCAATTGTTTTTTGTCAACAGAAAGTGAAGAATTCACAAAGGTTTCGGCAATAAAATCTGTTCTGATGAATTTTCTAGTGGAAAAGTTGTGTTTTATTTTCATAGTCTTTGTTCAGTGAATACATACAACCGCCAGTCTGTTAGTTAACAGCAATCTCTTGATTATGACAGTCAGTCCTATGAACTATAAATTTGCCTGCAAACTCCCAACAGTAAGTTGTTCGCACACGATGTGGCACATGGGAGTCTGGGGTTCAATTCCTGTGAAAAGTGTAAGAGTAAGAGAAGCCAGAGCGGTTAAGAAAAATAGCTACCGGACCAGTATTTGCATCCCTAAGTATAAGTGTGCATGTGTACCTTCGACTCTGCAGAGACGGCGCAAAATTTGAAGATACAATGAAGAAAGCAATTCTCAAACTAGGGTGTAAATAGCACACATTACTTTACACCAGGAATAGCATACACTTCTAATCATACACTGGTGTAGATAACATACATTATTTGTACCAGGGTGAAAATAGTCTTTGCCCATCAGTAGGGTGTAAATAGAACACATTGCTACACCTGGGTACGAGTAGCATCCACTTCTAATTATACACTGACCTTACAAATAGCATATACCGATATTTGTACCGGAGTGACTATTTGCACCCCTGGTACAATTAGCCTTGGCCACACAGCTGGGCTATTCACACCCTGTATGACGCGTGACAGCAAATGTGTTGTGCAACGGTATAGCACACGGGAGTCCGGGGTTCGATTTCTTGTGAAGAGCATACTTTGATAGAGCCTACAGTCTATGGGCTAGAGCGGTTGAGAAAGTATCAGCTTTTAATTATACATTGGTGCAAATAACATAAATTACTGTATTTGTATCAGGGTGAAAAGTCTTTGCCCATCAGTCCTTACACCAGGGTGTAAATAGCACACATTGCTACACCAGGGTACAATTAGTATCCACTTCTAATTATACACTGGTACAAATAGCATACATTGATTTTTGTACCGGGGTGAAAATAGCCTTTACCTATTTTTACTGGGGTGAAATTAAATACATTTAGATGGCTGTTGTCAGTTTACAATCCATCAGGTGTCCCAACCCATTATATGGACAATTCAAATGATTACACTAAAACACCAAAACACAGTAAGTATCTGTGATGAGTGTACTTACAAAATATCAAGTGTTTGCTTCTTATGATAAGAGGCTATTTATTATACAATGCCCATGAAAGCATCACTTAGCTCATAGTGTATATCCAGCAGGTGGCATTGCTACAGTATGTATATTCGTACAATCTGCATTATGTAAATGAATCATCATGATGGTTTAGCTTTCAAAAGGGTCATGGGCCAACAACTGTGTCAAACCGCAGAGTGGAGCAAAACGGCAGATCACACAACCTATTTACCTGTGTGTGTGTGTGTGTGTGTGTGTGTTTGTGTGTGTGTGTAGCTGACTACAGGTCTGTTTGAGAGAGGGGGAGATTTACAACTTATTTACCTGTGTGTGTGTGGCTGATTACAGGTCTGTTTGAGAGAAGGGGAGATTCACACATAGAGGGGGGGGGGGTGGGCGTGGAAGAGGGAGAGAGAGACAGAGAGGTGGAGAGAAAGAGGGAGAAAGAGGGAGGCATGGTGAGAGAGAGGGAGAGAAAGAGGGAGAAAGAGAGAGAGAGAGAGAGAAAGAGAGAAAAAGGGAGGGAGGGAGAGAGATAGAGAGAGAAAGAGGGAGGGAGGCAGTCATGTTTCAGCTGAGAGAGAAAAGAGTGAGAGAATGAGACAGAGAGAGGGAGGGAGAGAGTGAAAAAGAGGGAGACAGTCATGTTTCAGCTGAGAGAGAAAATAGTGAGAGAAAGAGATGGAGAGAGAGGGAGAGAAAAGAAAGAGATAGAGAGAGAGGGAGGGAGGCAGTGATGTTTCCGCTGATTTGAGAAACCCACTCCTCCCGCTCTGGGTGCATGGTGCCGAACGCCCAGAGACAGATATATCACCTCCTACCGCTGCTCGCTGTGGCCTCGCGCTTCTTAAAGCGCCATGGCGGCCCACACACTCACACACATGAGCAATTTTAACATCCACAGGTCGCGCAACCCTCTGAGGAGAGCACGCACGCACACACACACATATGCACATGTGTGAAGGAGTTGGGATTCTCGCAGCCGATGTATGGAAGGTTGCATTTAGAGGCCAAGGGATCAAAGGGATACTGCGCTGCGCTTCTAAAAACATGAAGCAGTTTGCACAGGTTGGAGAAGAGGAGAGAAGAGAAAAGAAAGGAGAGAGGAGAGAGAGAAGAAAAAAAAACAGGCTGCTGGTTTGGAGAAGAGCTTGTAGAAGAGCTCGCTTCAGCTAATAACAAGCCTGGCGAGGCTGTCAGGCTCCGAGCGCTGCTGGGATTTGAAAATGGGCCGAGATGAGAATGGCTCCTGCTGAGCGCTCATAGCAGCTAACTGTCGTGTGGGCACATGCGGCCCAGGCGTGGCGCAGGTCTGGGCCAGGGGCAGCTGCAGAACCAGCTGCCATTTGAGAAATGAGGGCGGGAACCCACCCAGCACTGTGTTGAAGGAGGGGTCTGTCTGAACAGCAGAGCAGTGTTCACCGCTCACACAGGGGAGAGGAAAAAAGCACAAGTCATGGCCCAGTGATTTGCCCTTTGTCCTTGCTGTCATCGGAGGCAAAGAAAAGCCTGTTTCCTCTTAGGTGAAGGAGAGAATTTAAATAGCAGGGCTTATGCCTGTTCCTCAGATTCATCCTTCTCTTCATGCATATCCTCTCTCTCTCTCTCTTTCTCTCTCTCTGGAAAGCACACATAGTCTAAGCACACACTCACAGACACACACACAGTCACACACATACACACACTCACACACATACACATACTCACACACACACACAGGTCATTCAATGTAAACTCTCCTATTCCAAGAATTTAATAACAAGCCCCTCAGAAGACAGCAGATAAGCCAGAGACCATTTTAAAAACATGATTTAGGAAGCTTATTCCCCATGCTTTTAACTCGATATTCAATTATTGTCCTCTGTTCCATACGCAAGTTGAGAGGGGAAAAAAGCTTTGTTGAAATCCTTATCGGCCCCTCTATTCTTAATGGTGGATTAACTGGGAGAGAGAGAGAGAGAGAGAGAGAGAGAGAGGGAGAGAGAGAGAGGCTGACGAAGGGAGTCTAAGGATTTTTCATAATGTGCATGAATTCAGATTCCTCTGTGAGAGATAAATGAAAATGTTCATATTCTTTGTTTGACTACTTCTGGACTTATCGCATTGTTTGGACATGCCTGACATACGGTAAGCTTTCCCTTCCTGAAAGAAAATTGCTCTCTGACACGTGGCGTACTGCCAGGCCTTTTGGTATTGTGCTGGTTTTGGTTCAGAATAGGTCCCATTGTTCATTGTTCCAAGATCTTACGCCTCACAAACTAGGACCCTCCACACAGATAATCAAGTCAAAAGCTGAATATTCTGCAGAAAAACAATAACATCCAGTGGGCAACTGAATTTCTAGAAGTGACCTTGTAGTCATGATTTTCCCGGAAGAGACAATCAATATGTAATGTTTATATATTATCTGAAAAAGAAAAAAAAGCATAAAGAGAGGCTAAGGGACAGCCATAAAGCTGGTGTGACAAAAGCTTGCAGGTTAGTCAATGGGGCATTGATCACGACGGTCATTATCACAGTATTGCTCTCTATCTATTATGAGGCAAAATACAGTGTGAGAGGCCAACCGCTATCTCCTGCTCTCCTCCTCCATCCTGTTACCCCTTTGGCACTGGTGAGTGTGGTCTATGAATCTACTCCAGATCACAGCATGAAGCCACTATCACTATCCCTCTGCTCTGCCTCTGCCTTTGCATTGCTTCCATTAACAAAAAGAGACTCCTTTGAATAATTTACTGTATTTGTTTTTCATAATGTGTTTATGGTACATATAGTACATTCTCTGACATTCTTTTTCATGTACAGATTAAGCATTTTTACTCTTTGAACACATCTGATTTCTGCCTGTCTGCATTTCTTCAGGCATGTTATGACAGTAAATGCAGTTTGTTTCTGTATACAGTGAATGCAAATTGTTTTGAGGTGCTGATCACTGTTTTAAATTGGAATTGCATAATCCATGTTTAAATATGTAAAAAGCTTTTCGATTTGTGTGGTGAAAAGATTATTTTTTTGTTCAATTCATTCCCAATATAGATCACACAGGGCCATGGTAAATGTTAGCCTAGCGCTGAATAATTACCAAATTCCTAGTGTAAAAATCCCATACACTATTGAAGAAATTGAAGAAGTGCCTGAACTGTGTGTGTGTGTGTGTGTGTGTGTGTGTGTGTGTGTGTGTGTGTGTGTGTGTGTGTCAGAGAGAGAGAGAGAGAGAGAGAGAGACAGGGAGAGAGAGAATGAAAGGAGTGAGAGACAGAGGAGGAGACAGTGAGTGTAGAGATGGCAAGCGAGCGGGAGGGAGAGAGAGAGAGAGAGAGCAAAGAGAGCGCAGAGAGAAATGAAGGGGAATAAATCCCCCCAATATTTCAGTGGGACTCTCCGAGGTTATTTCAGTCCTCCTACCCTGAGATTGGCCAGACACATTTTAATCAGTTTACCCTTAACGTACAGCCCAGGTCATGAATATCTACCTAGCGCAATGAGTTTGCACAGCCAACGTCCCCTGATGGATGTCCAGTTCTTTGGAAGCAATTCATCCGCTTCTCTCTTACTTAGAGCTATCTTTGATTTACACTTACACCTGTCTATTTATAACACTCATCCTGCAATAACTCTTAAAGCACTGAGCTAACAGTGAACATTATGTCAGCAAGTGTTTTATCATTTCTGCAAGATTAGCGGAGTGACTTGGCATCTTTGTCAATAAAAGTCCTTGCCACAATCTGCCTTCTCACTTTTCACGGGATGAACGATGAAGTGCGGCAAATCACTTTAATTATTTTTCATTTTATTTTGAAAGTGAAACAATTAACACACCCAAGAAAGATTAATTGCCGTAGAGACTTATTAGGATGGGAGGAGTGCTTATAACTTAATTCGGACACAATTGAGTGAATAAAATGTTCCGTTTCACCTTGGGCTAAAAATAAAGTGACTGTGCGGGCAGAGTCAATCACATGACACCCTCCTTGGGTACAGCGATAAGACCCACGACTTTCAAGGGCCTGCGTCTGGTAGGTTTGTGCCCTTGCGCTGGGTTGGCCGCTTGACTCTCCCAATGGCAGGGCTTTGGACTTAAGGGGTAAGTGTGTGGGTGAGTGAGGGTGGTGAAATGAACAGTAGCGTTGTCCTGGGGACTTTCCTTCTGGACTGCGGAGATAATAGGACCTAACTCCACATTTAAACTCTCATTATTTCTGAATTAATTAAAGAAAAAAAGGAAGCCTGTAGACCCTGGGTCTTTTGAGAGGATTCCCATCTAGTCTCCGTATCAGATGCAGAAGTTGTTTCTGAATGCCTTTGGGGGAAGGTGTCCATGCAAAGCAGTACCACTTGAGAAGAGTGCTGTGCGACTCGAGGGACTGAGGATGGAGGGGAAACAGGGAAGGGAAGTCTCTTGACAGCCAGGCTGCTCCACGGGGATGCACACATGTCCTGCTTTTTAGCACATGCTTTCACACTCATGCAAACGGCACTGTCCAATAAAGCACGTCAAGCGAAAGATATTGCTATGTTGTTTAGTTTGATTGCTTGTTGATCGGTGATTTTAAATGATAAAAGTCACCAGAGAATGCACTGGCTATAATATGCAACATACTGTAGAGGAATTATTAATAATTCATCACATATACCAAGCATGTTCTAGACATATGTGGCTTTTACCACTATGTTGCTCCCTAAGAGCTGTCTCTGTTCATAAGGTTGATATTTACGGAGGGAGGTGATGTTTGGCTGGGCTTTGTCGTGCAGACCTTCGGAATGAGAAATGGCCCCAGATTTCGCCAGCAGTGGGGGGACCCATCACCTTTGCCAACCCTTTATCCAACGCCCCCCACTGCTCTGCAATGCCATCTCTCCTCCCGCCCCTCCCCCCTCCCCTTAAGGTGTCCTCTGCACCTCACAGCCGGCGTGTAATTATCAGCACTCATCTGGTCCTGCTGGCTGGACAGCCTGTGAGAGACGGACACAGAGAGGGAGAGAGAGAGATGGGAGGGAGAGAGAGAGAGAGATGGGAGGGAGAGAGAGACAGGCAGGAGAAAGAGAGAGAGAGAATGAGAGAGAAAAAGAGTGAGGCATGAAAGAGAGAGAGATTAGGCACAGGGATGTTTGTGCATCAGGTACACCTCAGATGACTGATTCTGCCCTGTGCTACATACACACACACACACACACTGTCACACACATACACACACACACGAGCGCACACACACAGAGCCTCTGGCCCTTCAAAGAAAGTGATAGCCATGCCATACAGATAATTCCCAGAGATTAAATGGTCTTTGTGCACTGAGAAAAAAATCTTCACAGCTACACTGACCAGACCAAACAGACCAGTCAATCACTCAGGCTATCTAATCAGCATTAATAGCTATTACAAATATAATTATATTTTTTATCTGCTTTTTATCTGCTAACTGCTCTACTTATTGGTGTTTGTACACTCGGTTTTATTGACAAATGATACCAGTCTCCAGCAATTAACCTTTTCTGTGTAACCTACCATCTTTCAGTGTTTGTGAATTTGTCACAATAGACGCCCAGTTGGATCAGATGCATCAACATATGCAGCCAGTGAGATTCATGGCTGGTTTAAACTAGCGTGAGAGCATAGACGGGCGCCTCTATGAGAGAGTGATGAAGTGATGTCAATACGACATGACGAGTTGCGGCGCGAGGTGCCTCCGCTCTCCATCTCCATTAGCACACATACAAAATCCACCCCGCAGGGAAATACAATCAGGCGGAAACGGTTCTGCTGTCACATGAGCATACACACACACACACACACACACACACACACACACACACACACACACACACACACACACACACACACACACACACACACACACACACACACACACACACACACACACTCACTCACTCACTCACACATACACCTCATTATATGTGCATAAACTACACATACTGACACTTACTGTACACGCGCACACACACACAAACAACACACACACACAAAACAAACACACGCACACACACACACACACACACACACACACACACACACACACACACACACACTCACACACAAAACATTGTGTCCACTTAAGTCTTCATTAAAATAATGTGCTCTGCATGCAAATAACATCCAAACACGAAAATACCAAACAGAATCAACATTGTATGCAAAGAGAACGGAGCAATCTCATCAAAACCGACTGGTCCGTTTGTACAGTTTAATATCTCAAGCAACAGTTTTCTATTTCACAAAAACTCTAACATTTGGTGAGTATCAGCACAGTGATGTTGACAATGCTTTCACATGAAAGATATCTGCTGAGGAGATGGTCAGCATCACATGAGGTAGAAGCGATCGATTAGTTCAAACTCATTTCACCACATGTTCCATGTCAATGAGACCCGGCTCATCATAAATAAACATAATAGCTTGCCAGTGTGGTGCATGGTATTGATGGGGTCATTGATGTCTGCATGTAATTTTGTGCTCACAGAACTTAACTAATCAATCACCTCTGACTAACCAATTTATCTCCACTCACTCTCCTCCATTACGTGTCCAGCTAAGTTCTGGGAAGAGAAATGGGTTCTTCCCCCGAAGACAGCTGACTAAGAGGCTTCAGTCAAGTCCAAAATGTTTGTGTTTGTGCACCATGGATGCATACTTGCACATCATTTGTGTATCCAAAGTATGCTAGTTTTTTCGGTTAAACTTAACTTGTTGACAGTGCCGACATGAACATGTACACTTAGAGACATGTCTGCAACAGAAAAAACAGTAACACTTTACTTGACAGTATCGACATAAGAGTGACATGACACTGTCATAAATGTGTCATAAACAAGTCATAAATGTTTATGACATAACACTTCTGTTATTAAGTGTCATTTGGTTTTTGTCATAACAAATAAGGGTTATGATTAGGATTAGGTTTAAGGTTAGAGTTAGGGTTAGGATTAGGGTTAAAGGTTAGGATTAGGGTTAGGGTTTGGGTTCATATGTCATGACAGTGTCATGTCACTCTTATGTCGATACTGTCAAGTAAAGTGTTACCATTTTTTCTGTTGCAGACACGTCTCTAAGTGTACATGTTCATTCACTCAAACAGCTAAACTCTGCATCATCTAAATCCATATCAAAGTATGTCATTTTTAACATAATCAGCAACTCTCTGTGCATTTGCACTTTGTTCCAGGTTCCTGTCATTGGCTCCTGTTATTTCCTGTCCTCATTAGTTCCAGCATGTCCAAACAGATGCTGAGTGACTACATAGCCACAAAAACACCCCTCTCAGTGTGTGCGCGCACACACACACACTTTTCCCACATCCTGCGAAACATGCGGGTTTCCGTCCGTTTGGAAGTGTGGCCATCCCTCTATCCATCCGGCCATCTCAGGAGAGCTCCCTCGGAGCGTCCGCCTTATTTCTGGCAGGCCTATTTATATGGCACTCCGCTGCGCTCCGTTCCGCCTGGAAAAAGAGACACCCGCATCCAGGCCATGGATCCACCCCTGGGGAAGCTGCCGAGCTTCCACGCTCAAGCAAAGCACGCACTTACTGTAAGGAAACGACTACAGGACCAGCCTGAGCTGTGTGTGTGTGTGTCTGTGTGTGTGTGTGTGTATGTGTGTGTGTGTGTGTTTGTCAAAACACGCAGTTACTGTAAACAGAAACAACTACAGGACCACCAGCCTGTGGTGTGTGTGTGTGTGTGTGTCTGTGTATCTGTGTGTCAAAGCACTCACTTACTGTACTGAAACGACTGTAGTCTGAGTTGTGTGTATGTGTCAAAGCACGCAGTTACAGTGCGGAATGGACTTTAAGAGCACCAGCCTGTGTGTGTGTGTGTGTGTGTGTGTGTCAAAGCACGCAGTTATGGTGCGGAAAGGACTTCAGGACCACCAGCCTGTGTGTATGTGTGTGTGTGTGTGTGTGTGTGTGTGTGTGTGTCAAATGTACAGTACTCAACCACTCCTGATATTCGCATATATTTTTTTGTTGTATATATGTTTTTTTTTCTTTCTCTTTGTGTTGTGTTGTCTTGCTCTTACTTTGTAAAGCCACCCTGAGTCTGAGAAAGGCACCATATAAATAAAACCTATTATTATTATACTATGTTGTATTTTTGAGTTTACTGAAACGCATCTTTTTTCCGATGGTTGGGCAATGTGATGCTTTACTGTTGGCTTATTGGATAGTGATGCATACAGATCTGTGTCTCATGTGCGATTCATTTTTAGTTTTTACTCAACCCCCTGAGGCAGCGACATCTGTAATGTGGTGATCACGAGTGTCGGAGTGAGGTGTCTCGAGTTGGAAAGCGAGTGTCACTGTCTAAAAACAAATGCCTATGGGTGCTGATTGGCGCCCAGCAAGGACACTCTGAGACTCGTGCACATTTTTTGGAAGCACAGTCATCTTGTGGCTGCTTTACAAAAATTACCAGTACTGCACGTTTTTATTTCTTGATTATTTTTCCTGGGTTACCTTAGTTAAAACACAATTCCAGTCCAAGAACTTGCCCTCAAGTCTATCACTGTATGCTATTTTGTTGAAAATGCATATTCCAGTCTTACTCAAAACTACTCTGATTACGTTGTTTTGGTCCCCAATGAAAGTTTACACTCGTTATCCACCAAAGATATATGATAGGTTGTTGTTAGACCAGACTTTTGGTCCTTTAACCTTTATACTGTATCTATTGTTATTTCTTCCAATATCTAGTTTTCAAAAAAGTAACCAAAAAAGTAAAAAACAATTAAAAAAAAAATCAATAAATAAAATTCCAACTAATGCTTGTCTAGCCAAAGAATTCCTCCCTTTTATCCAGAGAAGTCTCCAGTCTCCTGGTGAGAGGCTTGAGTTGCTGGTGAGTAGCAGTGAGAGGACTTGTGACTTGTGGCGTTATGATGCGCTGGCCGTGGTGCTGAAATCTGATGCACTCCCAGCCACTGGTCCTCATTTACACACACTACAATCTCCTGGAAACTAAAACAGCATGCACACTTATGCATATGTAAACTTGTAAGCAATAAATATGGCATTTCTGTTCATTAATATTCAAATGATAAGACTGCTGAAATGCTTATGCAAAGGGGGTGAAGGCATAACCTCCAATGCCCCCAGGAAACAGCTGGCTTTTTAAAAAGGAATAAACAACGCTGACCTGCTCAAAGACAGAAATGAAATGGCGCCGCTCTACCTTGTGTGTTTGTCGCTTCTGTGGCATACATGTAAGAAAAGCTCAGGGATCACCATGGTTACATCAGCTTGTAACATTGTCTGAAATCAATTACTGTAACTCCACAGCAGATTAGGCTTGGCTTATGAGCTGTTCCAGGGTCAGATTAGACCTAGCGCTTACAGAGAGCTCACAGAGTGAGTCTATGAGGTGATATCAACCAGAAATCAACACTGACCAGTGACACAGTGCATACAAAACTTTCTAAGCCCCCTCCTGCATCTATTTGTTTTGTTGCACAGATACAAAGTGATTTCACATTTTCAGCGAAGACATGGCAGAATAGGATATGGTTTTTCTTGATGTGCTGATCTTGATTACAGCTTAAATGCAGGATTATACCAGTTGGCTGC
The DNA here is from genome assembly GCF_046254945.1 of Alosa pseudoharengus. Classification (NCBI taxonomy): domain Eukaryota; kingdom Metazoa; phylum Chordata; class Actinopteri; order Clupeiformes; family Clupeidae; genus Alosa; species Alosa pseudoharengus. Next base: position 24,255,873 of record NW_027468630.1, on the reverse strand, counting down.
TCTCCAGTGAACTATTATAAAGAAAAGTCCAAAAAATCTCTATCCATTTTTTAAGACCCAGCGTGCCACCGTAACCAACACTTTTAGTACTTTTTAATCTCACTGTGAAAGGAGCCACTGCACAATAGACACTCACACAAGCATGTGTAGTTCTGATCTGGTTCGGATGCAGTCCCAGTCCCATTCCCAGTCAAAGCCAGACCCATCCGATAGTCATCTCATTACAGGGGGTGTGACTGAAAAGCAACAAGCAGACGTATTATGTGGACAGACCCGCAGTGCCAGACGAGAGGCCCCTCTTCCACTCTCCTCCTTCCTTCTGCCAGGCCTCTCATTCCTGCTATGCCATGTTTGTGCTGTGTTTGTGTGTCTTGTGAAATCAGCTTGTGCTGAGAAGAGCGCCTGTGCAGCATGTGTTAACATGCATATGCATTTCGCCTGCGCCGTGGCACTGGGCTACGTAGGCGGCAGGTATTTATTTCTTAAACAAGGGGCGGAAATGAGGCGTTCACTCTTTTATAGGCCATTTGGAGCGATGATTTCACGCGCGTCCCCGGAGTCAGCCGCCTGTGGGAGATCCAGGGAGAGGCGTTTCCGATAGCGAGGAAAACATTCGCCCTGGAGCTAATGGAGTGTGCAGGAGAGGAGAAGAGAGGAGAAGAGAAGAGGCGAGAGCTTTCTCTCTCTCTCTCTCTCTCTCTCTTTCTCTTTCTCTCTCTCTCTCTTAGTCTCTGTTTCTCTCTGCTTCTTGCCTGCCATGAAAACACATTCATCTCGCCAAAACACAGGGATGGGGAAAAAGATGGCTCTCCGCCGAGCACATGTGTTGATCGATCCCACTGAAACGAGCAACAGTGAGGCGGGAGGCAGCGAGCCAGATTCCCGTTCCTCCTGCAGCCTTCCCTTCCCTTTCAGTCAGAGCTTCAAGGTTGACAGGCCTGCTGCGTTCCCCAGGTTGGCTGGACGGACCGACTGACTGCATCCTCATGTCTGAGCAAAAGAGAGTACGCAGGCCTCTCATATACAACAGGGGGCAAATGTTTTTTTCCCAAAATGATTCTTCCATCATCTTCGCCAAAATGAAGACGCTGGCCTAATGGATCTTCAAGGGCAGACTGACGTATACATAGCCACACACACACACACACACACACACACACACACACACACACACACACACACACACACACACACACACACACACACAGCTACATCACACCCCCACTCAGCGGGACTTCCACCAGATTAAAATGTGTAACATATTTGAAGAAAAGGTTTTTGGTTTGTTTTTTATCTTCTGCTGACAGGATGATGAATCTACTCCAGTAGGTGGTAATGGAGCTTTTTGGAGGGGTGAATGAAGTCAAGGAAATATGAATCCTACATGTCTTCAGACTCAAATCAACACAAAATCTTTACAGAACAAAAGAAAACCTTTGCTTTAGATACTTCTTTTTGAAAGTTTTTTTGTGAGTTCTTCAAATAAATTTCTTGAAAGGGTATTGTGTACAACAATATTGTGGTAAAGAGAATGTTTAAAGCGCTCTTTGCCTCAAAGTAAATACAAAACAAACCCAAAAGTTTTCCACAAAAAAGTTCCTTTGAACCTCTGAAAGGCTTGTTGCGTGTAAACTTAAAGCATTTTGCTTTGAGTGAGTTGTGTGGCACCAACTATCAGAACTATCCATGTAATATATACACATATTTTTATTCGGTAAATGTTAATGATTGCTAATATTCTACCATGTTTAAAATATTTCACATGATTTAGAGCATTGCAAAAGTGTCAAAAAATTATTTTGTTGAAAAATCTCCTCACTGATTCCTATGCTGGCCTCAAGCAGAGAAGCCATATCCCCCCAAAATGACAGGAAGTGAATTAAAAAAGGCTGGTGTGATTACTGAAGGATAGACGATGCTGCTTTACCGTAAATCACTGTGATCACTGTACACTTTCCTCTCAAGAGCAAAGGTCTTATGTGTGTGAAAAATAACGTGTGCAAAAATACGAAGATCCATTTAATCAAGAGCGAGCTCAGATACCAATTTACTTCTCTCTGACTTCTCATTTTTATCCCCTCTCTCTTCCCCCCTTCTCTTTATTTCCCTCATCTCTCTCTCACTTCCTCTCTCTCTCTCTCTCCCCCTCTCTCTCATCTCATTGCTCACACTGGAGGGTATCATGGAAACATGATCACAGTGGGCTCCTGCACCACTTCCTTAGTCATCGCCATCACAGACTTCACCCCCCACCAGCAGGAGCAGATGTAGCCACCACACTTTGCTGGTGCCTTTTTTTGCTGAGCAGGGGGAAAAGATCCACCAAACACACACACACACACACACACACAAACACACACACACACACACACACACACACACACACACACACACACACACACACACACAGACCCTAACCTTTCTTCTGGCAAATACTTGTCTGCTCTGTTGACTTCTTGACAGGAAGACACTTCGGCCAGTTTTATGATGCAGGAACACAGCAGTGGCAGTGCTTTTGGAAAAGTTTTGCCCGAGAGCCAGCGGGTGCAAAGCGGTAACAAGCACTATTCTCCATGCCCTATTTCCCTGGCTTAAATTTTCTGAAATGTGTGACAAGCTCCGAGTACTAAAATCTGCAAAATGGTTCTATAAAAACTGAATTAATTCCCTTTTTTGGCAGATTTCCCTTGCTATTCAGAATTTTCCTTGCTTTCCAGAATACCCATGCTATTAGCCATGCGGGTGTTATCATTAAACTGGTTTAAAGGCTGAAAAATATAACAGAAAACTTTCTCTAACATCTCTAAATTGTTAAAGAGGCAAGCATCTAAGTTTTAAACACAATATGTAGACTTACAACTGCTGTCGGAGGTTATTCTCTACAGTTAATAAACCATGGGTGAAGAAGCACAACAGCACACACACACACACACACAAACACACACACACTAAAGGCCCACTGAAAGTGTATCAGCTCACTAAGTGGAAGGGGAAAAGCATAAAAGGTAGGGCGTTTTGCTCTCCGCCACTTCCTCCCTCTCTCACTCTCAGTGTTCCTCTGAACTGCCTTTTTCTTGGGTGGGATTTGATTACTAGACAGCTTGACTCACGGTTCTGACTCATTAGTCTCATTTGCCAAGCCCGCTGCTAGGACTCCCATCAATACCCCCATGTGCAATAAAGGAAAAAGCGCTCCTTCGCGAGGGGGAGTACAATGAGGTTAATGCCTTTCTGATGTCTCTGTGATGTTCTCTAAATGCTCGGATGCGAAAACATTGCTGTCACTGTGGCCTCTGAACCGCAGTTTATCAGCATAAATTTTTTTTTATTTTTAATGTTACGCTTTGAAGAAAACAAGTTCAGCTCTGGTTAACACTGATTTATTGATGATGCACTATTTATGATAATGAAATATGACTACCACAATTTGTGAATTTCTAATGTCTCACAATGTCTAATGTTAGCACATCTAAGTCTTTTTAAAAAAAAAAAAATCAAATAATAAAATCAAATCACCGAAACATACTCAAAATACAAACATACTTGACTCACATATTTTAGAACAAAAATTCAGATCCTTTACAGTGGAAGCATATTCCTTTTTGCAGTTTTGCATTCAAGGTGTGCTATGTTTTCAACTGAGAAAACAAGCAAGATGCCATGGCACCTGATAGCATCATGTAACGCTCAGACCTCACACTGGATATAGAGGAGCTATAGCTTGTCATTATACACTTTGATCTCCTAGGGTCAATGTAAATTGTGCAAAATTATTAAACGATTATCATTAATTCCAGAAAATGTATACCTACTGTAAATGGACACATACTTATGATCTGAATCTGTCCACTTGCTGACCATTGTGGAATTATCACACAAGAGTGTCCAAATCCCTCTACTCTATGTATACCTGTGAATGTAGGAATTTGACAGATGGCAAATTATAAAGGATTAACAAACCAGGTCTCAGTTATGTTTCCCCACTGTTGCCATTGCATCCAGCCCCTTGGAGAGGTGCTTTGGACCAGCGAATGATACCGGCATGTCCAACAGCATGAGTGCTGAGCATACTGTGCCTCCCATGAAGGTGGGCAGCACCCCGCGTGTCCTTTTGGCCAAGCAGCAAACCCACTCACTCCAAACGGCTTTGTTCCCCTCCCAGGTGCTGAGAAATCTGTGAGGCAGCATGTGACTTGCCCCACTTATTTTACAGTGTGTTTGTACCTGCTGTACCTGTGTGTGTGTGTGTGTGAGGGGGGGGAGAGAGAGAGAGAGAGAGAGAGAGAGAGAGAGAGAGAGAGAGATGGACAGACATCTGAGTGGGGAGACTATAAAACTGTATGTGTGTGTGTGTGTGTATACGTGTGTGTGTGTGTGTGTGTGTGTGACAGAGCACCTGTGTGTGTGTGTGTGTGTGTGTTTGCTCGGATTTCTAAACAATGGCTGACCCAAATGAAGCTAGTGCACTAAAATCGCTCACAATCACCATTGTTTAAACGTAAGCCACATGAAATGTGCCAGGCCAAATATGAATCCAAATGCACGTGTGCAGATTTGTGAGCATGTCTGTCCTCTAAGACATAAACAAAGTTTGCCCTAGAAGTGGAGAGTGAATCATAATCAGTATGTCTTACCTTGGTGTGTGGTCAGTGCCTTTGAAATATGTTTGGTTCACTCCAAACACAGTTGTATAATCTCAATCTCTCTCTCCCTCTGTCACTATCCCTCCCTCCCTGCCCCTCTATCTCTCTCTCTCTCTCTCTCTCTTCCTCTCCAAGATTTAACACTTCTGGCGTAGTATACAGACAACGCGTCGTCAAACCACACGGTGGTTATTTTCCCTGTTGTTGCACTGATAGTGTGACTATTGGATCTGTTGCGCGAGGGTCGCACAACCCAGTGTAGGTATGTAACCCCGCGTGCAGTGCTAAAACAACTCAGCCACTCTGTTCATCTTTTTTATTTCTCAAGAAAACGGTGAATTTTAAAGGATGTCTATTTACGGGTCTTTCCAGCAAGAGAGTTTCTGGTGTGGATTTACTCATCAAGCTAAGAGGTGTGTGTGATCTGACTGACACGGGTTCTTGTACCGATGGAAGAGCGCAGAGGTGGTTATGCCGGTGGTTCCTTCAGCGCCGTTCGCCCGCTCTTCCCCACGACTGTAATCTTTTCTTGGGACAGGACATTTGGCGAGGGGAAATGTGAAGAGGCTTAAAGTATGGCATGCAAAGATGGTCTCTGCCAAGAAGGAGATGGTGACTGCGATGTACCCAAGTTGCGTTTCGACTCTCTTGTACTTACTCTTCGTGACTGCTTGGTGAGTTTCAATGAACCTAAGATATTTAAGCCCCTTTGCATTTGAGATCCTTCACTCTGTCACAAGTTGGTAGGGGTACGCTACCCCCCATGTCCCTGAAACGGACATGAATCCTAAAACTTATTTAGTAACAAATTCATAGCGCCAACAATGGTTTGAGTTCGGGGAATGGGTTCTGATAACACGACATGGATCTTGTGCTTTTTTTTTGCAGTATAAAGAAAATCTCTGGCCAACCCAAAAAGGATGATAAATTATATCCGGAGAATTTTACACGAATTTTAGACCGCCTTCTGGATGGCTACGACAACAGACTTCGACCAGGATTTGGGGGTACGTACTTCGGCGACATTTATCCAAGTGATGCAAGGTGTCGGATTAGGCGAAGAGTTTCACTTGGGCGATGCTCAAGGCACATATGAATTGTTTTCTGTTGTTTGTTCTTGGTGAGGAAGTAGCGTTACTATGTTGCTCTCTAGCTTTTTGATTCAGTGCGCATTGTCAAGTTCAGACTCTTACTCAAAGGCGGCAATTCTGTTTTTTTTCCCCTAGATGTAATCCCCAAGTAGCAGTTGCTGCCTCTCATACCAGCTTGATTTGATACTCAGTGCAATCTCTTACAGCAGTACCTTCTAATGTTTAAGCGAGTTTTGTTATGTAATGTGATGAAAAAGCCGCTTAATGCACAATGTAAGTAGGAAGAGTGCAGATGTTCTTTTTGGTGTGTGTGTGCGCGCGTGTTTGCGGGGGTATGTGCGTGAGTGTGTGGGCAGTCACAACCTCCGCCCCCACCCCAAGTTACTGACCTAAAATATTTGCAAAGGAAACATCTAAACTTATTTAAACTCTCATATACATAGCCTAAATAGATGCGAATAAATTATTTATAGATCGTATTAGATTAGCTGTCACAGCACGACACCTTCAAGCGACTGTTCCCTGGGTGCCTTCATTTTACGAGCTAAACCTTCGATATGTGCATAAATGATCGGCTTACATTCCCTGAGGATTTATATCCTAAACTCCGTTAACTATTTTTCTCTCCATTATATAAACGCCTCGAAGGACAAGCAAGCTACCAGATACCAAAAAACATGCAGGCGCATCATTTAAATATTTGGGATTTCACGTAATTTTAACCAATGATTCAGCAAATAAGCCTATATCAGCATCATAGTAAACTATCATTACAGTTTTAGGCTTTCGTGGTATTGGTTTAGTTTTCATATTAAATGTGAGTTGTAGGTTCCTCAGAAAAAGTGGCTTGTATGCCTATGGTATGTCAATTACACAAATGGTGCTATATCTAAAGTACTTGGCTTTTGAAACCACTCTCTGTAAGAGGCCAGGCTGTGTATCAGCAACCCAGTTCATGGGCTCGTTTGCAGGTTTGGAAACTGACAATACATACTGGGTAAAATGCAAAAGCATGCTCATTAGTTAAATGTCTAATGAATGCCATCCATTATTCCTGTGACACCATCACATATACTATATATAGATATTTAATTTGATATAGTGGGTTAAAATCTCCATGCTAATGGCAGTTTTAAAAAAGCCCTGCTACTCATGGCAAGTGGCATACTGTAGTGGCTTTGGAGTTTTGTACCTGCTATTGCACAAGCAAATTATGGAGTAGGCTACAGATTTAGGCCTGGAACAACACTGATTAAAGGCATCAAGTTATTTACCTTGATATAACAGTGTCAAAATCATTGTGATGGTAAACTAACTTGAAAAAAGGAGAATGGCCTGCCTTGCCAGCCATATACCCGTCTATGGAGATCCAACCTTGCAACTTCCCTCAGAGAATCACAACTTACTTTACAGCAATTGTGCATTTGTATTAAGTCATGTAATATTACCTTGTCAGTCAACGTGGGTCTTTGGATATTATATGTGCTGGTTTGTAAACAAATGCACATGGACTGTGTCCAAGGGGTGCAAGCCATGAGTGGGATATTCATGACAGTTGTGTAAAATGCAGATACTCCACAACTGTAGGGGGAGCCGGGTAGCATTGGATTGCTTTGAGACACCTGGCACAGAGGTTGCTCATCTCTGCCCTGTTAACTGTAGATGTGCAATAACAATACAATGTTTTTAACAAAAAATCAATTATTTTACAGGTCCAGTGACAGAAGTCAAGACTGATATTTATGTCACCAGTTTTGGTCCTGTCTCTGATGTTGAAATGGTAAATATTGCTGCAGAATATGGAGATGTACTGCAGAACTGTGTCATGAGCATCATATAAAAATAGTTTAATATACTTCTGATCTGTTGTCTGTTAGTCCTTTATTTTTACTTTAAAGGCCATTTAGGTTTGTAGTTTGAAAACTATTTACCTGACAAACCTCTGTCAGTGATCTTAGACTCCATGCAGCTTGTTGGTAGCAAGTGATGTAATCATGGTGAGACAGATGCCACTAAGTAGGTTAGTGAACAAGCTAGCCAAAAAAACTTAGGAGGCTAGAGCTTAATAGCAGTGGTCACTGTGGGAAGATTGACTAAAGTAGTATTACAGTCTGTGGTCTCATTTTCTACATTTCGAGGATTTGTATTCACTGAGGATAAAAATCTGATTAAAGATTAAGTGTAGTGAGAAATGTCCAGTGTTTTTTATGATTTGTCTGTTTGTTTTTTGTGTCAATAGGAGTACACAATGGATGTGTTTTTTCGGCAAACCTGGGTCGACAGACGACTGAAATATGAGGGGCCTATTGAGATCTTGAGACTTAACAATCTCATGGTGACTAAGGTGTGGACCCCCGACACGTTTTTCAGGAATGGGAAGAGATCCGTGGCTCACAACATGACTGCCCCAAACAAGCTCTTCCGCATCATGAAGAATGGTACCATCCTTTACACAATGAGGTGAGACTTTTTTGGGATGATTATGCTGAACCAAGTGAAACATGGACAAACAAAGAAGAGCTTTGAATTTTTTCTATTTGTGATGTTATTTTTCTATGTGTGTGTGTGTGTGTGTTTATTTTTAGACTGACGATCAGTGCAGAATGTCCAATGAAGCTGGTGGATTTTCCTATGGACGGTCACTCTTGTCCCCTTAAATTTGGGAGCTGTAAGTAACTCCACACTTACAGTCAATTAGCCCAGCCAGATTTCCCTTTCTTACTGATTTATTTCTACTGATTACACCTTCTGAGTTACAGTAGCTCTTATTATTATTTGATCAGTTGTCTGCACACTACATGTTCTATCACCCCATTGCCATGTTCTTATTTTTAAGCATACAACAGTGGGACCATTTACCACAGCTCATTACTGCAATTCACAGATTATAATAATTAATACTTCATGCTCTCCTGCCCCAACCTGCCCCAAACTACAGTGTGTGTTGGAACAGAGGACTTGTTTCTCGTCCTTCCACAAGTGGTGATTCAGCTTGAGTTAGATGAGGATGAACATGACACATGACATTATACCAGTGTAGTTGCGTTGAGCTCTGTCAAATTAAGAGAGAATGTGTTGTTGCTGCAAAAACTAAATGGCATCCCATTTTAGAGGATATCCAATTCTATCAAAACTGAATGGAAAAGAGCCTTTTGGGAATGAATTGACTGTGATCTCAAATGGACTTGTTAATGGTGTCACTTCAGAAGACATGGACTGTTCTTTGCGGTTAGATTATTTAAAAAACATATTGGAGTTAATCTGTCGGGACTGGTTACTCTGAGCAGGAGAGAGAATGTCAACTCAAAGTGTTTACTTTCATTTCTGCCATGTGTGTGTAGTCAGAACTCCTCAATCCCTGAGCAAAATCCACAACAATAGCTTCGCCCGCAAAGAGTGGAAATGCAAACTCAAAATCAGATCTCACACCAAAACCAGAACAAAAAACGACGATATCAGCACCATACTCAAGAGCGGTCAGCAAAAAAAAAAGAAAAGAAAGAAATATAGGGAAAGGAGGAAAAAGAAAGGGAGGTAGAGAGAAGAGAGAGGAGAAAGAGAGAGAGGAAAGAGAGAGAGGCTAATCTCAAAAAGAGGAATCTGTGGAACATGGCTGCCTCTTATCACCGCTGCCTGAGTGATTTGGAGATAATATCTGTCCTGGAGATGGAAGGA